>NC_043707.1:5992068-6065286 GCF_006229205.1 Suricata suricatta
TTTTTTTCTCCATAATATTTTATTGTCAAATTGTTTTCCATACAACACCCAGTGCTCTTCCCCTTAAGTGCCCTCCACCATCACCACCACCTCTTTTCCCCCCTCCCCCTTCCCCTTCAACCCTCAGTTCATTCTCAGCATTCAATAGTCTCTCAAGTTTTGCATCCCTCTCTCTCCCCAACTCTCTCTCCCTCCTCCGTAGGTAAGTGGATGGACCTTGAGGGTGTCATGCTGAGTGAAGTAAGCCAGGCAGAGAAGGACAGAAACCATATGTTTGCACTCACAGGTCTAGCAGGAAAACAAGAGAGACCTGATGGAGAACCAGGGGGAACGGAGGAGGGTAATGTTTATATTAATCTAGTGACTGGACAACCTATTTCTGAATGGTTCTCCTTTAGTCTCTTATAGATGGATTCGAGCTCAGGTATCATCAGACAGATGATCCATAGGTCCAAATGGCACCTGTCTTCAAGGTTTGTGTGGGGAGTGGCTCAAAGGATGGGATTCCGCCTTCACATGTGGAAGCTGACTCTTGAAATCAGATGGCCCCAGCACCGACCAGCTATACCCATAGCGATGGCTGGGAGTGAAGTGAATCATGCATTTGCATCTGTACCCGTTCTGTGAGCCACTGCCGACCCCCTCTGAGAGTTTCATGTTCAGGAGCTGCAGCAGCCCCAGAGAACCATGGGAAATCCATCCCAGCATCTGAAGCTAATTTATCTCACTTGCCGTGTTCCCTACCTGGAGAGGCAATTCTCCAAGCTTGCTGTTCCAACTACCTGTTAGCCAGATCATGAATGATTTAACAATTGAAACTTTGCTGTGTATATGCACTCGATAAAAGTAATTATTTATATAAATTATTTGCCTTTTTTTCCTCTGGCTGCCTGATAAAAGCTAAATTGACACCGATACGGGCTAGGTCAAACGAACAGATTATGGCAAATCGCTTCATCCAAATTAAAATAGATCTCCGCGTCTCACGGCTTTGCGTCCCGTGTTCCTTCAAATGACAGAAAGCACCTCTGCAGATGCCTTCTGTGGTCCTGCCAAGTTAAAGTCTCCCAAGATTGAGATTCATTCTCGTTTTGCTGAATGAAATGTTACAGAAATCCTGCCCAGGGGTGGGGAGGGATTGCCAATACCTGTGAGTAGACAGATCACAAATAGGTCTTTTGCACAGTAAAAGCCTATCTCTGTGCGTTCAGCAGCCATGGCATTCACCACACATGTCTGTTGGATTAATCAGACCATTTGTAACCCAGGAGAAAAGAGACAACAGTTAACTTCAGGAGGTATGTGGGAATAATGTGGCAATTAGCTAAAAACCAAGGCCTCTGTCCGCCTTCAGAGGCCTAAGGATGAAAGAATATTCATGTGAGCACTGGATGTGGGGTTTGTTGTTGCTGCTGCCGCTTTTTGAATTTATTTTTAAGTTGGGGAGCATTTCTGCGCTGGGAACATGAGACTCAACTGCTCAGACTAAATCTTCTCTGTGTGTTCATTGCATTTAGTTTTCTTTATTTTTTATTCCCAGGCAACTCCTATAGTTCTTTTCTAAGGAAGAAACTAACCGATCTAACTGACATCTAACCAAGTTAAGAGTGATGATAATATTATCACATTGATTATATTTAGAAAAAAGTGCAATACTCACAAATATTATACAGGTTTTTTATTCAGAGCTCTAAATCGTGGAGGAAATTGCTCGTCAAAGTTGCTCAGAGGAGCCCATTGTTCTGACAGTAGTTAGGTTTGCGAGTACAATACCGCGGTAGCGTTCCCCGGGTCCCCATCGCCGGCAGAGTCCATTTCCCCAGTAGTTTTGGATTGTGTGCAGCTCCCCTGGCTCCCATCCAGATGTGGAGAAAAACCCCAGTGGAGAAGGAAAACAGCTTGCCTTGGACTCTTATCGGGAACATAAATCAGCAGTGATCCCTGTGGCCTGTATCCAATTAGCAGAAAAGGAGCAAGTCCCTTCCAGGTGCCTTGAAACCTCAGAACATAAATATAGAACAGAAGAAATGGCACCTGCCCTCCCCCTACTTCCACCCCTGCCCCCAGCAAGGAGCACACTGAGGTCTTGGGGAGGCTTGTCAGCAGATTCCCCTGCACAGGAACTCAGTCCGGGACGAACTGGGGCTGGTTCCCCTGGTGGTGGGGTGGATGCAGGAGACGACGAGGCAGCTTGTACAGGCTATGGAGGGAAGCAAGCGCTGCGAGCCCCAGGGGGCACCGAGAGGGCGGAAGTGACGACGTGGGCGGCCCCTGATCCCGGCTGCCTGCCTAGTGGCTCTGCTGTACGTTAGATAAGGCCTTGGGCCCTGGTGTCAGGCTGTGTGGGTGCACAGCCCTGGTCCCTGAGCTGCTCTCCAGCATCCTTCTCCCCAGGAAGGTGAAGGTGGCAATGGTACCCGGCTCGGATGCTTTCGTGAGTATTCCGGGCGGTATCGTGTCGGTAAATAGGAGCTGGTAGATCCTAGGCCGGATCTCCTCTGTCTGATAACGGAGTCTGGGACGTTGTGCTCTTGCCAACTGCAGTCACGGCTCTGCTTGGACTCTTGCAGGCATTGTCTGGACTTCTCCTCAAGTGAGGTTGAGCCCCTTGTCACTCACTGAGCCAGGCTTTCTCTTCGAGTGCGCACCACTCACAAGCAACATTCTTAACAGGTTCAAGGACTGTCCCCCATTTTCACTCCGTAGCTGAACAATTATGGCATTATAAGGCCACCTGACAAGATATTCAGTAAACATTTCAGTAATTACCCGAGGCCAGCTAATCCTGTAGGTGCCAGAGTCACAGTACTGACCAAAACGAGTCCCTAGGACATCCCAGTGGAGAGATGTGATCCGGTGAGGTGGTAAGAGGCAGATGAGTGAAGGGGAGAGAAGAGGGTGGTGGCAGTTGCAGTGGCTGGGGAGAAGCTCTTAGGGGAGGAAGTGACATTGGAGCCAGCATTGAGTGAGGGGATCAAGTCAACTTTGGGAAAGGACAAAGGAAAGAGAACCTGCAGAAGCCACCGAGAAGCGGTAACCAGAGGAAGCCGGAGGGAAAGTCGGCCTTGCCTCCTCTGACCGTAAAAATTTAGGTCAGTGCATCTAGCGTGGGCAGCCCAGCCAGTCCACTGGCACTGCCTTTCTCCCTTCAACGAATGTGCTTTTTCTCTCCAAGTTCATGTTCTGGCCAATTCCTTCGACACATCCTAATCAGACCCAGAACAGCCTAGAAACTTCTGGCTAATTTGGACTTGACTAAAACTTTTTGTACCATGATGCTGTGTAAAGAGATTCAATTATGGTGCGCAATGTTTTGTGAGTAACTACCACCCATAAAAAGTTAATTAATCAGGGCTGTGTCAATTTCCTCGTGCCGTGTCAATTTGCTGCCAGGTAATTAATCACTAATCACCCACCAAGCAGCAGGCTGGGGGGACAGTCCGCCAGCCATTTATTGTCTTTTTCCCAAATAAATGGCACGCACAGCCAGGAAGAAACACATCTTGCCTTTCATAATATTTTTATCGACACTTTTGCAAGTTGTAATAGACTGCGGCAACAAGCAGCTGTAGTTCAATGGAATATGGATATTAAAGAAACAAATGAGCAGAGATTTATAGGACATTGCGTTCCTGTTATGTCAGTTTTGAGATTAAACCCAGCAAATGAACAGTGAAAAATTACTCTTCCATGTGGGGAATGGTGATTAGCCTTGTACATTAATTAGAAATTTTTGTTTTCCTGTTCAATGCATCTCAAATGAGGATGTCCTATAAGGAACTGTTTGTCCAAAATGTGGATTTATTCACTTCTAAACAGCGGTATTTAATGTCAACATGCATTTTGAAATGAAGCAAGAGTCGATCCCAAATGCCTGTTTCAGGGATAGATAGAGAAAACTATGAGCATCAGATTCCAGCAAATTAAGTGACTATTCTGGTCATTTTGTAAATGACTGAATGGATGGAACACCCCCTTTTTCTCCCCAAACCCTGAAATTGGTGAATTTTGACAAAACTGAGAGCCTTTCCATTTTTGTTTTGACCTAGAACTAAATGTGCTCTATCATATTAAATTCCCCGTTAAAGTCATTTAAAGATAGTGACCTAGTTGCGTATAAATTCTGTCATAAACCAATTTGATGTACTTTAGTCTGAGATTCATTTTGAGAAAATAAGCAAACACTTCTGTCATTAGGAAAAAAATAATCCTTTTTTTTTTTTTTTGACTGTTCACCGTGATGTTTATCACACAGTGCCGTGCCTCCAGAACCGAGCCCTAGCCGGCTGTTTGTTTCACCTTGGCATAGTGCCTCCTATGCCTCTTCTTAATTTATGGTCTACCACAGGGAAAAGGAGTTCCCCCAACGGGAATCCTGCAGACCGTGAACTGCTGTTGAAAGCACGTCTGCACCCCCAAAATTGTGTGAGCATTTCTAGCATAAATTACTCCCAGAACAATTCAACCCCAAATTAGCATGGACATCACTCAGTCTTAAACTGTTCAGAGGGTGGGGAAAGGTGGCGTGTTGGCGCAAAGGGAGAAGAGAGAGGGACAAAGAGAAAGCTCTTCTCCGTTCGGATGGCACACCTTTTCCAGGGCATCTGGCAACCTCATGCAAATTCAAGCCAGCGCGCAAATGCAAAGAATAATTGCCCATTACGGCGGCGGTATATTTTTATGGCTTTGATGCAGAATCTGACCCCCTGTTGGCTTTCGCATCTGCTACTCTTCCATCTCTCCCAAAGCTCTAAAACTTTAATATGCACTTTATAACCCTCAAGTATTTTCCACTGGTTTTGTGTTTCTGCTTTGGGGATTTCTGGGCTGGTGATATGATCTCATTTGTGTTTATTTCGAAGGTAAGCACCATATTCGTAAAAGAGACGGAGTGGGAGAGCGCACGTTTGTCACTGTAAATAGACTAAGTGCAGAGCTCAGAGAAGGTGGGAGCTGGGAGCTTTGTCTTTGATGGGAGAAAGGCAGTAAGCAGTTGACACTTTGGTAAATGGCCCATTTGGCTGTTGATACACCCACACATCTTCTGTTTAAAAATGTTGATTTGCCTTGATACTTGGGCACATCACAGCATGCCTCTTGTTACATCCCTGAAGTTTCCATTTCATTGAGTTCCATGGTACACAACTCCTCGTGCCCAGGAGCTGAGAGCGGGATTCTACGAACCTCCCCCAAATATGCTCTGGGTACAAATCGAGCTGAAGGTTGGGGGTGGGAGGCAAGGGATGTTGATGTGTCAACAAGATGTGCAATTGGTATTTGCTCCAAAAGCCCTTGCCCTGTTTTCTTTGAGAGAAACTCATTTTTAGCTTATGAGCTAAATCCAATTTTCGTTGCAGTGATACCAGATTTTTCACTTTGATTCTGCTGGATAAGGTTTAGGAGGGAACCTTTCCAGTATAATGAACCTATGTTTTTTCCCCCTCTTCCCTTGTCTCCCTCATGCCAACAACTAAGGATTTATACTGGATCCACAAAGCAACCTGAATACTTTCCATTGTTCCCCATTGATGGGCTCTTTACATGTTTATTAACTGAAAGGAAGTTCAACTAGAAAAAAAATCAAACTCCAGCACTAGGGGTTTAGAAATGCCTATAATTTGGTGTCTTTTCTTTCTAACATTGTTCTTTAATTAACAAAGAGGCTTTTACAAACACGGGACAGGGTAGCAGGTTTATGGCTTTGATTAACATTGATTTACTCCATTCCAGAAATGGAGAGGACATTGTGAGTTTCCATTTGGCATTTTGTATTAGATTTATTAAACATTTATTGCCCACTTACTGGTTCCAAACTCCCGAACTCAGGCATTGATAGACACTGTGATAACTCTGACTCAACAAATGATAGGTGTGTCATGTCCCAAAGTCAGCACATAACTGAGATGTCTTCTTTCTATGTGGTTCAAGGATAAAGCCATTTCAGTGTTGCTTAATCTGTATCTGAATCATATGTCTAGGTAATTGCTTCAAATATGCATTTAACCATGTCCCAGCACCTACAAGCCAGTGTACCTGGTAGGCAAGTAAACAAACAAATCAGTTGTTGGATTTGTCTTGGAATTGACCTTTTGTCTTAGAGGAAAGTGAAGAGAGCCATCAGGGGTCCTAAGCCAGCTGCAAGAGGGTGGGGAGAGTCTCTTCTATTGGAGATGAGGAAGGAGAAATTCAGAAGGCTCAGCTACAAATCAGAGGAGTTAGGGAGTATAAGGCGTGTTATTTTCCATTGTACCTTGTTGCATACATTTATTGCACTTGGAGACTGAGGTTGGCTAGATTGCCAGGAGACTGTCTGGGGCTACATAAAGGAAGGAACCTGATCCCACAGGCCTTTTAATAGGTATCACCTGTCTGGGTGTGGGGGGGTGGGTCGCACTGGAGTCCTCCTTCTCTCTAGAACGAGAAGCTGATCTCCCAATCCTGACACAGCACAGCACTGAACGTGACTTTCAAGGAATGAAGGCTTTGCAATATTTCCAAGTACAATTCTTTGATCTAGGTCCTCTCCCTTTTAATCAGAAGCACTCATGTCCCAAGTGTGGTTGCCGGTCCTGGTCCAGTGCAGCCCCCGTGAAGTGTGGAGGTGGAACGTACTCGTATCGGGATCCCGGCTGAGGTGCCCTCGTGTCCTTTGCCCACTGTGTATGTGCACATCCTGGGCAGGACACGTGGGCAGAGGCCAGTGTCGTGGGAGGTGGAAGGTGAAGAGGGAGTGCATCTGGTGTCCCAGGATGGGGGACACTAACTTTGGTTCAGCTCCAAAGGGTATCCAGGCACCTGCTCTGTGCTCTGGGCACTCTTCTGAATCAATAAGCAGAACAGACGGAGATCTCTGCCCTTGTGGAACTTACATTCTAGCAATAGTGGGAGTCCTGGTCTTTCATTTCCATGATCCAGGCTACTTGATGGCTGGTGCACTAGAGAGCTTTGTGGCAGACTTCTTCCAAAGGAGATTAAAACATAAATAAAAGTAGGGATGCAGGAAGGAAGAGAAAGAAGGAAGAGAAAGAGAGGAGGAGAACGGAGGACCAGAATAAGGAAGGAAGGAAAGTAATAAAGTTAAGAGGAAGGAAATCATTAATTCTGATGACTAGTGGCTTCATGCGGAGCCCCTTTGGCAACCTGAGGCTGGTAACAAAAAAAGGAGAGCAGAGCAAACCCTCCGTCTGGGAGACCGTACTTCCTCTGTGCAGCCTCTGGTCCACACCTGAACTGGGGAACCCCCTTATTTTGCCTGAGGGCTCTTGGCCTCCCCAAAAGGCAATTTTTAAACCTGGTGTTGATGTGTTCCTGTAACAAAGGAAGAACCCCTGTAATGTGCCCTGCCTGGAGGAGCCCCAGAAGTCTTGGGTTAAGACGTGTAGCTGCCTTACCCGGCATCGGCAGAAACATCTTTCCCCTGCAGCAGAGAGGGTCCAAATGGACTCCTGGCTCTGTATTCTCAGCCGCTCGTGCTGCCGAGCTTCTGTTTCATGTTGTATCTCAACATCTAAATCCTCCAAGAATTATTGTAAAACCTGCTTGTCGCTGAGAGGGATCTGGTCTCGCTCACTGTGCACCGTAGCCGGCGATAATGAATGGGTCAGCATAATGACCGCGTTTCCTCGCACAGGCAGCCAGCTGCTGTGCCAGATTGTGAATTTTTCATTTTCTTTATTTCAAAATGCAGGGCGTTCCTATGAAAACTTAATGTTTGAGCAGTGGCAAGACCGACTTGGAGTCAAAGCCACGCTCACCCATTTTCTCCCCGGTCCCGAAGCAAGCGTCTCAGATCTCATTACTTTCTGGGCTTTTATGTGTTAGGAATTACTGGCTTTCCCCATTAAGACCAACACCTCTCTGTAATTTCAGGGACATTAGTTGTAACGCGAGCCAGGAGATGTGGGAGCATTGGGGCGGCAAGCTGAGGGTTAAGGTCGGCTGCACGATGTGTCTTTAACAACAACCAAAAAAAGGTTAAAAGTAACCTGTATGGTCTTTTCAGACACAAATGGAAAGATAAAATCATTCTGACTTGGTCCTACAATCCCAGCATTTTGCCCTCCATCTGAGAGAAAGATATGGTGGAATCCATGAGAACACGCAGAGAATTCCAGATGATAGCCAGTCAGTCTTCAGGCCGGGTTCAAGGGTTCTTTCCTAGTCTGTGCAATTCTGCGAGCTGGTACGGAACTGGGGATGGCTACTGCGGGAGACGCCCCGCCCTTTGTCTCCCGATCCCCTGCTCTCCCCCACCCCACGCAGCCAGGACATAGACTGTCCAAGGACCCTGCAGCCAGTGAAGAGGGCTTCTGCTGGCTTGCGTACAGACGGAGGCAGCTTCAATGCAGCATGAAACAGGACACGCTGCGAGCAGATCGGTGTTCCCCCAAAACAGCTCCTGGGGAGAGGTGTGAGTGCACTGATGATCTCCTTTTGAGAGTGTCCCTTGAGGTAGGACATCCTGAGCCTTTGTGTTCACATCACGCCCAATGAAACTGTCCCACCCAGCCTTGCCAGTCCACACAAACACCCATGAACAACTCCCAGGAGAGAGAAGGCAGGGGAGGGGGGCGCACAGAGGAGGAAATCCTTTCTGCCCTGCTCCTTTGTACCCGTTTCTCCCTCTGGAAAGCTCCTGTTCTGTTAGAGAACGGCAGATGGGGGAAGAACCGGGAACAGGATGGGGGGAGGTTGACTGGACATTGTGTCCATCATCCGGCCTGCCCACAACTACAACTTGATTCACTTGTTCATGTAGTGAAGCCACCCCTACATTCATTCAGGGGTCCAGTATCGAGAACCCACTGTGAATAAGGTCAGGGGGCTTCTGCTGGCTCTGGGAGGCGCAGGCCGGAGAGGCCTTGAGAAGCTTGCCGGTTAACGGGAGAGAGAAAAGCTAACACAGCCAGCGTAGCGAGAGCTCTGTGAGATGCAGACAAGTAGGAACGGCAGAAGTGGTTTCCCGAAGTCTGTGGGGACCCCAGTGTGTCAGAATTTGCAGACGCCTCAGGAGGAGGGACATCCCAGGCAAGAGAATGAATGGTCCGGGGTCTCTGGCTTTAGGCTTAATTTCCCTCCTGACTCCTCGCCAAGCCATCCTGCTCAGAGAATTTTCCCCCAAGGAGGAAAACTTCAGCCTACACCCTCTTCTTACGCGTTGAATTCCCAGACTTCAGTGTAGTTGTGGGTGTGCGTGGCTTCAAAGCTGTTGAATGGTTTGGGGGCTGATGGGACATCGGGAACCATTTGTTTCTCGGAGCATAGGGGCTTGCACAGTTGTGATGCGTGCACGTGTCTTTGCAAGCAAAGAAATTTAACAGGCTATATATGGACATCAAGGAAGATGTGGGAAATAAATAAAAACAAGATGGGGAAAGCAGTGAATAGACAGCACACAGTTCACCAGAGCTGTCTAGGAACACACTGAAATATGTGTGCGTATGTACACATAATTACATACGTATGTACTGGAGCATATGGATATGCATGCATGCATGTTCACGTAGACGTGTGCTTACACAACACACTATAAATACGGGCATGCATACCACGCACATGCACACACACGTGTGAATACACCATAGCCAGGTATATTGTGGGCTCACGTAACAAGAAGTGTTAGCACAATATAAGCATGTGTACAGATAGATGGTAGACGTTGACATTACACTGCACATACATCTTGCAATCTACCTTTTTAAAATTCGAACTTTGTACAGTGTGCTTGCCTCCTGTTATTAAAAAGTCTTTGTAAATGTTTGTCATTTACCGTATTTATTGTCTTGGGCACATGGACCACCACCTTAAGTCCCATCTGGACTTGGACCTTGGCCTCCTCCCCCGCTGCCCGCCTTTCACGACCCTGATCCTGGACAGGGGCGGGTGTCCAAGCTCCGCCTGCAGGGAGGAGGGTCCTGGGTCGGGGGTGGGTTGCCCTCAACCACAGGCGTGCTTCTGAAAGCCTTGGCTCTGCTCTCTCTTTTCTGCCCCTGCAGTGCCCGGCTTCCCGTATCCAGCTGCCACCGCCGCGGCCGCCTACCGAGGGGCGCACCTGCGCGGCCGCGGCCGCACCGTGTACAACACCTTCCGGGCCGCGGCGCCCCCGCCCCCGATCCCGGCATATGGCGGGTAAGTGGGTCAGCCTCCCCTGGAGGCGCGCCTCCCACGCCGGCCCCCTCCTGTGTGCGAGCGCATGCTGGCCTTGACCGCCCCGCCGCGACCGCCCCAGCATGCGTGCGGCGCGCCTGCAGTGGAGCACCTTGCAAAGAGTACTGAAAAATGAATGTAATTTGTCCTGTCATGGTTGGTGCCTTTAAGCATTCTACATGTCACATGTTGTTATGTAAATTCTCTTTGAGACTGAATGCTGGAGAACAGAGAAATGGTTATGGCCAAAGACATATTTCTGATGATTGCAAACATCTGGTTATTAAGGAGGTTGGATCACATTTGACCCTTGAATCCGGCCGTGGAGGGACGCGAAGTTTCCAAATATAAAATTGGCGGGGGTGGGGGGGGGACGATCTTGCCGCCCTCCCCAAAGATGCCTTGCACTTAAGGTTTATGAACCCTTACTGGAGAAGAGAAAATTAGCTGTGGAGTCAAATGCAAAAGTTTAAAGAAATTGGAAGTAAGACTCCTTTCAATTGGATTTTCCAAAACGGGCATTTACCTTCCTTCCCCCTCTGCGAGGAAATGCAAGTTAATGCGTTCCCCGTGGGCAGTTCGGTTTTTTGTGCGCTTGGGCTTGGCATTGCTGGGTGAAACTCAAAGAATGGTAGTGAATGCTAAGAAATAGTGGTACTCGTGCGGTGAGCTCCAGCCCTGAAATGTTATGCTTTCTTCCTGTTAAGGGATCCTCCTGGAACATTCCAGCACCCCTAGAGTCAGGGAGAAAGGGATGTCTCTGGCGGTCCTCAGGGGATGTTTGGAATGACCAGAGGCACTTTGGGTGGTCTCAGAAGAAGCAGGAATGTAATAATAAGTAGAGGCCAGGGATGCTGTTTAAAATCCATGGTGCACAGGACCCCCCCCCGCTCCGCTGCCCCCCAATGCAAACAATCATGAGGCCCTCAGTGTCAATTCAGAAAAGCTCAGCTTACCCGAGACAGTTTGGCACAAGGTATTCCTGGCCAAGGCCTGACTTTCTGATTTGGAGAAAGAATACAGTTGTATTCCAGACTGTACCAAAAGGGTTAATGCATTTTTTTTATAACTCTGTGGCTTATAAATTTTTTAGAAAACCTGAATGAGCCTAGATCATCTCTCTATTATACTGATGACAAAGGGAACCACTCTTTTGTCATTATTTATTCATAGCTCACCCATTGCAGAAGAGAGCATTTGAAGTGTCGCAAACACAAACGCAGTGAGACAAAGTTAAGAATATAAATAAATGAAACTCAGTGAAATCATCAGGAAGGGTAGAGAAATCAGTCCGTGTCCATTGTTTCTCGTGTTGTGATTAGGCTTGGGTCACTTCTGAGTTTTCTCGTGGATAAAACAACAGCACAAATTTCTTACTCACTGGAAAGATGGCAGGTAATAATAAACCAAAGATGAATTCACCATAAATCCCCCTCACCCTCCAGAAGCGTGCATCTGTACATCCTACGCCTTAGATGCCTGACCGTGCGATATAAGGAATCACTGATAGTGTAATCATTATCTCCAGCCCCGCAGTGTTGCGCCCGTTTTATAGATCCGGAAATGCAGAGATAAACACATGATATTCCCAAGGCCACACAATAAGTTGTTATGAAGGGGGAAAAACCCACCAAGTTACCCTGTAGGCTCATGTAATTACATGAGCAAGATTCATAAACCATAAATACAAAATTGCATGTTTATACCACATTAGTTTATCTGAAAATTATTATCTTATCTTAGTAGACGGTAATTGTAGCTTTTTGGTATATGTACCCTCAGTATCTCACTACTATACTGAAGAGAAAAAAAAATAAAGTAAAATTATATGGCTTATCCTCACATGAACAATTTATAAAAATCTCAAAATAACACACCTGCTGTAAAATTGGAATTCTCTAACTTCCAATGAACGTGCTCTTTGCCGGGAATAACCGTGCATAACTAATTAATGCCACGTTCACCAGGGAGATGCGCGGGCATCTCCAAATGGTGAAGCAATGTGTTTGTGACTGCTTCAGACGTGACTTAATTTTAATATTCCAGCAATACTCCTAATCATTTTGTTTGTAATGGTACGTTGTACCTCTTTGCTGGTAATATTCTGATGGAATCCTGAAACCACACTAAACAGTGAGATGAAATTCTCAGTACAGGAGGAAGAGGTGACGGGGCGGCGGGGGAGAGGAGGAGGGAGGGAGAGGAAGGGCTGGGGTGTACGTGCCCCTGTCTGCCCATTCTAGGAGAGCCAGGTGCTGGTTGAAATTAGGAAATTCAGCCAGGGTGTTTCGCTGTGTTACAAAGTGCCTGGAGCGCGCTGGCATCAAATGAACCAGTGTGAACCCAGCATGGTAAATGGAGGTTTCCCTTTTCCTCTGCTCTTTGGCTTAGGCTGCAGGAGGTGTGGGGAAAGACGAGGCGAGGAGTAGTGAGCGCCGCGAGCTTGAGTGGAAGCAAATCGCAAAGAGGCTGTAGGAGGTCCCTGCTTCCAGGAAGTGACACTATCCGGATCCAGGGGATCCAGCAGATGGTGTGGAATTCCTGTAGCTGTTTGTCTCTGAGGTCCTTTGCGGGAAGATTTCTGGATCTCCATAATGGCTATACTCTGGTGCAGTTGAGCCAAACTCTCTTATCTGTCTTGCACCTTTAGAGGAGTTTCTTCCCATTAGGGGCAGGAGCACCATATAAGCTAACAATTTCAGTAAATGTGATAAGTGATAAGGTGGGGTATTGTGTCAACACCAGGGAAGGCGCCTTAGCTCAGCTTGGGTTTTTAGAGAAGCCTTTCAAGAAAGGAAGAAATGTGGCATGCACTTGTCCAAGCATTTCCTAAGCTGCTACGGTGATCTCTCAGTCTGTGACTCTCTCTCATACCCAGTGATCTCCATCTTTTCTAAGATGTCAGCTAGCAAGTTGCATTTATTATTATTTTCCATTTGTCACTTTTGGAAGATTTATCTAACTGCCAATCTAAACCTCTGTTCTTCATGAAGTCTGCAATATGAATATACTTTGTTAGTTACATTCCTACGAAGAATGTGCCTTTTATCCTGTGCTCATGTGTGGTTTCCTTATTGTTTTCCCAAGATACTAAAAAAAAAAGTCCCACAGACACCCATGGCTATTTTCATGGAGTCCTGGGTGACCCTTGGAGGTGCCCAGCAGCACCGCAGTCCCACAGGAGGGGCCCCCAGGATGCCTTCTCCTGCATCCACTTCCTTTCACCTCTTGGGCTTTCTCCTCCACCTCCTCATATTTTCTGAAGTCCCTCCCAGCAAGTAAAGAGCACACGTTGTGGAGAGGCCTTATTCTCTTCTTCCTCACATAGCTAAAAAGCAATTTTTGGGGACATTAAAATGTGATCATTTCCCCTCGGGGAGAGGGTTCTGTATGAACCCAGGAAGGATCACAGGAATGAGTAGAAAACCTAGACTGAGCCAACCAACTCACTCTTGACTATCAACAAGAGTGAGTGAGGATGGGTGATGAGTTAGAAACCTGGTGTCGGCCCCTTCCTGACAGGCACCTGCAGTCACAGACTTGCATTCCCCACATGTCACAGAGTTGACCTTGGACAGTGGCACTTCAGTAGCTTATGGACTCTGTATATCATAAATAAAATAGTAATTAGTGAATGGCCTCTGAGAGCGCTCAATAGACCAGGTCTTCCGTATTTCTCCTTGCACTTGATCCTGGAGTCCGTTTTGATAGAGAAGCCTCAGTGTCCAATTGTGTCATTGCCATCCTAGGGATCCCGCAACCTGATGATCCGTGGGTGGAGGTGATGGGTAAGCCCACTGGAGACACACCCACCAGATTCAGTACAACATCTCATACTAGAAGACAGCAGCTAAGCCCCAGGGCCCTCCCAGAGGAACCCCCTGAGACTGGCCTCACCAAATTCTTGTTCTTAATTAATTAGCCAACTCACTATTGAGCAGCTACTTACCAAGTGCCTACTGTATACCAAGCACATCGAATGGTATGGGGACACGGGCACTGAAATAGAGGATCAGGGTATATTTTGAAACTAATTACTTTTCTAAGTCAAACATCCAGATCTGCTATAAGGCTTTGGTCTTGGTTCTCTGGGTATCTTTGAACAAGATGTTCTGCACTTTTCGCAGGAAATTAGGACACGTCTGTGTACAGCTTCTCAGAGTTACCTTGGGAAGTGGTTTGAGTGGACTCCGTGCTACTTTGTATGTAGGAAAGATAGGTAATCTCCCAGGGGAGAGAAGACTTCTTACAGCTGGCCCCTGCAAGAACGAAACCTGCGCACAGACCCTTGGGAACAGTCTCCGGTCGGCTACTACGCCGCACCCTCTGACACCAGCCCCAGGGCTGTGCATATGTGCCTCCCGGACTGGAGATCAACCCTGCTTTCCGGTTTTAATTTCTAAATGCCTAATCCTCAGACTGTGTTGTCTGTTGTTGAAGACTTTTGTCATTTAATAGAAATACTAGGAACTAAAGCCATCATCACATATTATCAGAATAGGTTCCAGAATTCTCTCTAGCTTTTTGTTTGTGTGTTTGGTTCTGGTATAAATTCTTGTTCAAATTTCCAGCCAGTTTTCAAGTGCAACTCTACCATTTTAAAAAAAAAGTGTCTAAACTGAATGCATATATAGACAAACTATAAATCATTGGTTCTTAAATTTTTCAGGGGAAGGGGAGTAGAATGTCACAGATGCCTTTAATCATCTAATTAAAAATAGGTTTTTCCCTCGGAAAACAGCGGTGTGCCCACACGTATGTTCACATGCACGTACACGGCTCTACACAAATGCCAGGGAGTCAGTGGGCCCGTCTGGTATCTACTCAAACCCAGCTAGATTTAAGCGCATGGAAATTTTAATTTACTTTCCCGTTAGAAGGGGCACTAAGGTAGAGCAGTTGTAAATAACCTCTCCTTCAGAAATGCGTTTGTGCTGGGGATTGATTATATTACACAAACAGATCTATGGTTTGGGTATCCTATACTTTCTTTCCTTTCCTTTTCTTTTTTTTTTTAGTAAACTAATTTGCTGTAGTGCAGTCATTCCCTGCTTGCATTCAACCAAATATTTAACCACTGTTATTACCTTTCTAGGAAAGTGAGATGTGCATTTGCAATGTTCTTCCAGAAGCATATTGCAGGCCCAGAGTGACTGACAAGGAGCACAGTTACCTTTGCCGGGTTAGACTCACTGCCTTTGCACTGAAATTGGACCACACCTGTCCGCTGCATGACATGACGGCAGCCTCTTCTCTTGCAAGGGGGCCGTGGCTACTTTATCTATAGATGCATACTAGATCAACTGCGCTCTCCTTTCCCTCCAGGGACAGGAGATATTTTATGTGCACCTGTTCCATGGAGCTTGAAAAAACCTTTGGACACATTCCTGGAAACCAGCATGAGGATTTGTAAGAGCTTTCCTTTAGCCAGCTCCTGCTTAGAATAGGACGGAGGGGGCTGACCCTCAGTGCCATCACACATGTGAAGACAGAGAGCACGTGGCGGGCAGTGCTGCGTGGAGCCATGGGCCTGCCCGCCCTTGGGCCGGCAGCATCAGCACCAATCACTGGGCGCTTGTTGGAAATTGGAATTCCTAGACCCCCGTCCAAATCTGTTGAGTCAGAACCTCTGGGCTGGGCGTGGGGCCCAGCCTGTGTTTCAACAAGCCCTCAGGTGACCCTGCACGTGTGCTAAACTTCAACCACTGCCCCCCCCCCCCCCCCCCCCCCCCCAGCAGCTGGACGTGGACTGCACAGCCAGAGCTCCCTGGACTGGGATCCCGGCTCTGTCAGCACCTCGCCCTCTCCGGCTTAGCTTCCTTTATATCGCAAGGGTGACAAGTATTCTCCAGCTAACTGGGGCAGTACGGGAGGTAAATGGGATACTGAGCCCAGAATGCTTAGACCAGGGACTGAGCTGTGGCAATCCTTGTATAAATGTGAGGACTAGGCATGTTGATGCTTGCACTGTCACTAGTCGCTTAGGAGGGAAAACAGCATTTTGGTGAAACCAGGAGCCCACAAATTGGTGTCCTTATGAGGACAGCCATGTCAGTTCCTTGTATTTAGATCATGAAAATAGATCACTCACCCTCTCCACCATTCCCTCCAAAGCGTGCAGGGGTAGCACTCCGTGAAAGGGAGCGCCCCCTGGGCTATGTGGTTTAGAACAGCAGTGGAAATTCCTGACTCCCTTTCTCAGAGAAGCCCCGCCCAATCTGCCAGCCTCTGAACCCTGCACTTCGCATAGTCTCTTCCCTTTGCTTGGCCTGCCCTTCCTACCTCTCCACCTGCCTGAGGCTTTGAGATCTCCGAGGCGTTTGCTCAGCTCCGCTCACCCCTGCTGCACAGCCCCACTCCTTCTGTGACCCGCGGGTCCCTCCCTGGAAGCCCCAGGGGCAGCTTCAGTGAGGGACACACTGTGGCAGGGCTGCGCCTTAGCATAGTGGTAGGAGCAGAGTAAGCGTGTCAGTATCAGAAAAATGGGACTTGTCCTTGGGTTTCTTTGAGCTTGTCAGTATGAAGATGTTAGATCCCACTTTCCATCCAGTTCTCCGTCTCAGAGTCCCAGAGTGATTGTCCACGGCCCCTAGTGGAGGGAGGAGCACGGCGCCCCGTTTACAAAGGCAAGCATCAGCGGCCTATTCTTTCCTCACTTCTGGGAGTTGGTGGCAGCACACTTGAGGCAGAGGCACACACTTGGCCATGAGGCACAAGAACCCGACCTGGCTTTACCAGCCACAGCCTAGGCTCAGACATTTCGAGTCTACACCAGGTGTGCATGGGAACACCACCAAAGCCTAGGGCGGACTCAGCTCTCCATCATTCACAGAGGAGGAGGAGCCGTTACAGACTGGGTCCCCCCTCCACAGATATGTAGACAAAGACATTACTTCCCACATTTAAATAGACCTCGGTATGTGGTTAAATGTTAGTATTTTGCTCATGCCCCGATGACTCTCTGTGTTGAGATGTCGAGCCCGTCGCTCATCACTTTGGTCACATCAACGCCCCGAATCTTCCCTCGGGATGAGCGCTTACCAGCCTCTCTCCCCGTTTTACAGACCAGTGTGTGAAAGTCCGGGAGCTTGAGTGAGCGAGGAGTCCAAGGGCTCACAGCCACTGACTGATGAGGCTGTGACGGATGCCCGTGTGGTTCCCATCTGACTTGGCTCTTGAGTGGTGACCTGCTTGTGGAGGAGGACACAGGGCGGAAAGGCATTCCCAGCACAAGGAATAGCATGTGCAAAGACATGGCAGCGTGCACAAATGGGGCGCATGTGGAAATGGTCTTGCTGTGGCTCCCCGGTTCACCTCTGAGGTTCGGAGCTCAGACTCAGTATTTGTTACTCTCCTCCGTGTCCTCAGATCTGTGTCAAGCCCTGTGGGCAGAGGCTGGCCCTGCTTTCTGACCCCCCACAGACCCTATATTTTCATGCTGGAAATGCTGAAAGCATAGTTCAGGACGCTGCCCCGCTCACTGTCTTGGATTAGGGTTTACGGGGTCTGACAAGTGCTCTCATGCGCCGCAGCCCCCTCGGATCAAAATGAAAACAGCCAAACGCGAATCCTACCAACCTCCTTAGTGCCTCAAGGCCCTGTCACGTTTAAGGATAATGGTACTTGGGTTCTGGGCAGTCAAGTCTGAGAAGCTCTGAGAAGCACTCTTCAGTGCCCTCCAGCAAACCCGTGTCACAGCCGTGTGCGTGTGCGTGCGTGTGTGTGTGTGTGTGTGTGTGTGTGTGTGTGTTTTAAGTGCTTCCCTTTGGCTTGATATGCTTGGCTTACACGTGGGTCTGCTGCTCTCCTCCTGAAACCTGCTGGAACCCTTTGGTAATCAAAGTTGTGTTTCCATCAGAACCCTGCTCCATTCGACAGTGGGGCTCGCTGGTCCTTTGCCAGGATCATAAATCATCTCTGATCTCCACGGGGAGATCTCTGGGCAGGTTATTAATAACAACTACCGTCCTGTGGAAAGCATGCATTTGGAAATGCACGCTTCTATAGTCAGTATGTCCTGTGATCCTCCCGAAAGCCTGTGAGGTGTGCAGGCTACACGTGCTCCTCATTAAATCCATCATAATGCTTAGGAATTTTAACTTAGCTTCCCATGATCCCACGGCTGTAAGCTTCTCTTCCTGGCTGTCTCACTCGAGGTATACGAAGAAACTTGTGGAGAAGTCCAGGATACATTTTCCCTCCTATGAAGTCCCCTCTCTCTGGAATGACTAGGTGATGAGGATGACAGAGTCACTGTGAGACCAGGCTTATTTGGTCGTGATGTGGGGCCTGCTGGGTCTGGATATAATGTATGTAAATGTACACACAGGTGCATGTATGCACATGCATGTCTACATAGGAGCCCACATACATCCCCAGATATGCAAGTATCGCTCAACACATTATCCACCTGTGCTCACATACACACATGCACTTATACACATGGGTGTGGTATACACACATGCATTGACATGTGCACAGTATCACATTCACCCACATGCGTGCACATAGAACACACACATACATACAAACATGTATAATCTTCCACACACACATGCACACATACACACGTAAAATCAGTTATTTTCCTACATTTACCAAGAAAGAGTGGCACGTGGAATGACCAATATAATACTGGAGTGTGAAAGAGCTTAGAACTTTTCTGGAATCATTTGGACTATCCAGGTCTCCTAAATTCCTTCAGCTACAACCCCTACTGATAATAGAACAATCTGTGTGTCTGTCCTTCCCCCTTGGGGAAGCTCTGTCTGTCCAGGCCACTTAGAATAAACCGAAATTCTCCTTGCATTTCTGCACCCCCTCCTGAAAGAGCGGGAAGTCTGGTACGGGGCACGCCACCACGTCCTGATTCGGGGCCGACGCCGAGCCCCAGCCTAATTTTCTCAGGCCGATGGACCGCTCTTGTCTCCAACCTCCTTAGCCAATGTGGAAAACTCTCCTCGGTTCCTGTGTTTTGGATCCTGTGACCAGACTAACGTGGCCAGTGCAGGGTTGGTGTGCCTGCATGGGGAAATGCACTAATATGGATGTTTTTCTTTGTGTGTGCACCCTCGCAGTGTTGTTTACCAGGATGGATTTTATGGTGCAGACATTTATGTAAGTATCCATTAACGTGCATGCCGCCCCCGTTTCCTCCCGGAGTCATTCTGTTTACAAGTTTGCTGCAAGTTTCCTCTTCGTGGTCTGGAGGCAGGGGTCGGGCGCAGGGCCGAAGAGCCGCAGCTGACGAGCGCCGTCTGGGCTGTCGATGGGTGGATTGCCTCCGTGTTAACTTCAGAATACTTGCAAACGCCCCCTAACAGAGATGGCGTTTCTCTCAAGTCAAACTAAAGACTCTCCCCACCCCCCACCACAGGAAAAAATAATTCTCCCTAAGGTTTTCAGTATAGCTGTGTGTTTCCAGTGTAATTTTTATCATAACAGCTGTCATTACCAGCTACAAAGGGGTAAAAGATATTTTCATGGCTGATTTTTTTTGATGTTCTTTTTTTAATGTTTATTCATTTATTTTGAGAGAGAGAGAAGGAGGAGGAGGGACAGAGAGGAGAGAGAGAGAATCCCAAGCAGGCTCTGTGCTGTCCGCCTGTCGGCGCAGAGCTGACGTGGGGCTCAGTCATGAACCAGGAGATCATGACCTGAGCCGAAACCAAGAGTCAGACACCTACCGATAGAGCAAACCAGGCACCCCAATTTTTTGACACTTTCTTATAAATGCACTTAATTGTTCACAATAACAACTCTAGAAAGGACCCTCTCTTCCCTCCGCGTGATTTTAGCAAGAAACATCTCTAACAAAATGTGTTCCAACTTGACCATGAAACCCTAATTCCCTTCCTTATTCCTCCCATTTGCCCAAAACCATTACCTGACCTAGATTGTTTGTTAAATTTAGAATTGTTTATTAAATTGTACCACTTTATTAAGCTTTTCACTTTTAGGAAACAGTAGGATGCTTCTCATTATGGGGACCATAATTAAACGTGCCTAAATGGATCTAAAGGTACATATTCTTTGCATTATGATATTAGCTGCAATGTTAGGAAAATCACTTGGAATAAACACAATTTAAAATAGATGGGCAGGATTGGGGGTAGGTATTTTTAAAATCACATACTTTTTTATTCCGTATGACCTCACATAAGTTCACTGAAATCATTGCTGTTGGCTTATAGACTAGATAACAAAGACAAATAAAACCACACTTCTGACCAAATTGGTATCATTTAGTAGAACATGGGAAAGACACTAGTTATTTAATTTTCCTCCTTTTGAATTTCAAATCATTACAGTTTTGAGACCTGGTATTAATCTCCATCAATGGTGCATGGAGTTGAGTTCTGCTCTCCTTGTACCAAGTACATTAATTATCATCTGGGGGTTAGTTTTTTTTCATAATGAACAAACAACAGATACCCAATGAACAACCAATTTCTTTTTTTTTTTTTATAGCTTAATCCATGCCTTCAAATATCTTCTTGTTAAAAAACCTTCCAATTCAAACCTTATATAGAGAGAAGGAGCTGGAGCCCACTCACACTCTTCAAAACACAGCAAACCCCGTACTGGCCTCACCCTCCCCAGTAGAGCCTCTGGAGAGAGCAAACCTGAGTTTAAGGCCTTTTGTTTTTTAATTTGGGAAATGGGGAGAAGAGAAGGGATGGAAATATGAGGAAACAATACAAACTACCAAAAAGAAACCACCATCAAAATACTATCCCCCTCAACACCTACCAGTGGGAAAAAAGAACTACATGTTAATAAGCTGAACGAACAACAGAAATATCATATTAGCTGTCATTTAATTGAGTGTCCACCTCTCTGTGCCTCAGTTTCCTCATTTGTAAAAGGACAGCAATTTCTTGAATTATTAATTTGTGCTGTCCTGTGGATGCCTCCACTGGCTGTCCGTCCGTTGCCTCCCAGATGTTTGAGAGGCGGGAAGGAGGGGCTGCCTGAAGGCAGGGCATGCAGGCTCCCGGACAAGGGATAGAATGCACTAGGCAGAGTAGTGGGCATATGTGACTGTCGGTTGGCACTGGAGACTGCAAAGGAGAGTCCATGAGAGCAAGGTCAATGAAGGGGGCAGAGACACTCCGAAGGGAGCAAATGTGCCAGCTTCCAGACTAAGGCGGGAAGATAGAGTCCACTGAGGGAGGAAATCTACAAAAAAGTCCCTTTGTGCTCTAAGTGCCTTCAGAGGCTTTGTTTCCCACGAATTCGGCTTCTCTGGGCAAAGCCAGCCAGGCGCAGTGCTGCAGTCCCCCCAGGTGGCTGGGTGCCCCGCGTGAAGGGATTATGGGAGGGGACAGTGTCTCTTCCACACAGTGCTTCCCCGTGTCAGGATTTAAAAAGCCTTTTCTCTAGTTCTTTGCAAGCTCTTCTACCAAAAACAAAGTATGATCTCATTTTCCCACTCTTCATGTTATGTAACAAGAAGAGTTTTCAGGTGGTGTTTCCAGATAGGCAGTCGAGGGACAGGAAAACTTACGAAAAAGGAACTCAGAGCCTTGTTTTACCCAGCACATGTGTCTGTCCTGTCTCCAAGCAGGTAGCTCACACCTTGCAGAGTTTCCTGAGTATTCGGCTCCGTGTAATAAGGTGGCAGGTTCAGACTGTTGCAGGTGGGGGGCGGGGGGTGTCCGCAGGTGCGGCGACAACTAGACCACCTGTTGTAGCAGAACAATGGCTCATCGATGGCCTTGTGTGACTTTAAGGGAATGAGAGAATATTCCCTGCACTCTTACAGTCTACGGAGCAGGCACACAGTTTTGGCTAAAAGTGTATGACAGTCTCAAAGTGCTGTTTCGAGTTGCCACCCCTGCCTCCCTTGAGGTGCTGGTGGTCCTGATGTCTAGAAATGTCCCCAGTGCTCCGTTTCCTAAATAAATGATGAGGAACACGGTTCATGGATAAGAATGCGAGGGAAAGAATGTGCTAGTAAAGGAAGGAAGGTACGTAAGGAAGCTTCTGGCTTGTTCCTTCAATCTCATTAAAAACAGTGCACAGTAAATAGGGTTGGGCAATCCCAAGAGGTCCGGGGGCCTGTGGTAGATGCGTTACATACATGGGTCGCCTCTAATAGATTTAAACATTCTGATTCTTCTTAATTTCGTTGGGTGGAGCCTGAGCTGCTAGCTTTGGTTACTTCTGAGGACCACACGGGCAGGGCCGTCCTCCACTCCTCCTGCCCCAGTCCCCAGGCGGCGGTCACAGCTCACCCACCCAGCAGACCGCAGTGTCCTCTCTGCACCTGCTTTCTCCGCACCTGCCCTCGCCCTGCTCCGTCTGTCCCTCCCCCCTGATGGGGGAGCCCTCCAGCATTTCTCCCGTCCCACCAGAGCACAGAGGATATGAAGGAACGGCAAGACCCCCGCCAAGGGCAAGCCATTGCCTCCCATGTAGAATGAGCTCCTGCGTCAGCATTTCAAAGAGGATAAGGGAGAGAAGGAGCAGTGGTCAAGATGCCCCAAGTGGTAAGAGCAGTCCTGTTTGTTATGGGACATGGGACGCTGTGAGCCGGGAGCTAAGGCCACACCCAGGGCAGCTCGTTTGGGCTGAGGGCACAGAAGAAGCATCCTGTTCAGGGTCCCAGCCCTGTGGGAGAAGCATGGAGTCTGGCTCCAGGGGGCATGCCCAGGCCCAGTGAGGATGGCCACTCATCAGAAAGGAAGTAGCAGGTTTTCAGGTCGGAAGGGATGGTATAAAAGGTCATTACCTGAGTCCCTTCCACCTGCGGACATGCCCCCCACACACACATGCTTTTATTTCTAAAGATAGGCATTTAGCTTACATAACTGACATGTCAAATCTATAAGTTTGCTGTTATCACTTAGCATTGCACATTGAAATGATTTTTTTCATGAAGAAATCAGGTTAAAGAAAACAATTAAATAAAATAAGAGAAGTGATCCATAGGATCTTGACAACCTGCTAGAAAGTTGACGTAGAAGGGCCAAGGCCCCTGGACCTACAAAGTAATCTGTCCTGTTTGGGGCAAAGCTGTGGGTCTCACAAGACCCGAATTGGCCATGTTGCTGGCAGTAAGTGTGCATTTAGGCACACACGTGCCTTCACCCCCTCAGGGAGCTGCCCGCGGGTATGACATTTGATCAAAAGATACTTTTGAAAATGGAAATAAGGACGTCTCTAATAGAGCCATTTAGAAAGAATGTACTAACTCAGTGGAAAGTAGGGTGAGGTGGAGGAGAAATGGGGAAAAAAGGAAGGAAGAGAGAAGACAGGTCGAGAGGGAAGAGAGAGAACGAGAGAAACACTGATACATGATAGAAATCTTAACCACGTTCCCTTTTTATAGGAAAGCCCTAAGCTTTGCCACAGTCTGTGGCCGTGAGGCTGCCTAGCAGATACATCTCGATGAAATTCCAATGCACATTTATATTATTCTTAAATTCTGTTGTAACAAGTTCTGGCGGACTCCATGGCTAAAGACAACTCTTTCTGACTTGGTGTCATTGTACCATCCATGGATCTTAAAGAGGTGTCTTAATCCCCCTGATCTCAACACGGAGAGCTGGAAAGCAAAGCTTATCCAAAGAAAGTCCTTATTCCTGGGACCCTGCTTGCAGGGGAAGCCAGCTGCCAGGCTAGGGGCCACTAGGCAGGTCACTCACCCTGGGGGCGACCACCCACCAAGAAGTTGTGCATTTGCTACAGGGATAAGAAAGGTATTGATACAGTCAGGGTTGTTCTGTACTATAATCTTAACTGCCTCAATTATCAGGCATCAAACCTAAATCCTCAGGTATTCCAGAGAATTCTAATCGTGCGATCAGCAGAGAAATGTGAAATAGTTCATTTGAACTGTTGCAGTATGCTAAAGATAAGAAGCCATGAAAGTATCCTTTTCTCTTTAAGAGTAAACACAGGTTACGCAGATACTGTCAGTTCCGTCTGATCACCACCTCCCCCTGCTCGGTACCCTGGGTCACAGAGACTTGCCGACGGATACCTCGTTCTTCTCTGGGTTTGACGGGTCCTTCTCAGATCTTAGTGAACTAAGAGAAGCAAACTTGTAAATGAATTGCTCTGGAACTTCTGTCTGACTTATGCATTTTCTTTTATTTATTTAATTTTTGCATTGAAAACATTACATTTCTGTTTCCTTATAGAGTAGTGTATCAAGAGCCTGTGTATGGCAATAAATTACTGCAGGTATGAAATCCCGACTGGTGGAAAAGCTCCTCACTACGGTTGTGGGTTTGATGTGAAATCCTACTAACAAGACAGTTCTGGGGAGGGGAGCTGTTCTCTAACGTAGAAAGAGGAAAGACTTAACTGAATTTTCCAGTTTCGATGTGAATGCTTCTAGAATAGAGATACATATTCTAAGATTTCCCTTATTTGCTAGATCATGAGTGTGTCCAAGTGGAGGTCTGACTTGGCGATAAATTTCCTGGCTTAAAATGTATCTACACTCAATTAATATAAGTTCAGTGAAAAGAATTGCAAGGTTTCATTGTCATCAGTTATCTGGGTAATTTTGTAGTCGGTTCCTGGAGTCAACCGGAATGGTTAAAAGAAAAATGTATTCATCCAGCATTGAGGGTCTTCACAGCTAACGGGACTTTCCCTGGCTTTCTTGTAGCTGCTTATAAATTTATTTCACACCTATTGCTATAGCTTTCAACCCTATTACTCACTGCTGAAGCAACCCCCAAATGAACCAATTTGTAGGAAGAAAAAAGAGCCCACACATCCATTGGAGTGTAGCTGGCCGAGTCTCCCAATATGGTCTGTAACCAACATTAAAACTGTCAAATCAAATGAAGGAAGAATGTAAAGCTAAGGATGATCAGTGGGAGTTTGATTACATGGCTTTTCCTGTAACATGCAATTCTCATTTTTTGTTCTGTATTAAGTCCATTAAGAAAGTACATTTTTTAACTGCAAGAATTCATCAAGTTTTAATGAGAACTCTGTATGAAAAAGGGGTACTTGGATCTCAGAGAGAACAAAATAATTTAAATTCCCAAGATCAACTTTTATTTTTACATTTTGAGAAAACTGACTTTCATTGCCATACTTCAGAAACAGCTAGTGTGTATGATGCGGATAAATTAGGGAGTGATTATTGAAGTGTTTCATTTTGCAAATGTTCCTGTAAATGTAGTTTTCGTAAATCACATATTGAGATATATATGTGCATATTGGTATATTTGTGGTTGGCACAAAGCGAGATCCTTGGGTATTCTCAGGAACAGGCAGGGACACACACACACACACACACACACACACACACACACACACACACTCTCACTACAGCTCTACCTCCCCCCCGTCCCCCATGACACACAAACACTTTGCTTCTCTTCCTAAGTCATTCACCATTAGGACACGAGAACATCTTTGTCCAAAAGTAAGCTCTAAGCTCAAAAATGTGATTTCCTTTGTCAAAGGACACTGAGCAGCACTGCGGATCTACAGTGCTCAGCAGTATTGGTTTAGGAAGTTCCACAAATGGAGTGGCCAGTCTCCTTTCATTTAACTTGGCACTTTCCAAACCTATTTGGGAAAGGTTCCTTTTCCTATGCCTAGCTAGCATCCCACGAAGCACAGTTCTGAAAACGCTTTGTTGGAGCACTATCCAAGGTCCTTCATCAGTAATGTGTCCAACTCCAGAGGACATTTGCTACCAAATGAAATTCTTCAGACAACAGGAGTCAGGGTCTTTGTGACCATGTCTGGTGGTGGCGGCAGAGGTATGGGGGGGAGGGTGCGGACTCTGGCCACTTAAAATTTTTATTTTATATAAGGCCTCATTTATAGCTTGCTATAGGAGTATGCTTTATGAGTACGGAACACAGAACTATGTTGTGCTGTCATTTGGTTTGATGGTGGGAAAGATCTAATTGTCAAGGACGCATTTTTGTCCTAAAGTGAGGAAGACTAGTTTCACCATGAGCATCGTTCGGTGCCAGGAAATGGAAATGAGCGCTCTTTTTTCAGACGTTAGCACAGAACCTTGGAGACGCTCTGGCTATGCTCAGCGAGCTGCAAAATATAGAGCAATAAAATTGATTAGAGTCACCTGTTAGCAAGGCAAATTAAAGCAATTTGTATTTTTTGATCATTTTACAGTGTATGCACTCATAGACTGAGTTAATGCACAACTCTGTTATGCCCCTAATACGGATTTCATACAGAAGAAAAATAGCAAAGGAAAACAATGCAGTGAGAGATGTGGTATCAATCCCCCTAATCCTTTTTCTGCTTACCAGCTATGTGCCAATCTTGTAGCCCTGGACTGTCCCGGACTGAAGCCACCCACCCCATGTGGCCCTTTCCATGTAAATTCAGATGAACTCACATTAAACAAAGTAAGAATCCAGTTTGCTTCAGTGGCCATGTTTCTGGTGTTGGATGGTCACCTAGGAACCGGACTCCTGTCCTGGATGGCACGGATGTAGGGTGTTGCCGTCATCACCAACAGGCCCGCTGGTCAGGAAGGTGACCGCGGCTTATGGTCAGAGTCTTTCTGTGGACTCCACAGACTTCAACAAACTGTGACCTTGACTTTTAAATAGGGAATGCTCATAAACAGACTCCTACGGCAAAGACATGTGTCAGGCTATTGACCGTTTGCACCTGTCTTGCATAAAAACACACACCCTCTCTACATGGGCAAGAAAACAGCATGGAGGGTGGTCCTTCCCAAAGCTTCACAGCCCAGCACATCCGTTGTGCACGAGGATCCAGTTTGTGTGTACAATAAATATCCACTGGCCATCGGTGATGCTCATTTTCATTATCTGCTACTTCCACCACAGCTGTTGTCTCTACACTTATCAAACTTACTGCCCACTTTCACCAATGGAAACTATCACAGAAGTTGGGGACACAGAGTTCAGAGCTGAAGGGATTTTAGCAAGGGGGCTGTTGCTAGAAATCTTTGCTGGGCCCAAATTCAGTCACCAAATCACGATCGATTTACATAGCCCTTGATGCAAATACCATTTGCAATGGCTTTTGCTTTTTATTCTGGGAGAGAAAAAAATACACACACACACACACACACACACACAGACACACACACACACACTTTGTCTCCATCAAAGCTCTGAAAGCTTTGGCAGTTAGTGCCTCCTAGCAATCAAAACGCCAACTTCAGCCCCTCTCTACCTCATTGTTTAATACTCACACCTGCACACCTGTGTCTTTCTGGACATATCATGAAAGCCAAGGAGATGGACAAGCCGATAAAAAGAACACTCCAGAAATCTGGTGACCTAATTTCCCCTAAGCCCATCATTCTGTATCTTGAGCTTGGTGCTGGTGTGACAACCGCTTTGGTTTTACAACTCCTCAGTACATTTAATGAGTTTCCCCATTTCCTAATTAGAGAATGTGGTGTTTGGAACACCAGGCGGTGTCTGGCTAAGACCTCTTTTTTTTTTTCTCCACATTATTGTTCAAAGGAGACTTATTTTCTTTTCCTTTTTGTACTACTAGCTGCCAAGGATGGGTGACTGTCATTCAGGTGTCTTGGATGTATGTGCCTTCTCCAGGGCTGATCCAAAGAACAAGTGTCTCTAAGGATAGACTAGATTTTTGAGTTGCTACATTAATGGTGGCAGATCTATCCCGAAAGTTAGCTGTTGCCAGAAGAGGGTAGAAATGAATTATTAAGACCACTTTGTCTACATTTTTAAAGAAGTTTTTTGCAGCATTGATCTCCTTGTCCCACTCTCTCCTATTCGTGGAGCTAAATGTGAGGTCCCCCCAACCTCATGGTTTTGTTAGCTCCCCTCTGACAAGGGAGTGCCTTTGCCGTTAGGTGTCCTCTAACACGTCAGTCTTTTCAGAGATGCCCCTCTCTGGGGAGGGTAAGAACCGTTCGCCCAGAGGATTATGGGACTGTGAATTCTAATTCGAACCTGAGTGGCCCCCATGTTATCAGTAGAGACTGGATCCTGTTTGTTAATTTTGCTGAGATCATTCAACAGTGGCTGATGTATTGCTGTGGTCTGCTAAGCAAGAAGCTCAGTTATTTTCACAGTTTGATAATCAATGCTCCACTGCACACAATTCCTTTTGAATATGACCATTTGCTTGTCCTCTGCTTAATTGAACAATTACATTTGCTGGTACATGCAACTAAATGTTAATTATTTTTTTTCAGGTTTTTTTCTCTCTTAATGATTTTATTTACAAATTGGAAAGCTTTATCATATTTTCCACACCAAACAAATTCCCTATCTGAACCAGTGTGACATCTTTAGTGGAAAAGACAGAATTTTAAGAAGTGTTCACCATTCCATTTTTTTAAATAATTATGCAACACTCAGAAAGCTAAATACAGTCGTCTTTAATTGCTTCAGTAGTTGAACAGCTACATGTGCAAGAGATTGCTAATAAACTTTCAATTGCAGTGTTATCTTATTTTTTATAAACATAAATGCAACACAGGAGGGCCTACATTGGATTTTCAAGGAAGTAATCCAGGAGTATTTGAATAAAACGTAAGTTAGTAGCAGATAGGTAAAGGGAAAGCATAATCTTTTCTCAAAATCTGGAAAGTTCAGCAAAGTAGAGGGTTTAAAGAACCCCCGGTAATCCTCCCCCCCAAGGCACCCCCCCCCCCATTAACCACTTGAGCACATCTCTTTAGAAGGGTCTGGGATCTTCCTCTGGGATATGTGTGCTCACGATTGCTAACCTGTAACACCCAGCTGGGGTCGGTGTCCAAGCCCTGTCTCTCTGGTGTGTGTTGTACTTCACTTCGGTACTAAGCTTTCATTAACCTCCACGTTGACTGGTGGATGTGGGGAACTGCTGTTCTGATGTGCTCTCCCATCGGGCGTCCCCGCTTGGGCTCCCGTGCGTTCCTAAGCCCGATTTCTCCTTGCGTTCTAGGGTGGCTACGCTGCGTACCGCTACGCCCAGCCCACCCCTGCCACTGCCGCTGCCTACAGTGACAGGTAAGAGCCTCCCTCCTCCTGCCTGACAGCCACCTGGAAATGAACTTGGCTGGTGGGAGACGAGATTCTCGTCCAGTTTTGGTGCAAATGCATGACTTCTGGGGAGGCTGCGCCCGGTGCGTCAGGTCCCACGATGAAGGGAAACAGCGCCATGTTGAGGGAGGAGGAACAGTCAAGCCTAGACCATCCTTAGCTCGCCCTCTCTGCCGAAACACAGAATTGCTATCTGGTCCGAGTAGAGTTGCTTTCCAAATCTCTCCATTCCTGTAACAGTGCACCTTGCATGCACACACATATGGTCCCCCTAGAGCCTTCCCACAGTCTTCCACGTAAGCAGCAGCCACGGTTTCATCTGACTCGTAGGACAAACCCCAAGAAGATGATCCTACAGGTTTCCCTCGATTTCGAGCACCCTGTTGCCACCCCCCCTTTTTTTTTTTTTTACATTTTACGCCCAGGAAAGCACTCCCTCCACTGCATTTCTTAAATCAAAAACAAAGGAGTGGGGAAAATGTATCTGCATTCCTAAGACAACTCACTCGTCTTGGTCGTCCCGGTGTCCGATCCGACTAAGATAAGGCAGCATTTATTCGTAACTCGCACCACATGTGAAGACTGGCAGTGGAAGGGACAGAGCGGGTTTCAGGGACGCAGAAGGCAGAGTGGATAGGGGCGGGGGGAGCTGTATGACCCATCACCCAGGCTTAACAGATGACCTGGGTTCTGAAATGGCAAAGCCGCAGCTATTTTTGTGTAGGTGCCTTGAAAAACACAAAGTGTGCGTTTCCATATTGAATGCAACTCGTTGGCTCTGTTTTCTGAGGACATAAACGTGAATGTTCAGAAGCTCTGCATGCACAAATGTCATCGAGGGTGCTTATTTTTGGTAATGACTCCTTTAATTTAAAAATATGTCTCATGAATAAAACAGTAATGGTAACAATTTGCATGTGTGGCTGAGGCATGCTGGGTCAGACAGGTAAGCAGGCGATGGATGTACTTGACCCCTGAACGGGAAGTGTCAGCAGCCTCTGGTTCTCCTTCCTCCCTGGCCTGTTGTGACTTAGTTCTTCTCTCCCGGTTTGCTCTGGTGTGCTTTCTCTGCGGCTCCATTCCATTTCTCACGAGATGTGTTGTGAGTTCTATGTAGCTGCGGATTTCTTCCGAGGGATAAGAAAGCAAAATCAACTCCTGAACCCCAAAAGCTGCACTTTGAAACCCCCATTCCTACACTTGTGATAAATGGCTCTTCGGCAAGCTAGCAGGGAGATTGCTATCTGGTTGTGTGCAGGTACCAGCACTATGTTCTTCTAAGCAGCCATAATGAGTTCTCAAGGCTGGAGGGAGCTGCCACACAAATCCAAACACCATCAAGATACAGAGCTAAATGCAGAAATTACCCAGTTACCCAATAATCTGTTGCCAAGATGCAAAACATGTCTTACATACATTACCATCTTCAATACACTTTGACACCGGATTAGGAAACTAGAGTGGGTCAATAAAGCTAATAAAAATGATGGCAATCTTGAAATCCTCGAGCTCTTTCCACAAATGAGAACTCTTATTGCTATTAAATTCTGCACACTGAAGATTCACAAAGTAGCCATTGTGATGTGGTTCTCTCCAACCCTTAATTATTTTTATGAAAATACCTCTAGATGCTAAATTCTCAAACACCCACTTTGTATATAATTATAATCATAGTGACTTTAGCCTGCTGCATAATTATAAGAATTTTAAATGGATTTATTTCTTTGGATTTTTATCTTGCTTCTCAGTATAAGTGCATCTTCCCCCAAGTTGAAAAAAAGGTTAATTACAAAGATATAATTTAAACTGTTTTCTTCAATAAGACCAATCTAGACACCTTTAAAAAAAATACAATATTTAATACTATGCTTAGATAGAATTGCCATTTCTATTGGCATTCCTTTGAAAATTAAGTTAAAATGTTGTTGCATTGGGGGTCACCCTATGCGAATATGTGTATAAACTGTGTTATTTTTAATACGACTGAGATTTCTCATTGGCAGCGTGTCCTACCGAAAGTCACCCTCATTCTTGGGTTGGTAAATCTTGAATAACCCTACAATTCCCACTTGAGTGTAACTGCTTCAGTGGAAGAAACCACCTAAACATACTTTGTCCATGTAATTGGCCTCTTGCTGTTCATCAAAGAAGTCTGTACATTCGGTCTTCCTGGTTGCTGTAGAAGTTGATGACTAGCTAGCCCTATTTAACTGTATCACAACCAAGATGGGATTATTGCATTGAGGTAAATGCAGTAATAGGTAAATTACCAGAAAACAGTCTTTAAAATGATATTTCTGGTTCGATTTGCAAAACATATTTATGACATGGCGGTACTTGCACTTTCAGTAAGCAGGCACACAGAAAGAAGACCTTTCCCTCCGAGAGAAGACACACATTTGGAGGGAAATGTGAAATTATCAGAAGAGCTCTTGCATCTAGCTGAAAGATGCCAAGTTTCTAGAATTTATCTCAGGGCAGTTGGGTCATCATTTATTTTCTCACGATCACAGTATAGAATCATCTGCAATAGATTCTCAGTTCCTCTTGTCTAGAAGACAGGCAGGATGACAAAGAGTAAAACTTCTTAACCCAGAGAAACTCCTTCAGGATAGGAAGCAGAATCAGCAGGAATTGAGGGCATTTTGGTAATGCTCACTGGTTGTCAATTAAATGAAAAGTGAAACTGCAGTGAACTTCACTTGTAATCATGAGATTCACTCTTCAGGCACGTGGAAAGCAAAAGAAGTTTGATGTCCCCAGTTGGTAGAATTTGGCCTTGTATCTGCACAAACTAAGCCCTCATCAAATTAAAGATTCAGGGACCTTTGGAAAATACTGCACTCCGGTAACCTCCGGACCGTCCAGAAGGTCCTTGATGGGCACCGTGCAGCTCCCTGCCCATCATCTTCTTGCTCAAATGATCACATGCTGATTATGTGGGAGCGCCCCAAGAGTTTCTGACTGCCGACCCCAAGAATGAAGACCATCTGGTGTGGGCAGAGGTTTCCCCAAAAGAAAGAGACCTGCCTGGACTAGGTAATTTTACAGTCTCACTGACGAATTTAATGGGAACAGGCAGACATACTTCCCTGGCATTTAGGAAACCTTTGGTAAGCGCTTGGCTTCACCAAATCTTCATTTTTAATCTCACTTTGATTCAGGGAAAGAAAGGCAACTGTCCAAACTCTCCCAGGGGATTGTTTTCTGAGCTTGAACCAATCAAAGCATGGCGGTGAGGCCGACGGTCATCTGGTCATTGCATGCCACTTGGTGTTGCTGATGTGTTGTGATGTGTTCTGGATTTGACAGGTCCACCATCACATTAGCTCGATGAATGGCTTGCTTGAATTAAGCCTGGGGACAGGCTTCTCTTTATGGATTGGCTCTTGGTTTCTTTGTGTTCTATGACTTGGTTGTTGATGCATCTGTGAGCAGCCAAACCAGGAAGCGGGGTGGGAGGGGATAGTCCCTGTTCAGAGACTTGTGCCACAAATATCTGGGGATGTGTGTATGATGTGTCTATAGCTTTGATGGAAATGTTCTCTCTCCAGAAAGGCAGACATTTGTCATTGCTTGTCTTGCTTGCTAAACATTCTAACATCTCCTAACAACCAGTGCATGAGAACCTCCCCCGCATTAGTGCAGAAGGGAACTAGCGTCTGATGAGCCAGAGAAGGCGAGACAGTGGTTCACGCGGACGTCTCACAGCTACCCCGGTGCACTAATAGTTACCAGGGGCCGTTTCTTCTTTCACGTAAGACACGTGTTTCCGTTAAAGTTCCCCAAAAGTCAGCTACTTTGGACATGACACTAATAGCCCCAGCCGCACAGGTGCCCCTAGCCAAAGAAACAACAAGCAGAAAGGTTTTGTTTGTTTTATTTTCTACCTTTTTTGTTCATTTGTTTGAGAACTTAAAATTTCATTGGGAGCATAGTATTAGACTGTGCCATAAAAAAATGTTTTTATATGGTGAAAAAAAATGGTGGAATATTGGCAGTTTCATAGCTCAACTTAATAGAAACCCAGTTAAAATGGCCTAGAATCAATTATCTTGCTCTCTGCCTTTGAAATATTTTATATATATATACACACACATATACATACATATATGCATTTCATATATATGTGTGTATACTATGTGTCTATATATACACATATGCTTAGACACACACACACACACAGCTGTGTCGCAGGCCCTCATGAAGGACTCCTGAGACAATCTGGGTAAATCTTAATACAAGGAGGTCAGGACTTGTCAAGTTCAGGCACTCATAAGCCACATGCTAGAACATTTTTTAAATGTGATGGTCATAACCTATGAATTTAAGTTTCTATTTCAGAGAGAAACAGATTAGTCATTCTATTTTTAAAAGTCAATAGGGATAAGTAGGCATATCTTTGAGGTACCGGAGAAGTTGGTCTACCCCTGTTTGAACTTAGATGAGTGATAGAGATACACGCATACATATATGAGTGGATGGATAGATGGATGCGTGAGCGGATGGATGGACGGATGGATGGAAAGTTAGATGATAAATAGGCACACAGGTGGTTAGGTGGAAGAGAGAAAAATGAGAGAGGAAAGGAGAGAGAACAGAAGCATGGAAGAAGAAGAGGACAGAGGGAGGAAGGCAGAAAGAGAGGACAGGAAGGCAGGGAAGAAGGAAGGAAGGGAAAAAGGAGGCAAAGAGGGAGGTAGTGAGGGATGGACAGATGCGGGCAGAACAGCTCTCCACCTGCTAATTCCATCACAAGGGTAAATACAGAACTCAGTCGTCATGTAAAACCTCAGTGCAATCCAAACCGAAAAAGTAGAAAGATTTGATTTTCATTTAATGCAGATACTCCCTCTCTATTTTAAAACTTTCTACTTCCTGGACTCTGATTAAATAATAGATACATGTCATCATTAAAAGAAAGCTAATAACTGCTTATTGTATTGTAGCCCTTTATTTGGAGTCCTTATCCAGTGATATAGACTAAGAATTAAGGGTTGATCAGCTAATAAAGCATAGGAACATCCTGAATGGAGCATTTCATTTACCATTCGAGAGTTTTTTGGGGTTTTTGTTTTTGTAGAAAGGTTAATTTTTTAAATATTGATGTACTTCAGGGACTTAACAATGTTACATTTTCTGGCTGTGGGGGTAGAATGCATTCATCTGCGATGAATGTGATCCCTTAACAAGGGTGGACGGTGCAAACCAGACAAGGAACGAGGTGGCGTTGTTTGCCCTGTCCCTGCTAGCTGAGCCCAGCTCAGTAAGGGTCGAAACTGCTTCTGGTTGAGAATCGGCAGCAAGCCCGGCACTCATTCGTGGGGGTGCGTGTGGGGAGAGGCCTCAAGAGCTTATCTTGGTGCTTTGTTTAAAGCACCATCTCCCAAGGCCAGTTCAAGGCCTGGCGACCGCCTCTGAGGACACATTTGCGGGGACAGGAAGGGGGGGGAGCCGTGCAGTGTGGCTGGCAGCTCCCTTGTCCTGGCAGCGGTCAGGCGCCAGCCGTGCTTCCTTCTCAGACGCCAAGACAAAGAACTCTTCTTTTATGAAATGATGACACCAGCAAACGGTAACTTAGTTTTTTTCTTTTCCTTATTCTATTTTGTTTTTAATGTTCTTACTTGGCAAAATAAAAGCTGGCAGCTGTATAGTAGCCTTCCTATTATATTTTATTTACAGTAAAAAATTTTTTCCTCCAAGACCACTGTTGAAAAGTGGAGTGAGCACATTATACACCTTGATGCCAGGGACGGTTCTCAGGTGAAGAAAAAAAGCTGAGATTCTTGCCTGTTGAGTCCAGACAGCACAGCAAGCAGCAGCTCTCTGTGCCTGCCTTGACCTGCCTTGTTGAAGGTGGGCTTGAGTTTCCTTCTCTTTTCTGCGATTTTCACTTGCCCTGATCAGCCCTCCTGGGTTCTGCAATTCAAGAAAAGATGCTCCGACAACTTGTAATGGAAAGGTCCCAGAAATGAGTCACTAATGCCTTTATTTACATCCTTGTACCCCAGTGCCTAGAATAAGCAGGTTCATTCAGCTTTCTGAATTAGAGCAGGTTGAAATGCATAGAGAGAGAGACATAATATATAAACATATAATATACTCTTATTATTTTTATGTATATTCTTTTTCTTCTTTTTGGTTTAAAGTTCACCTTCTTAACTGATTCATTTGGTTGCTTTTTTTTTCCCCCAGCAAGTCAGGCTCCTCAGGAGGAGAGAGTGGGAATGAGGCTTAGTATTCTAGGCAGCTTTAGAGTAACTGGAAAGACACGTACAGTGGCTGTGAGCTCGCCGCTACGAGGCAGAAATCCCAGCCGAAGCTAAGTGCCTCCAGTAAAAGTAGGCACATGACAGAACTCCCGTTAATACATTCATGAGATGGAAGTAGCGGCCTTTATTATTTGCGTTATTTACTAAGACTTCTGGAAGTTTGATGTAGTAGGTGAGCAAACTTGGATTCCAGTCCTCTCTCTATGACCGAGATAATAGCAGTACTAAGGGTGACTCTTTGTGAAGTCCTTACAGTGCAGGGCACTGTGCTAAGTGCTCTCCGGGTACAGAGCCACTGGGCAGTCCACACCGAGGCGGTAAAATCGATGTGGCCCCTCCGTTTTATAGACTGGGAAGGCGAGCTCTGAAGAGTTGAACGAGTTTTTTTCCACTCAGCTCGAACGCTAAAGAAAGCGCCCTCCATCACTAGGCTCTGCCGCCCCTTCCTGGAGCAGTCTTGAGAAGTGATTTCTTCCCATGCCATCCCTCCATCCGTTATGGGTGTATTGATCCCGCCTTTCGTGGTGGCTCGGAGGCACCAAGTCCATGGCTGTGAGATATTCAGCATGTAAGGGCGCTACACAAAGTGTCCTGGCTTTTCCTTCCCTGCGTTCCCATAAGAGCTTTGAATCTGGATGGCAGGAGTGAGGAAACCAAAAATACCAGACTGTCACTTCCACTGGACTCTCTAAAATTCAGGAGTTTGAATCTATTTCCTTTGCAGGTTCTGAACTCATTCAAAGCGTTTAGGAAGGAGAATGACCACACCAACTCAGCTAAGTTATGGTGTAGACAAGCCTTTTAAAACTTAATAGGTAGGGTTATATGCAAATCTAATTCTTTTTAATCCAATGAGTTCCAGGAGTAATTTGTTTTGTTTTGCTTTGTTTTTGTTATAGACAAACTTACTTAGGAGAAGGGCCACAGAAGCCCTTCAATTTGTCAATTCTCCAAAGTTTGGATTTTGAGACACCAGCTTTCCTTAAAGTAAGGGAAGTATAGTATCTTCCCTGTCACACCTTTTTTTTTCTATTTCACCATGTACATTTCTATTTGGAAGTTAGTTTTTTTGGTTTCGTCTCTGTGTGTCTGGTACTATGTAGCACATTGAAACACACAATCTGAGGAGAGGAGCAGTGTAGGTAGGGTGACCCCAGAAATGAGTATCCAAAATGTGACAGTTGAGACAGAGGAGGAATGTCCCGTTATTAAGAATGAGTCCAGGTCAGAAGGCTTCCCCTGGACTGTCCCGGGTCAAGCAGAACATGTGTGCTTCTCCTGGGCAGATTCTCCGTGTGCTCTGGGGAGTCCGAAATGGGACTTCACACCCAAAGTCCTTTAGTCTAGGTCCTGGGCTGTTTCTGCCTCCTTAGGCAGTTGTTAACGAAGTCAGGGCAAGGCATGTTTGCAGCCTGAAAGTGTCATAACTAAGACATGACTTAATGATGAAAAAATGAGTCAGATTTCATTCTGTCAAAACCACCAATAATTTTATCTGTTTTCCCCAGGGATCAAATAATTCCAATTGGGCATTCACCAAAAAAAGTATATATATATATATGACACCTAGGATAAATTACATTTTCTGCCCACCTGCTGTGTCGATTGACAATGATTTCATCTGGTAATGATGGAGTTGGCTCTGAGACGGTGGAGGGATGGATATTCTTGATAGTAGCCTCGATATGATTTTGGAAATTTGTGTTTATGGACACAAAGCTCTCAGTGCTGCAAAGAAATACAGCTGTTACTGATTGGTTTCCTTAGTTTCTCCGACTGTTAATTTACAGACACACACACACACATACCCACTAAAAGAAAAAGTGCTCAAATTTCTGTTTCAAGAACTAATTTCCTTTGGTTCAAAATCTATAATGGCTTCTTAACAACTTCTATGCACTATTGGATGAATATGTATGTAATGGAAGCCGTTAAAAAAAAAAAAAGAACCAAGACTGTAATAGTCAACAGACTGGACCAACAAGGAGTTGGGGAGACATTAAAAGACACTCCAAACCCAGTAGACCATAGCTGTCACGGCCATGCGGGTAGACACTTACGCCAGTGAGGAGACAAGGTGTAACAACTCCTTTGGTCATGTCGTGGTCTAATTACACTCCTCCCGGGCTGCAGGTCATTGACTTGATAGGCCGCAAAGAAGCAAATAAAACCTCTCCGAAGGAGCACCAGCAGGATCCTTCAGCTGTGAAGGGTTTCAAGGCGGGTGAGAAAGGCCCGTACTTTCTAGAGGCAGGTCAGAAGCTTCTTAGGAGAATGGGGACACGGGGGCTTTGTGGGAGCCCTTTCCACAGCAAATACAGAGCTATTATAGAAGAGAGCCTCCCAGTCCAGGAGAGGGGAATAAACGCATAATAGAATCTTAGTGCATGAATGTGACGAGCCGTGAACGCACTCACTTCTTGGCCTCTTTTGTTTTTTGTTTTTTGTCCCTGTGTAACACATTATAGACTGTCTTTTGGGGTAAGACGGAACTTTTCACTAAAAATGTCTAGGATTTCCTTTAAAGTTATCAAAACAAGTTCTGATCCTTTATCTGCGAAGAGAGGCTTCAGTTCTTTTTCAGTAGAACTCATTTCTGTGTAGACGCAGCCTCTGCGCTGTTTCCACCCTCGTGCGCAGTACATGCGTGTGAACAGCCATCAGACAGAAACAAGTGATTTCTCATGATTTCCCCCCTGGCATGAATCACAGTGGTTGATTCCTCTGCAATTAAATTCTCATACTTAATTATCACAAAATGTTTAGAGTCAGGACCGCTATCAGGAATTAGAGAGACCGGAGTTTGGAGGTGAAAGCGTGAGGGACTTTCCGGAAGGAGTAACTAACTCATCAATTTTGTCATTGTTCCTGGGCTTATTCTTGCCACATTAGGATGTGCGAATGTTCGAGTAGATCAATAGATTGTGGAGAGATGAGACATAATCAGAGCTAAACACCCTTTTCCCTTAATTATCTTAATCACTTAAATTGAAATGCTTTGGCCTTGAGATTATAGAAATACACCCAGACATCTGATAACTTGCACCGGCACTTCCCACTCCATCCGCACGCACAGACTCCCTTTATGAGGAAAACCATGGTTGTTGGAAGGAGCTTCCATCGGCCTCTCTATCTCCATCGCTGTTCATGGTCCCATTTTGTAATTTGAAATTTTAAACTGCATTAAAAGATGAGAGGCGTGTTTTCTTCACCATGTCTGCATAGTTAGACGGTGTGTGGGCTCTGTCTAGTTAGTGTGAGCTCAGGTGGGGGTGTGTGTTAAATGTGTGTCCCAGACATGATCAGCTGCACAGCTTTCCCAGATTGATGGATCGTTTTCTGCTATTCTTTGCTTTATTGTCTTCAGTTTCTCTATCGCAAACTTAAAACAAACAGGGAAAGTGTGATGGCCTTAGTCCATTCTGGTTTTTTTTTTATGTTTATTTATTTTTGAGAGAAAATAAGAGTGTGAGAAAGGGAGAGGCAGAGAGCGAGGGAGACACAGCAGGCTCCAGGCTCAGAGCTGTCATCACAGAGCCCAATGAGAGGCTTGAGCTCATGAACCATGAGATCATGACCTGAGCCAAAGTCGGACGCTTATCTGACTGAGCCACCCTGGGGCCCCTGCCTTAGTCCATTCTGAAATTTCAAGAATCAAGTGATGCATTGCGAGGGTCCTGAGATCCTGCCCTGCAAAGCATGGCCCCCAGACCCGCCCAGCTGGCCTCACCAGGGGCTTGTGGGAAATGCAGAATCTCAAACCCGCCCCAGCCCTGTCGTGTCAGCATCTGTACCTTCAGGATCCCTGGGTGGTGTGGATGACATTTGAGAAGCATCCCCATAGAGGGTAAGCTTCACTGTTACCATGATATGCAGCAAATAATGGTGACAGTCTGCAAACCTTGCAGGATGTAGAAGTTGTCCTAGCAAATTGTTGGTTTGTAGTCATTTCTCTACTTTGCCTTCCTCAGTGATAAAGCAAGAGCCATCTGTGGTTGGAGGTACCTCGCAATCCACCCACCCCTCGACTAGTCTAGGGCCACAGTCATTCATTTTCTTTACCCCAAATATTTCTGGGTGATGCGAATGATTTCATGCTAGTATTTTTCTCACTGACTGTGTAACAACCTCAGGCTGATGTAAAACCTACCCTGGAAAAACCCCATGAGCTTCCTCTTCCCTTTACTGAGCCTCAGTTTTCTCGTTTGAGCAGTGGAGACCATCATGGCAGTTTCAGTCAGAAGGAGATGAAGGTGAACTTTACTTGATAAACTACAGGAGGTGGTGAAAATGCACGGGGTTCTCAATAATTCAACCGTCTGTTAACAGATATTTTAGAGTGCAGAGTATTATTTGAAAGCACTGACTATATCTAGGCAAGAGCAAACAAATAAGATTAAATCCAGTTGAAAGTGGGAGTTATTTTAAGAGTAGGCAATGTCTAATGCCCCTGTATCACTGACATCCTGGGAACCTGCACCTTCCTCAGCTGCCCACAACTTACAAATGGTCTGCTCAGGATTTGAGGCTAAGTCTTTTATAGTCACTGTACCTATGTTGAGGCCTGCATTAGCGAAACTTTGCTGTCCATCTAGAGAAGATGATCAGGGATTTAGATTTAGGCTAAAGTTATTTACTACAGAGATAATACAGGCAAGCTCGTGGGCCTGTTTGATCCCCAGCTTCCTCAAGTGGGGTAATGAGTGATGCCTGCCTGCCTGGATTGCTGTCGGATTGGTGTGGTCACGAGCAGACAGCTTCTCAAATAGCGCCTGATGCTTCCAGATGCTCAGGATAGGATAGTACGATGAGCATCACTAAACTATGGGCGTATTTCGATTTGTTCCCATGGGAGCAAGTTTCCTGGCTTAGAAGAATATTTTGACCCTAGAGGGTTTTGTTTTTAAATCTTGACTTCCATTTTAGAAATGTCAGAATCGGGATACTTGAAATGTGCTAAGGGAGCAGATCTTAAACGTTCTCACCACACACAGAGAAAGGTAATGATCTGAAATGATGGACATGTTAATTAGTTTGACTACAGTCATTTCATAATATGTACGTATATTAAACCACCACTTTTAAAAAGCACAGCATCCAACCCAATTATATTCAGAATTTTTTTAAGTTTATTTATTTATTTTGAGAGAGAGAGCACACAGTAGGGGAGGGACAGAGAGAGAGGGAGGGAGAGAATCCCAAGCAGGCTCCATACTGTCAGTGCAGAGCCCGATGCAGGGCTCGAACTCATGAACCATGAGATCATGCCTTGAGCCAGGCAGGTACTTCACTGATGGAACCACCCCAACCTCCCTTATATTATTTTGTTGACCATACCTCAGTAAAAGGTGGGGGAAAATAGTTTGGGCAAAAAAATAAAATTGTGAAGGAAGAAGCTACTGGGACACATGAGATCAAACAGCCTGTCTTTCCGTTTATCCTTCTCCTTTCTGTCTGTGGAGGAACTCAGGCTGCCAGGGACACGTCCGCTTTGCAGGAAACATGGCCCGTCCCCAGGCACGGACCCCGCCCCACACCACCCCTGCTTTAGATTTCTGCACCACCAGTTAATCTCCAGAGACTTACTTTTCAAAACCTCAAACTCAGTCTGCCTCTGTTGCTCTTTGCTCATTGCTGCTGGTGAGACCCCAGCACCTGTGGGTGGTCATGGGTTACCAGCATCCCTGGGGTTTGTAAGGTTCGGGACCTCTCCACTACCACACTCCCTCCGTCGTGCACAGAACTCCTAGGTGGGCACAGACCTTCTCATTGTGGCCTCTGCAGCCTTCGGGACCTCAGCCCCCGTGCCCCGAGCTCCTCCCCGCTCCCCAGGCACGGACAAGGCTGGATCTTGTCTTCCAGGAGGCACCTGTCACCTCAAAGGGCTCTTTACTAGCCCCCTTTTGGCCTAAAACTCTGAAAGTCCTGCACTTAAAGACACAATTGCCTTTTCTCTCCGGGGAGAGAAGATGGCTACCTTTCATGAGGACACACAGCCAAAAAAAATAAATGGCAGTCGACCCCTAAATAAAGTGCTTTTGCATTCATGTCCAAATCAAAATGCAAAGCAAACAAAAACAGAATAAAATAAATCTAAGGGAGGCCTGTGCTATTTTCATCCCCGTTTTTCAGATGAGGAAACTGAGGCCCAAGTAGGTGCCAGGGCAGGGCTTCCAGATTTACCATTCATTCTCTTTTTAGCTGAGAAAAAAAGTAGTGGAAGCCGAGGAGATTGCTCAGGGTTGGAGAGTCTAAAATTACAGATGTGGACTGCTCTCAAGGTCTGCAGGGAAGGAACATGCACTTGGATTTGAATTTCTTAAACACAGAAGTTGTGGATGGCATATTCAAATTGAGGGTAGATCCAGAGCACTCACCTGCTTTTCCAATTAAACTTTTTTTCAAAATGCGCTCACCATTAGCAGTAGCAGCTGCAACTAAATGAAATGATTTGGAATGTATGTTAAAGGGTAATGCCTTCCCTTTTTTTTTTTCAAGAGTCCTTTTTTTATATAGTTTATTACCAAGTTGGTTTCCATATAACACCCAGTGCTCTTCCCGCAAGTGCCCCTCTCCATGACCATCAGCCCCCCGTCCCCTTACCCCCTCCCTCCTCAGCCCTCAGTTTGTGCTCAGCATTCAAAGGTCTCTCGTGATCTGTCTCCTTCCCTCTCCCCTTTAAGATAAAAAGGATCAGGAAAGACCCTGTCAGAGGTTAGAGGATCCCGCAATCAGCTTCCTTGCTGCTGGTTGGTCCGTTGATGCCCTGTCTCCTTCTACAATTTTCCACCACCTCTCGAAGTACATGTAATTCAACACTAAAAAAGAAATAGAAATTACAATAGGCCAGGGGAAAGTATAAATTCGAATGGACTTTTTATAGTTCTAGAGTTTTAGAACACTGATTCTAAATAAGTTGTAAATAAGTCCCTCCTTCCCAGGCCGTAAAACTGAAATATAAATTAGGTTATGAGCTTCCAGACAGCCAAGCCCAGTACAGATGCTCCAGAGTGACGTAGAGGCCAGCAGCAGGACGTGCCCTCCCGTTGGCTTAGTGGGTGCCTGGCAGGTGGCCAACCCTCATTAACCATCTGAGGGTTCCGTGAGCAAGGGGAGTAGACCATTCAGTAAAGTCAGCAAGAAGAATTTTAATAGAAGCACCGTACTTCTGCATCTTATGTTTATTCAGAAAACACTCATGGCTGGATTCCATATGACCCTTCCATCAACTTCTTAAGATGCCAGTAAGAAATCCTGATTCGTGTGTTTCCACCTTAATCCCACACATCTAGTGGGAAGCATCATGGGAAGCAATGTTATAAAAAATTAATAAGTATAAGTTTAATTATTATACAATTTTCAAAAATTGAAATATTAATAATCAAAAACCATGGCCATCAACACTGGTGCCATTTAACTGAAAAACCAGCAGACACAGCTCTCTTTCCTGCAGAGTCAGGGCACCTCAGTTCAAAGAAATATTCCTGCAGTGAAGTGTCAGTTCTCAGTGCTGGCTGACCCTTGAGATCACCTGAGTGGCTTTTCGGGAATGCCTGGGACCAGGAACTGCTCTCGAAGATTCTGACTTAAAAGATTGGGAAGTGGACCTGGTCATTAGTATTTTATTTTAAAAAAATCATATATCCAGAGTTGAGATACTCTGTCTTATAACCAACAGGTGCCCCAGAACCTACAGATAGAATTCATTTGACCTTGTGCCACTGTTGTCCTGGGGCATCTTGACTGCCAACTTTGAAGGCCATAGGGATTTTGCACTAGATAGCCTTGGAGGGTTTTAATCACAAATACGTGTGTGTGGTGTGTATGCGTGGATGTGTGTGTGCTAGCTTCTGTATCCATAGCATTAGATACAAGAAGAAGACAGCCGTGAGTGATATCCACCCTGAGTTTTGTAAAACAATAGCGACGTAACAGAATTAAGAGGCCAAAGAATGAGAAGTGACCAGAACATCTAACAGAAAAACTGAAAACCAGTGTTCTTTGATGGGAGAACATTTCCCGTCCGCCCTCCCTCCTCCCCTGCCTCTGCCCCAAGCTGTACTCTGTCTGCATGTCTAGCTTCTCACATTCCCTCCAGCAATACTGGCTGGCTACTATTTTCATTTGTCTCTTAGAGTTCAGCTGTGGGTAATTTTTAGAAGAAAGAAAGTTACAGAGAGATGAGATTTCGCCCAAGAAGCAAAGTGGGGTAGGATGATACGGCAGGTCACGGGACTAATTTAAACGTCCCACCAGCTGAGTCAGATGCAGAATCTAGATGGTTGGTCTGTGGAAACTATCGTAAAACATAATGAAGTCTGGTGATAGAATGAAAAAGAGAGAAAGACCATGGCCCATGCCATTCCACATTCCAGACTGTTAAAGCACAATCTAATTAACATCGTACTCAAAGGGGAGTCCAGGTACTCTGTCATTCTGTCTGGTAGGCATGCAAAGTTCACAACAGTCTCAGGAAGTTCCTCTGTACAGACGTTTCGCTCCATCGTGGACTCGGTACCCCTACGTGGGTGCCCCAGAGTGCAGTCTTAGAGAGTGAATAGGAGTTGGGGGTCTTGAGCCAACCCAACTCTATTCAGATTTCACCTCCACCATTTAGCAGCTTGCACATGCTCCATGACCTTCGTAGGCCTCTGCTTCCTCATCTGTAGAGACTGGGATGGGAAGAGGGGGGTTGTAGAGAAAATTAAATCAATTACTACATAGATACAGGGCTTGGCGACCCTCCATCATGGATAAGTACTTCACTGACATTAAGTCAGAGGCTCTTTGGCTCCAACACTCCAAAGAGCTGAGACAAATTTAGCCTTCTCCCCAGTGCTCAGTAATCAACCATTTCATTATTTTTCCTAAGTTAGTAATCCTCCCTCCTCCCACAAAGCCTCCCCCTGTCAGTCTTCCTGGGAAAGTAGGAAGATTTCTGAAAGGAAAATGGGAATGAACTTGCAGGAAATTTCTCAGCAGTGTTCCCAAATATTCCCATGGTAAGAATTACCTGGAATGATGATTCTCTTCCAGGGGCACCAGCCCCTTAGGGCAGTGCGAATGGGTCTCCAGAGCTGGTCAGTAATCAGGCCTGAGTTCTCACCAAATGTACAGGTGATCAGACCTCTTTCTCAAACGTTCCAATTCAGGGGGGTCAGGGCTGAAGCCCAGACATCTATATTTTTAACAAACATTCCAGCTAATTCTTATCTTCAGGGAAGTTTGAGAAATTCTGCAGTAGAAGAGGGTTTAAAAATAGAAAGGAACTCTAGGTGAAAAAAATGGTAAAGAGAATTAGATGTAGACTTGGAAGGCAAGTGGAAAGGCTGAGCAAAGATGCTCTTGGGTTTGTTCCTGGAAGACACTGAAATGAGAGGTTCAGAGAGCATGACATTGTGGTCACTGCAGACCAGCTCCGCTCAGAAGTGGGGTTCTTTCTTTTTGTGTTTTGTAAGTATAGTTGGGGATATGTACATATATATGTGTGTGTGTGTGTATATATATATACCCCCATTAATATATATGTATATATATTAATTTTACAGAGAGAGCAGTGAGGAGGGGAACAGAGTGGGGGGAGAGACAGAGAGGGAGAGAGAGCAAGAATCTTAAGCAGGCTGCACACTCAGCACAGAGCCTGACATGGGGCTCAATCCCAAGACCCTGGGATCATGACCAAAATCAAGAGTGGGATCCTCCGCCAACAGAGCCCCTCAAGCGCCCTTCAGAAATGAGGCTTAACATCCATTCTCTCAGAAACCTCCAGAAACTGAAAGTAACCATTCCTGGGACTTGTATGCTGTGTCTGTGGTTCTACCCTCAGCCACCACGCAGCCCCTTGCCTGAGAGGGTAGTATGGTGGGTGCAAAATGGAAGTCGCAAAAAGAAGCACAATCTGCAAGAGATTCAGTGATTCAGCTCCCTGTGCCCTCTGCATTTGGGCCACATCCAGTGCTTCTCAGCTTGTGGCTGATGGCAGAATCACCTGCCGAACATTTCCCAAACTCCTTCATTCCACACCCTGCCCCAACCAAGTAGGCCAGGACCACAGGAGAGGGGCCCAGGATTTCACATTACTTTACCCTCTCCTATGAGTCTAAGGAGCTAGACTCAGCCATTCAGCTAGACAAGCAGCCCTCAGCCGTGGCTTGTATGGGAGCTCCCTGGAGCTCTTTAGAAACTACTAACACCGCAAACCCACTCATAGAGACTGCCGTGTACTTGGCCTTAGGTGTAGCCTGGTCCCTGAGAACTTTAGAAGGGCACCAGGTGTTTTTACAATGTGCAGCCGAGGCTGAGAAGCACTTGGCCAGACTTTATCATCTAAAACCAGTTTGCTGAAAATGAGGGTAACTGCTTTTGAAGTTTAAATTCTTTGCTCTGTGTTAAGAGTGCAGAGCAGACTAGGATTAGCCTAAGGGGTGAGGCCCCAGGCCAGTGTCCACTCCCCTACCAAGAGGTGAGCCCCTGTCCAGAGCGCACGTGCACTGCTGTGGTCATTCCCTTTGTCCTGACCTTGCGTGGGGAGAGCAGACTTCCCGGCTATTCCATTAACCTCTTTTATCCTACCTCTCTCTGGTCATTCGGGGCAAACAGTTCCACAGAGAGGGTCGTGGATGATCCACGTATGGGCTAAGATAGATCATTCTGTCTTGAAGGTCAAGTGGGGAGAAACAGAACTTTATATAAAAATTCCATAACATAGAGGACTGAGACATCACCATGAAACCCATCCCTTAGAATTCTACCCAGATTCCTCTGTTAGCCTCCCACATGGGCCACATTGGCCTGATATCCCTCCCAGGCTATTATTTGGCAGGAATTTCCTCTTGTACTTATAATCAGTGCAGTGAGAGGGCTGATCATGCAGGTTGACTCCATGGAATTAACGAACTCCATAAAAAGGCAATTTTCAGAAATGGATATAGTGGGATTGTTTGTGTGGAATTAAAAGAAAATAAATATCAGTAGGGAACTGATACCTCTAAATGGCTACTTTATTTTTCAAATACATTTGAATAATTCCCTTTTGGTACTGCTACAGAGTCCATGGCATATTCCTTAAAATACCACGGTTGGCAATAACTATATGCATTGACGTAGATTTGATTTGATAGTTGGCCATCTTCTGAGCCAACTCTGAGTCATACCCTTTTTCACAAATTTGCTCAGGAATCCTAAAGACACTCTAAAAAATTCAGAATATATAGGTTACCCAAAAGAAAGAGAGGGAGAGAGAGGAAAAAGAAAAGAAGGAAGGGAATGAAGAAATAATAGAATTACTATGTGTATGTGTATCACGGGGCGCCTGGGTAGCTCAGTCAGTTGAGCGTCCGACTTTGGCTCAGGTCATGATCTCACAGTCCTTGAGTTGAAGCCCCGTGTTAGGCTTTGTGCTGACAGGTCAGAGCCAGGAGCCTGCTTCGGATTCTGTGTCTCCCTCTCTCTCTGCCCCTCCCCAGCTCACACTCTGTCTGTCTCTCTCAAAAATAAATGAGAATTAAAAAAATAATTTTAACAACAGTATGTATTCCATATCTCAAGGAGGAGTGCTATGAAGCACAATCACCCTACATTCTAAAATTCTGGTACCACTAAGCAAAAAGGCCTGAGGTCTTTATAGACATACTGGTAGGTTCTTGAAATTTTTTCCTCTTCAGTCAGTCACCATTGTAGATCTTGTTGGTTGCCTCTCATGGTTTTCCTAGTGTCTAGCAGGAGGGACAGTTCCATAGGGAATATGCCGAAGTGGGTGCAAGGTAGCAGAGCCTTCGAGGCTTATAGGGGCTGCATTGGCTAGAACCGTCTCGCTAAGGGGGCCCACCCCACAGATGGGAAAGTGGCTCTACCGAAGCATCTGCCCCTCTGGAGGAAGCGGGCCGCCCCCCTTGGTAATGGAAGTATTCTTCCAGTGAGCGAGCTACCAACACAAGTCCTTCCCAGGGCTTGTCTGGTCCCCACACAGGTGAGCTTCCTACATGCAGTTTGACTTACTCCCCCTCGAGTTAGTCAGAGATGAACAAGTCAAAACAAATATTCAACCCAAATATCTTCTTCATTTCCAGAGATACTAATTTTACTGCTCCTCAAACCTCAGAAATTTGAAGCCAAATATTGGTGGGGCTCAAAAAAAGTCTGTGTCCGAGCAAAAATCCAGTGACACTTGGGTTTTTATTTGGAGAAGTGATAAATGAACTTGGCTGTGACTTTTGTTATGTGGAAGAAAAATGTAAGAAATACTATTCCCAGAGCATGTATAATTTTGTTTAGATTTCACTGGTGTGAAAATGGCTAGAATTTTCAACTGAATGCCGAATTCTAGTGAATTTTCCAGTGGTAGCTCTATTTATATTTCAGAGTGTACCTCTTGCAACAGTAAAACTTTCTTAAGGTGTTTTAAGAATTGCTTAATCAATCACTAGATACCTTTTGGAAGCATTAAAACATTTGAAAAAGACCAAACTAAGGCCCCAAAAATGCATTTTATCTTGTTTCTTAATGATTCATATGCTACAGAGAAACCTAACAAACAAGAACCAGAAGGCTCTGTCCTCCTGTTTCTGAGGCATTTAAGATCCTAGCCAGTCTCATTGGGGCATTTTTATAATCTGCCTCCCACAGATGTGCTTATTTCTAGAAAATAAACAGTGTGTCTGAATTAGAACACATTTCATTGTGAAAATGCCACAGTTGGAAACATCTTAAGAGAGTTTTATCATCTTCCCGGATTTACTAAATCAAAGTAAAATAGCGTTTTCCATTTTTATTTTCTTTTGAACACTGCATCATTAAAAATAATTCGGTGAGACAAGGTTCATTCCAGTGGATGAGTCCTCTTACGTTCTTTGTGTTGCCAGCCTGGTTTGCTGAGGGAATTATTACCCATAACACCGTACAACCATTCTCTTCTGAAATGTCAGCACTTTCTTTTTCTTTACTTTAATTTTTTTTTATAATTATACTGCAATAATAAAGTCTGGAATTTTACGATTTTTTGTAGCTCGGTGCAGTACCCCTTTTTCCTAAAGGACAGTCTGTATTTTCCTTAGATGTAATTTTCATTTAGTGTAGAAATTCCAAACGCAGTTTGAAAAGCCCTGGCCTTAGAAACGTGTCCTGGCATGACGTTCTGGTAACACTCCGTATTCCTAGGTCAGTGCGACAGTGTGCACACGCCCCCACCCCCATTCTCACAGCACCACGGTTCCATCGGCGAGGCCCCCAGCATGCCTGGTTCACGATCTTTCTAAACTCTCCAAGTCCTAGACGTATCGACACCTTCCCCCGCGACACCCACCCTCCCCGCATCTGAATACGCCTACCAGTTGGCAGAGGGCACGCCTCTCCCTGAGCGAGCAGTATTGTGAATTTTATCTTCTCTTCCAGAAATCAGTTCGTCTTCGTTGCAGCAGATGAAATTTCTTGTAACACCTCTGCAGGTAACAAACATTGCTACTTCTTGGTGCATCCATCCGAGTCTCAGCATTCTTTTTTTTTTTTTCCTTCACAAGCTGCAATTGGTCACTCTAGAAAGTTGAGTTGAAAAAGAAAAAAAACCCAAAAAACCAAAACAAAGCCCATATATCTTTGGAGTACAGTTGAAGCCTTGAGCCTCTGCTGCCTAAAAAGACATTATTAGGCGTTTTTGCTAACTTGGCTACTTTATTTCCAGTTTTAATAGTACCTGGTCTAGAAAAGTAAGACTATGTTGAATGAAGCCACAATGCAATCTTATGGTTTAAACAGTGCTCTTATGTGAAAACGCTGAAAGGGGACACTAGGGACACACATGTGTGACTCGTATGTTTTTTGACATATTTTGTCTGGGTTCACACAAATGTGTATGTGAATTATATTGATCCGTATTGAATGACTGGTTATACATCATAGACCCTAAGAGACTGATTCCATAAAGCTAGAGGCTTTGGGGGATATAATTACCTCCGTCTCATAAGAAGGGGGTCTTTGTTCTATCAATCAAAGATCCTTTGTCTCCTTTCTTTTAAAACCTATTACAAGTACCAGGATTTAGAGAGACAAAGTCTTCTGCTTTTGAAATCAGGGCATTGGCAAATGGAAATTGCATAGTTGCATGATGTGTCCATCAAAATAACGCCTGTCTTTCTGCTTTGATGTGGTTCAGAACAGTTATGTTTGGATTTTCATTAGCGTGGAATTACTTGATTAAATGTCAAGATAGGTGAGTGCTAACAGATTCTTTTTTGTTTTGTTTTGTTCTTTTGTTTTGTTTGCTTTTAGGTCTAAAATATGACCAAAACAATTACTAGATCTTACCAACATGTGGCTTCTAGCCAACAAGGGAGGACTGTGCCCTCCATTAACATGTAGTTGAATGTGGCATGACCTTCAAAGCCTCCATTAAACAGAGCCTTGCAAATAGACAGTCCTCTGCTCCAGTCACACTTTACCAGTGGAGCAGTAAATGCAGGCTTGTCTGCTACTGCCTGCCTCCCCACTTACAGTCTTTGGTGAGAAGAAACTAAAGGAAGGACAGACTGCTAGGGACATGTCCCCACCCCTGTCTGTCCTGAAAGGCAGGGCCTCTTTCGTTGATAAGAGTCAGTGTCAATATTTTTAATGTGGAAAGTCTTACCTGGGAGTTCACGAGGTCTGCATGCTCATATTTTTAAGCAATAGCTTACTCCATTTCTCTAAAACCCCTCGGATACAGGCTCTTCTCTGCTCCTTCCTCGACCCCTAGCCTCCAACATGTTTCTCCCCGCGAGCCGTGGTGACATCCCTAACACTTCACTGATACGTAACAGCAGAAGGTGGATACTTGTGTAGCTGGGGGTGACGGGGGATGTTCCTGGGATGCAAGGGACATTTCACGTTTCGAGAACCTTGAAAAGAGAGCATGCGCCTGGAAGGGTAACGGACGGGGCGTGGGGAGGGATGTTGGTTTAAACTGCTAATAGATGTCGTCTGTGGAGTGGCCGTCTTCCCAGCCTCCGTGTCTCCTGTTAACATGCGTGGGTGTTCTGGTGTCTCAGGTTAGATTTTGACATCTCAGATCAAACACTGCCAAGTTGCAGCCTAAGAGGTAGCTATCGATTTTCGTCCCATGTCTTAACAAGCCCTGCCTTGTAAGCAAGTGGTCCACACACAATATTCCTGAGAGAGGCCGCAGATAATGAAAGTTTGCCTGGGTCGGAGCGAGTGTTTTCACCGACCTTATCTGATTTAGGACGGCTGCTCCGTAAATTCTTAATGAATTGCTATTGATCAGATTTCAAATTGAGAGAGATATCCCTGATGTTTTGATGGTCGTATTAATAATATGTTGTATGCTTCATAAGGTCCCATTTGAACTCTGAATTCTGAACCAAGCATGAAAAAGGAGACACTCATATCAATCAAACGTCGAGTTATCCCCTGGCCAGTCCTCCCTCCTCATAAAGTGAATATGAAAAGTCAGAACTGGTCGGTCAGCAAAGGTTGTGACTGGTGGTCTCAGTGAAGCCCCCGAGGGAGCACCTCATCCTCCTCCCTGCGCCGGGCCGGGAGAACCCAGGACACCCCCGTTCTACCCCGCACGCAGAAAAATACTCCATAGGGCAGGCCTCTTAAATCCTGGTATCGGATTTCAGCTTTTGACAAAAGCCAGCGTCTCTCTTTTGAAACCAAGAAAGAAATCAACAAGATGTTTAAAACTGATGTTTTGAAGGCCTGATGGATTTTATAACTGAAATTCGCATCAAGATGTTCTCGTACGGCTGCGTCTCAGGGTAGAACCGGCCAGTTTTGTCGTGGCTCAGGGTAAGGACGGTGAGGTGAAAATCACCTGACAGTTGATCGCAGCCCTGAAGGGCGTTTCTTCCTGTTCCCAAAGGAAAAATGCCATTTTCACTTAGGTTGTTTGGAGAGGATGCCAAAATGTTGGTCCTGCTTTGGCTAGCCAGGTAGGAGAAACTTCTCGTTAGCCTGTGCGGTTTGTGAGACTGTATTTACAAGTACATTTATGGTCTTTTTTCAGTGTCTCCAGCAGTGGTAGTCATTGTTTTGGTTTGGTTGGTCCTGAGAGACAAGTACTCTTGTGGGTGACACTGGAGACTGGCCTTTCGACAGGAGCGCTCAGCGCGCAGCGTCTCCCCCTTGGCCACGCAGATAGCCGGCTTCTCGTCTCGTAGTGTCAAGGCCCTTTTGTGGTCAGACTCTGTAAGAGATGGCAAAGGGGACAAGCTGATTTTCCCTTCTTAGACTCCAGGTCTCCTTGCCGCTGTGATTCACTGGAACTTCCCCAGGACTGGCTAGTGCTTGTAGTACAAGTCGACTATGGGTCTTGCCCAAGAATGGAGGTTGAAAAGCAAGTTACTTATTTTGGCTGAGCAGCTGGAAATTCATTTCAGTTAATTAATATGGTTTGAGTCATCACTGTATACCAGCAAGTGTCCTAAGCCCTCAGGACGTAGCATTAAATGCGCCAAAAAAATCCCTTCCTTCACAGAGCCTTCTTGCCTCCTTTCTGGTGGAGACCACACCCCCAACATGTAGACAGACAGGCACAGAATATTCTTGCATGTAAGTTATATACCAGCTCTAATGAATCAAAGAGCAGAGGGGTGGACGGAAAGTAGGATGAAATGCTCCTTTAGGTTCAGCGGTGAGAGAAGGTCTCTCTGAGGGGGTGGTGTTTGAACTGGGACCTGAATCTAGTGAGGGTGTGAGCCAGGTTCGTAATTGTGCAACTGTAGGCATTTCAGGCTGAATGAGAAGCAAGTGTCAATGCCATGTGGTTGAGGCATGCCTGAGGTGGCCGGGCTCAGCAAGACGTGCAGTGTGGCCACAGCATAGGAGCCAAAGTAACAGCTTTGGAGATCAAATCAGGAAGATAGCCAGGGCTCAGGAAAATGAGGCTCCAAGTTAGTACTTGGGAATGCTAAACCATTCAAGATTTAAGTGCGATAGGAAGGCATTGGAGGGTCACCTGTGATCTGCCGGATTGTTTTAATGGTGAGTTAGGCTGCATTGTGAAGAGATTACAAAATGGCAAGAGGAGAGAGGGCTCTGGTTGGGGGTCTCATGTAGTAGTCCATGGAGCGGTGACAGTGGCTTAGGTTAGGACCGTGGTGGTGGAAGAGCCAAAAAGTAGTTGTCTTCAGGCTGCATTTTGACAGGAGAATACCGGCGGCCAGCAGATGAGAAGCAGACGAGATTCAGCCTGCGTTAAATGTCCACACTCCCTCTTGCTTTAAGGGTGGGTCAAGTATTTCCATGAGGTGCTAAGAAGGCTTTTTGTCACCATGATGATGAGTTAGCCCTCCATCCCTGTGGTAGCTGTGCCTCAGATGGACTTGGCTGAGTCCTCCAGGCTGTAGTGATCATGTCCGGTTGTTTGTCGAGCAAATTCCGTGTGCGAGCAGGTATGATACATTATGTGGATACATCTATGCCTACATGTACATGTATGTGCGTGTGTAGACATGAACATATGATTTATTACACCAGCTCAGTGAGGTACGTGTCACCCCAACCCTCATTTCGGAGGTTAAAAAAGTGGGGAAATGCTCAGGCCCGGAGGACTTTGGAAACTTGCTGCAAATCACAATGGAGTCCCTATGACGGTGAAGTTCTTTCCACTAGACCACACTGTACGTTTCTTGTATTTTGACCTTGGAACATTGACCTTTGCCTCCAGATGGAGTTCTCCTGCTTTCTTCAGCTGTGATGTCTTGCTCATAAAACAACTAGTGTTTGTGAGTTACGGAACCGGTTGTTAACATGTTGAGGGGCCCAGGGGAACTTGATGGCTGTATGAATGGCTGCTCCCCTGGGTGTTTATGTGACTTGCTTGGTCCATCCCCTTCATCAGCGGGTGTGTGTTGAAGACTCTGATGGACTAGGGGCTATTCTAGGTGCGGGGACAGAGGGAAGGGGGCAGCGGCCTTGTCGGGGACCATTGTGTGGATTCTCGGAGAGAGGTTTAAACAAGCAGTGTCTGCTCCAGACGCTTCTCCCCAGATCTTTCTTTTGATGGAAATCAGTGGCTGGAAATCAACTAAGAGCGTGATCCATTCCCTGAAAACTACTGGAAACTCTGAACTAGTTGTTTTGGATGCCAGACCCTGGCTCCCAGCCGCCCGCTGCCCAAGGGAGTCTGTGGGAGTGCATGTGTGTTTCAGGGTGCAGGTAGAAGCTGGGTCTCCTTCCGGCAGCAGCTCTTGCCTCCTCCCCTGGGCCAGGTACCGTCTTCGAGGCGTGGAAAGTCAACCTGGGGACACACTCCCAGTTCTTTGTGAGTACTGGACACTAGGTAAGCGTGGAGGTCTGCAGAAAGGCCTTGGCCAAATGCATTCATCTTCCAACACTATTCAGTCCATCTTCTGTGAACAGGCTGCTGTATACTTATTTAACTAATTACTAGAAGCAAGTTCATGGGCACATGGGGTGTCATCATCCCTTCCACCCTTCTATCCCTGCCCACTTGTGCACACACAGGCTCACACACACACACATCCGTGCAGCTTCAGATAGTATTTACAAGAAGTTTCCAAGTTGGCCTTTCCCCTAATTGATCCTTCAGCAAACTTTCTCAAATTGTCTTTCTTACATTTTGGTTATTTGATTATTCAGCAAAGTCATCATGCAGCAAATTGATGTGTAGTTAATTGGCGTGTTTCCAATAAAATGTGATGTGTACTGTAATAGGGGAGTGCAGGGTGCTCAGGGAACATCTAAACAAAGGAACTTAGTAAAAATAATTATAACATTTATTGAGAGCTTGTGTACTAGGCATAGTTCATAGCTTATTACAGGCAACAATAAAACCTTATAAAAGTAAAATGTCTTTATCAGTTTACTTATAAAAATTAAAGCTATCCAGATAGATCTGAACCGGCCTGATGAGGGAGTGGCTGTATCATTGCAGAATTTGAATTAAAAAAGAAAAAATAGAACAGTGATTATCAAACGTTAGAGTGCATGAAAATCAGCTGCAGACTTTATTACAAATGCAGGGTCCCTTCTCTCTTCCCATGCCCTACCCCAGACATTCTGAGTTCTAGGTCTGGAGAGGGAGCCTGGAAATCTGCATTCTTACATGTTCTGCCAGGTAACGCTAATAGAGGAGCCCTCAAATCACACTTTAGGATCCACAGCGCTGATCACTCAGGAACCTTTTCCCTCTCGATGGTAAGGAGATGTAGGTTTTCGAGAGGTGTGGTTTGCGGATGGTGGGCAGGTCCAAATTGAGATGAACTGTAAGTATAAAATACATCCTGGATTTGGAAACCTTAATACAAAAATTACATAAAACTTTTCATTGATAATCTTTAAGTTGATTACACATTGATGATAATTTCATATGTTGGATTACATAAAAATATAAAAATGAGCTGCACCTGTTTCTTTTTACTTTGTAATGTGGCTACTATAAAACTTAAAGTGACTCGCTTTGGCTCATTAGCTTTTTTGGACAGTACCATTCCAGAGATATATTTTCATTCATTTTGCTCAAATGAATATTGAAAGGGTTTGTGTGCCCCAGGAACTGATCTCTTAGAGGTGAGGGAAACTCACCTGGAATTAAAATACTGTGACAGATAATCTGTACGTTGGCAGTGCGTCCTGACTTTGTTTCCATTTTACCTCCACATGTGAGTATCGTGTAGGGCTCTTCTTGCCCTACTCGTTAACCTTCTAGAATCTTTGATCTGCTTACAGAGGTTGTGGGACTCCAGCTGCTTACTCCATGGACTTCAGTGTTGTGACCCCACCTCCTATAGAGAGAAGGCAAAAGCTGTAATCCTGCCCACCTTTTAGCATCGCTAGCTGACACCCATTTCGTTGCTGCCTCCCTGGTAACCCTCATCTCTACATCACTACTGCCTTCTACGGTCGGTATGGACCATCATCTCTGTTACCAGGTGGAGCAAGTGGCCCAGAGAGGAGATAAACTGTCAGAGATCACTCTGGGTGGGTCCTCGAGCAGGTTCAACCCTAGCTGGGCACCATGGGGCTTCAGAGCATGACGGGGAAACTCTTAGGACACAAAGAAGGTGAAACAGCCTTTTAAAGAGAAGGATGGCCTTGAGCTTGGCATGAAAGAAACTGTGGCGATGGGCCTTTTCCTGGTGGAGGCATTCCAGAGTGGAGGCTCTGTGGCCAAGAGCAGGACTTACTGCGTCTTCTCCACTCCCAGGGAGTGGCTGCTTCTCTGCTCTGATGAATCCAGAATCCAGGTTCCTATCTCAGACCTGTTCTTTTGGGATTCGGAATTGGACGAGATTTTGAATTGCATGGACAGGGTACCGAAAGGGTGATACCATCCGATTTGCTACCGGTGGAATGGTCCGTTTCTCATTGATGTTATAGGTGTTGGATTTGTGTACGTACTTAGGTATATACACAGTTCAGCTGTATGTCGGTTTGGATGAGCCAACTCTACAGCTGGCCACTTAGAATGCAAAAACCCCGGTAGATGCTTTCCCATCGGTTCTGAGCAAAGAAAACATGAGGCTGAACACTGTATTAAGTGATTGGTGAAGGTGAGCATTTCAACTCCGGGGTAAGGAAGTGAACAGCAATAGAATGCAGAAGTGTCAGAGTCAAGGTGAGATAACTCTGTGATGTTCACTTGGAGAATTTCTTTCATTTCTACTCATGAGCTGTTTTGGGGAAGTTACGGATATTTTGAGTTACGGGACAGATTAAGTTCCTCTCTCATGTATCTTGAGAAGTTTTTAGACTAAAGCTTGCTCACCCTCCCTGGCCTATAAATGTGTAAGTCATGACCTCGGCTAAAGCTAGGAGCAGCTCCAGGAGTCAAAGAGGAGAGCTTCCTTAGCAAATATGGTCACTGAGCCCCACTGAGACACAGAGACCTCAGTGGACTCTCCACGACCAGGAACATCCCGTGCTAACCCATGTCTCTTTAAATTCTTTCCCATTACGTTCAAGTGATTCCCATGGTGAACTGTTAAGATCCCCCCACCCCGTCCATGGTGGCAATCCCGGATGTGTGCCCTGAGGGCCTGGGAGTCCCGTAGTTCTTCCTGTGGAGATGAAATAGGTTGATTAGCCCTAGTTTTTTTAGGTCTCTTTGCAGTGCACAGAGATGACTTCCCTGTCCTTGCGGTGCATCCCCCTGGGAGATGTGCCCCAAATCTTGGCCGCAATTACCATTGACATCCTAATAATATGTTCTAAGCAGCGAAGTGATACGTTTACATTTATATTTAACTAGATGGATGGAATATGATAGAAGACAGACTTGTTAGCTATAGATATAAGTGGCTTGTGGTTCGAAGAGGCCAGAGTAGAACCAAAGAGACAAGATTTAAGGCTGTTGTGGATTTGGTTCTGATCAGCACTGGTGGGTTAGGTCAGGGTGGTGACAGCATAAAGGGAGCAAAGTGGACACATGCAAGATTCCATCTGTAATTTCTGCTGGATAGGATGTGGGGACGTGGAGCGCACTGTGACCTGACCGCACCTTTGTCTACTTCGGCCAGGGATGGCTGTCATGGAGGGTGATGATTGTGCAGGTCGCTCCTAACATGGCGGTCAGTAGCCATTTTCCCATCACTCCCGCGGAGGTCCCTGGGCTGTGCTTAGCCAGCTCCGAGGACAGAGGTCGCTGACGTGCCTGGCATTCCTGCCCGCGAGAGGAGTGCTCAAGTCCACGTCTTCCCTAATAACCTTGCGTCTAAATTGTAGTGTCACACAAGGGCGTGTTTGGAAATTAGCATTTGAAAAGAAGCCTCCTTGCTTTCAGTTTGAGCTGACATGGTCCCTTTTCCTCTGTGGAAATGAAATTTATTAATCATAATAAAACCATCGGATTCTGAAGGTAGAGGTCACCCTGAGGAGGAAAGGAACCGCTCGTTTATGAGGACTAGTTCGGCGCTGCTGTAGTCGTCTTCTGCCTCCGCTGAGTTGTTACCTTGGGTTTTCCACAAGGGTTGAAGCTCTTCCCAGTGTTAGAGGCAAAAAAAGAATTCACCGTCCAAGTAGGCGGAGGGCTGGGGTGGGAGTGCTCTTCTCACCGAATACATTCAGACTGCCGGCATGTTCTCTCCCCAAAAGAGGAAATTTTTGCCACGGTGAAACCATCCCCCAAATTGAAAAAAAAAATTCATCTCTCTAAATGGGCATTTTCACACTCGTTTTGAAGAAATACCATCAAAGCAATGCTTTGGCGTCAGAGTTCTCCAGGATTTTCAGTTTCTCGTTGCATTTTATGTCCAGTTCCTACAACCAGCTTTCCTGGGTGAAAGTGAATTAAAATAATCCTATTAGCAGTTTCTTTTATCTCTAGACCAATGGCAGAAATGAAAATCCGTGCCAGTCATGTATGATGTCCTTTGAACCCCCCACCCCCGTTCCCATCCGCTTATGCGGGCAGAGGCCCAGCTGTCATGAGTGACCTCCATGAATATAGGATTTCTTCAAAAACGCCATCCTTGTTTTCACACACCTTCCGTCTTGAACTTACATCCAACTTCCTCCCAGAGAGAGGGGGCATTGCTGACCGAGGGTCATCAGAGGGAACCGAATCAGCCAAGGGCGGTGCAAGGAATGAAAAACAAGAGGAGGTTGACCTTCTGGTAGCTTCCCTGAGACCATCGGCTCAGAACAGAAACCCCACTTCATGGCACCGCTGTGGAGGGTCAGGAGACCGCTGTGTTGAAGCAGAAAGCCTCATCTGAGCTCAGTGCCCTTTGGAACAGGCAAGGCGTGTTTAGGAGTAAGACATTTCCAATGGGAACTTGGCATTAATCAATTTTTTTTCCATTTGGGGTCTCACTCAGACCCTAAGTGCTAAAGGTCCTTCGCCCCAGCTTCTCCCCACTGTCCCAGGCTCCACCGCGTGGGCAGCCAAGTGAGGCCCAGTGGTACGTTCTTCCTTACCCACCAGCCGTGGGGAAGGCGACTGGAAAGGAAAGCAATAACAATAATGTGCTCAACTACTCCTTCCGCTCCTTTCTCTCTTCTTCTGGAATTCCTAGGATTTGGATATTGTTCTGTTTGCATCACTTAGTTCTCGATCCTGGCTTGCTTTCTCTTTTCTTCAGCTTCCTCTCTTTCCGTAATTCTATCTTCTAATTCACCTCTTCTCCCCTCTGCCTCTTCAGTCCACACTGGGGCCGCCTCCATTGTATTTTGCACCTCATTTGTAGCATTTTTTAATCCATCCTATTCTTAAGACCCGTAATCTCTGTAGCACTGGAGTGTCTGCTCTCTTCTACGCTTTTCTCAAGCCCAGAGGTGATTTTTATGATTATTATTCTAAATTCTTGTTCAGTTGCTTATATCTACCTGTTTTGACCAAGTCTTTAGCTGACACTTCTTCCTGGAATTTCTTTTGAAGAGAGTTCTTCCGTTTCATCATTTTGGCTCGTTGTCTGTCCCTTACGAGTTTTAAAAGCTGGTTACGTGCTCTGCACCTGCGAGCACTGTCATATTCACGGACGGGGGTCACACCCTGTCCAGGGCCTGGCCCCTCGGGAGGTGTTTTTTGGAGGTTGTTACTTGCTCTCTGTGGTTGGGACTTTGGTTATTTTATTTCCCTACGCGTGATATTTTTGGGCCCTCCATCAGGTGCGCTTTGATATGTTCCTTGAGGTGGCCTGGGGGGAACTGGCTCATGCAGTTATGAAGATTGCGGAGTCACGTGATCTCCTGTCTGCAGGTGGGGTAATTCGGTCTGAGTCTGGGGCTGAGGACCAAGGATGATTTAAATCTCACTCTGAGAGCCAGAGAGGGGAGGAGTTGTTCCGGAAAGGAGTAATACCAAATGCAAATGATACTTTAAGAGATGAGAGGTGAGCTTGAGGTTCATAATACAGACGTTTATTTATTCCTGCCTTGTTCCTTGTTCCTTAAGAGCTTGTCCCAAAAGTCACAAACTATTGATAAGTGACGTAGATCCTGTTTAGTGGCTGATACATGCATCCGACAGCTGCTGGGAGTGTCGGGTTTTAATGGCGCATAGCTGCTCCCGCCTTCAGAGAACTACCCACTGCCAGAGAGAGTCATTTTAACTCTGAAGCTTTCCTCCTTTCCTTAAGGATGCCCACAGCTGATGCTTAACTTAACCTGAGCGTTAAAAAACCAACACACTTACCTCCAAGTGGAATCAACTTTGGGGTGCAGTTCGCAGGAACAGGTAGCAGCTGGTCTCCCGTTCAGACCACATCCTTCCTTCGCTTTTCCCTCTGGCTCCAGCCTGCTCCCCTCTGTGTCCTCCTCTTGAAAGCACCTGCACAAGCATCTCCATTTCAGACTCTGCTTCGCGGGAACCTAACCCAGCTCAACCCGCACCTCTGCTTTTGTCATGACCGGGAGCCCAATGTTCACACTGTCTCAAAGAAGACACCTAGCAGGTCATTCAAGTAAGCGTTCTTGACACCATGGAAAGAGCCAGACTGGCTGCCATGAGAGATTTAAAAGATCAGCTCGGACTCTGTCTGGCTGTGTGACTTTGCGCCAGTCACCTAAACTCTCTGAACCTTCCTTTCTGACTTGTTGCTGTGTTCAGTTCGAGACCCTCAGTAGGCATCCTTCTCCTCTTTGTCACTCCAAAGCCTGCACTAAAGGCATAGCAGTAGAGGAAGGAGCGTGGGAGAAAGGTACAGAAAGACTCAAAGAGGAGAACTCGTCATCAAGAAATACGGTTTGAAATGTGTCCCTCCTCAGAACCTGACCAAACGAACACTGATGAGGTAGAAGTTCTGGGGTGATAGTACCGAAACCCAACGGGAGTAAGTCTTGAGTAGGGTGGAAAGGTCTTACGCCCCTTCAAGGACCCTCCTATCAGTACATGTGCTGTTTCCTCTTCTGCAAAATCGGACCCGAACCGCACTCTCCGGCCACTTTACCGTTTGTGGTCCACCTGGTCTCACCTGGTTGGTACCTGCCGAGTTAGGAGAAAAGACAGCCTCTCTCGAGAACAGCATGGCCTCTGTGGGTGCTGGGCTTCTTAAAACCACCCTTGCAAGTTGTCTCTTCAGTGTCCACGGTAGCCCCGTGAGCGAGCTGTGTAGAAATGAGAGCAGAAGTGTCTGTTACGTCACACAGGGTTAAATGGCCAGAAGAATGTGTTGGGCACAGACGGACTTCTCTCCTGTCATGTGGCAGCTGGGACCGGGTTGCTTACCTCTGAAGATGAACAGGGCCCCTGCACACTGTCTTGGTATTTTTGTATTTGATGGTTGTTATCATGACTCTGTAATTGCATATTATGGATTAATCTTCACCTGTGTTTTCCTTTCAGTTACGGACGAGTTTATGCTGCCGACCCCTACCACCACACACTTGCTCCAGCCCCCACCTACAGCGTTGGTGCCATGGTGAGTGCCAGTGCCTCCTCTTCCTCACTTCTTCCCGCCTCCCCCCCCCCCCCCCCCCCCCCCCCCCCCCCCCCCCCCCCCAGCTGGGGCCTCAGTCCGGGCTGACGTGCGCTCACTTCCCCTTAATTGAATTTGTCTCTTGTGCTAACAGCAGCTAAAATGCCACATTAATCCTCCCGGTAAACTTGATAAATGTCTTAATTTCTTGGCAATGTAGTGCATGTAAGTTATTATATTTCTAATTTTGCAAGTCTCACCTAGCAGAGCACTTACCTTAATGGAATAATTAGTCATTTTGATAATTAAATCCATCACTAACAGAATGCAGTGTCAATGCAGAACTTTTTTTTTCTTTTTTTTTTCCCTCCCTGGCTGCTCATTCACATAGCCCCAAGGTTCCAGCCCCAGCACAGACTTCAGAGGAGCTAAGCTGCACACTTCCAGACCTCTGCTGTCAGGCAGCTGAGAATCTGACTGCCTCTCCTCCCCTATTACAATTCATGTTTAAAGTCATAGTCGCCCAGGAAAGAAAATAGAGAGAGGGGCGCACTCTGTGTGTGTGCCTAGTACCTAAGGAATTAGAAGGAATCAGCTGGGCTTGGGAGTGGTCTTTTGTTTTTTTCGGGAGGGGGGGGGGTCTGGGTTTTTGTTTTGGGAGGGGGGGGGGGGGGGCAAACATGGGAGGTGAGGGCGGGGTGACTTTGCCTGTACTTGTTCAAACTTCTATGCACTAAAACTCTTGAGTACAGTAAGACGTGCCCATCACGTGAGAGCGTATGCAATCATTACAAAGCTTCTGGCATGCAGTTTTCTGCTTGGGATCAAGAAGATCAGTCCTTATCCTAAAAATAAATCCCCATAGGCATTCATTTGAATCGCCAATACTTTTAGAAAAAGGAAATAGCTAAGTGCCACCTCACAGGCATCTGAAGTCATGGCCAGACAAGTCACTGGAGCTTGGTCGTAGAAATTCAGCCATGATTTGGAAACACATGATTTTGTACAAGCTCAGTTACATCAAGCAGTTCATCTGTGAACTCCCCTCTCCAGAGCAAATTCCATCCAGGGGGTTGAGCCACGTCACATCAACAGCTGATTTAAATTTTCATCCCGATTTTGCATTCGGCAACTCGGCCTCAACACCCAGCCCGCTTGAGGAATGTGTTGGAAAGGAGAGTTCAGTTACTGCATCCAATCAGCCCTCATATTCAGCCTCTTGAATGTACACTGAGCTTTTCCCCGACGGAATGTCGCAGTCCTGAACCGGACAAGCAGACAGAGTGGCACGGGGCAGACCCTTCCCCGTCCAGCCCGGGGGCAGAGTCCTCCTCGCTGGCGGGGCTGGCCGGCAACAGCTCTCTCGTAGGGCCTTCTTCAGGAGGAGCTGTTGGGGGAGGTTAGGATTGGCCAAGAATGACCTGGGATGGGTAGAGGGTGCCTCCATTTTGGTTGTTTTTGAGTGTCTATTTTTCACATTAGTCTTTTTTGATGACGCACGTGTTGCAAAAGGAAAATGTAAAAAACACACCCCTCAAATTGCTTTGTTTCAGAATGCTTTTGCACCCCTGACTGATGCCAAGACTAGGAGCCATGCTGATGATGTGGGTCTCGTTCTTTCTTCATTGCAGGCTAGTATATACCGAGGGGGATACAACCGCTTTGCTCCATACTAAATGACAAAACCATTCAAACCTTCCAGTGTGGGGAGAAAGGAAGCTTTCTGAGGCCTGGGCATTGCAATACATGCAGCAGTGCATCACTTTAGCAGCCCTAAAGAGTAAAAAAAAAAAAAAAAAAAAAGAGGGAAAAAATTACATTTTTTATCTTATACCTCAGATATTTTGTTCTGTGTATTTTACTATTGTGGGTCTTTAATTTCTGAAGGTTCCGTAGTTTGGTTGCTGGCTGTAGGAGTTTTTCTGTGGTTGAAATAGAGAGGCGCTAGCTCTGAGTAAAGACTGGCTTAGGGCCGTGTCCAGAGCGCTGTATCATGTCAATGAATTCTGTATGCTGAATGTCACGGGACTGGGGCTATCAGCTGTTTTGGGAAGAGTGTAAGTGACTATAGAAGTCATTTTTTTTTTCCTGCATCTGCATTATTTTCTTTCATGAACGGGGAAGGGTGGGAGGGTCTTGGGGATCGGGCTAAAAGGAAGAAAAAAATAGTTAACTGATGAATCTAAATGACCCACTGCACCAACGATCATTTATCAGCGGTTCTAAGTTGCTCATTGAGTTCAAGCCAAAGGTTCTGTCGCTAAGGGGGTGCTTCTCAAAGTACTTTTTGCATCTGAGGTGAAGGCAGGCGTACAAGCCCACCCTTGGAATCATTCCGCCCGGCAGTATTCAGCTTCTTAGCCAGCCGCTAGTTACGTAGGCAAAACTGCTAGTTAGGACATCAACGAGCATTCTTTTTATATTTCTTCCAGTATAATAAATTATTGATATCATTGCTGACTTTTATATTATGGGAGGGAAAAAAATAACATTAATAAAAAGGTGATAAAAAGCACTGTTTCTATTTTTTTCTTTTTTTCCAAAAAAAAGAAAGTAATAAAAACTTAAATCCTTTGTACCAGTTAAAAAAATGTATAAAATTTACATCTGTGCAGTGGGGTTGTTAAGTTCTAGAAACAGTCTATGACACTTTAGTTTTAGCCTAGTACAAAACTGTTAGAGACAGATGTATAATTTTTATGGAATTACATGATAATCATATTCGGATTTATAGAAGCATTTTACAAGTATTGCAGTCATTGAGTAGAGATAATCATGGTATTTTCATCCGCTTGGTACTTTTTGAAACATGACGTGTCGTGTAAGCAACCTGCAATTTTTCAGTCCGTGCGCTCCTGCCCTCCTCGTCCTCCTGGTCCCCGGCGGCTGTGTCCAGCCGGGCTCTTTAGTCCCCTCTCCGAGGCCCAGGACCCTTGGCGGAAGGAAGCAGAGACAGAAACAAAAGTAGCCCCTCCCCCCTCCATCCCCGAGGACCCAAGTCCCCCCGCGTGTGGAGCGGGGCCAGGGTGACACGGCCGAAAAATTGCAGTTTGTCTGTACTTCTGTTTGGACTCTTTCCATGTTGTCCTGTTTACAAAAGTTAACCTAAGTTGGGGTGTCTGTCACGGGTCTTCCTGTTGTTTTGTATTTAAGTAACGAAACCAGCGGCCAGCTGCCCCCGCAGTTCGCTGCCCGCGTTCACCTCCCCGCGCGCAGTGCCGGCCGGACAGGCTGGAGCCACGTCCAGCTCACCGCCCGACCCGCCAGCCCGCTGTAACAACTCTGCTTTCAGACAAAACCAAACAAAACCTGAAAAAAAACAAAAAAAAAAAGAAAAAAACATTAAAAAAAAAAGTGTTTGTGATCCAGCTTTCTCTCGTCATCCTCCGTGCATGCAGTAAGATTGGTTGGGTATTAAACCATCAATAAAGTTTCACAAGATTTGCAAACAAACTTTCTGTAGCTTCGATATCTAAGACAGAGTCTGTTATCTTGGAGAGAGAGAAGGGGGGACCGCTTAGCAGCGGCGGGGCGCGGTCTGTAGCATCGCTGACGGTGTCGCTCCCCCGCCCGGAGGACACTGGGGTCCAGGACACTGGGCGCCTGGTGCCTGTCGGTCAAGGCATCTATTTCTCACGATGCTGCGGGTCCCGCCCCAGAGGGGAGGACGGTGGAAGGAATGGGGGGCCTCGGGGGAACGCGAGCCTTCTCCCGACCGCCTCGGATCTCAAAAGCCAGGATTTGCGTTGTGTTTGGAATCACAAACATAGAATTCTTAACTGTGTTGGTTCAAGTAAAATTATTTTGCAGTTTTGATTTCCATCAATGAGCTGTACTTCTTCCCCATGACTGTATGTAGTTTTAATAAAATCATTTAGAGCAGCGAGTGCCAAACGATGTTACAGAACCTTCTTGCCCAGGCACTCTGCCAAGATGCCAATAAGTCATTTTAAAATGTATGTCAGAGATGTAAACAGACATTTTGGATTTTTTTAAACAGTATTTATTTGGAATGTTTTCATTTATCTAAATAACTATTGCTATTATGAATTATGGAAAAAAAGATTAATATCATGTGTGGCATATAGTGACTTCTTAACACACACATCACGCAGTCTGCAAACCCAGAAAATGTGTATATCTGTCTTTAGAAATTAGTGTTTATATCACTTACAGTGGTTTGTGAATAAAGAAAAACTGGTTTGTAATATCAAAAATAAAAGCTTCGTCTGAAAAGGTACATGTGAGTTGGTGTTCTGAGTCTCTTTGCTTGTGTGCGGTCCCCCAGACGGGAAACTCAGCCTGCCCGGGGGGCGGGGCGCGGGCAGGGGGGGGCAGACCCAGGTGCCTCCTGCGGGACCACTGGCTGGCCACCTGGCTCAGAGGCCTGGCCCTTCATCTTGGGAGACAAGTCCGTGGAACTAACTAGTGATGTTGAAGAAAGAAACAGAACTAAGTCGAGCTTGGGAAATAAATAAATAAAAATAAGAAGAGAGGCTAGAGTTTCCATTCACTGAGGGCTTCCATGAGCCAAAAATCCCGCTCACACTCATGTGAGCCATATTTCATTCAATTTCCATCTACCCCACTTAGGTAATCATATCTTAATCCTGCCTCACTGATTTACGTCACTATCCCTATCAAATTGGTAAGACATAGAAAGACTAAACAAGATGTGAGGTCTGAAAGCCATTCCGGGTTCGAATCCCGATTCGGTCACTCACTAGTTGCAGTCCAGGGCAAGCTAAACCAAAGAGCTCTGTGTCCCGGTCTCCCCCTCCATAGTTCAGGATCGAGTGGTAACACCTACCTCTTATGACTGTTATGCAGAAGAAGTAAGACAATCTGTGTGACAAGTGCGACATTCCAGAAGGGACATCCTGAGCGAGAGGTGTCTCTTTTGGCCCACTGAGAACCTTTAGCTTTCAACTTTAGAAATGAGAAATCTTACCTGTGAAGTGCCCAAAGTCGACTCTGTTTCTCCAACCCTCTTCCGACGATGCAGTCTGTCTTCATAGACAATCACACCATTTCAAGAATGTTCTGTAAACATCTCATGAATAGGACTGTGCAGGTCCATCTTCCATTGCCCTCCGTCCACTCCTGGAAGATAGTATTTCATAAATGAAGATGATCAGGATTGACAGGTCATATGATTTCCCCAAAGTCACGTCTTACAACTACTGGAACCAGACTCCGCATGAAAATCTGACCCTGAGGCTTGTTCCCTCTTCCGAAAATTCTGCTCCATCACTGACAAACAAGGTGGCTGCAGTCGTAGTGGTGATGTTGGGTCTGGGGTTCTCACTCTCTCCTTACAAAATATGGAAGGCTATATTAATTTTAAAAACTCAATGAACTAGTTTGATCCTGCCACATGGTGAGGAGAGTAAGAATTATCTCCTAAAATGCTGATTTATAAAATGGAGTCCCCACCCTGTCCAAATACGGGGATGGAAGTATAGATAACAAAAGCAGTTAACATTCTCCAAAATGAAGCTCTTCTCCAAAACAACGATAAGCGTGTACATTTTACGTAAAGTGTAAAGAAAATGAAAATCATGGCAGAAACGGAAGGGTTTGTTAAAGACTCGGCCGCGGGTGCAGATGCTGGACACCTGTCCCCTACTCCGCCTGAGTGGGGCGGCCGTGGGCACACGGCCTAGAGGAAGCCCAGATGTGATGCACATGCTTTGTGTAGAAATAGAGACCGTTATTTATTTTTTGTGTGCACAATGCCTGGGAGGTAGTGATAGCCTTATCCTACCTGGATTCTTTGAAGAATTGTTTAAAGAGGACGGGTTAGAGGAGAGGAAGAAAAAGAGAACCCCAAGCAGGTTCCAAGCTGGCACCAAAGAGCCAGATGCAGGGCTCGAACCCACGAACTGTGACATCCTGACCTGAGCCTAAGTCGAGTTCAATGCTTAAGCAACTAAGCCACGCAGGCACCCCACCTGCATTTTTTCTCTTAAAACAGCATTTGAATTAAACATTCAGACCTCATCCAGGTTAAATAAAATAAAAATAAAACATCACAAATACAATTCAAAGAGCTTAGATCACTCTCTCGATCCCAGAGTCCACTTGACACCCTGACAACCCTGATTATTTACAATGGCGTCTGAAGGCTGCTTCCACTTCCCGGGAAGCAGCCATTTTTTATGGAAACAGAGCCGTGGGGAGCACTTCTCTGTGCCTCGCATGCACGCATGCGCACACAAACACACACGTGTGCATGGACTCATGCACTCTCAGAAACACCTGATGACCTTGTTGCCAAAGCACATTCCTGGGCGCCATCTGTTTTCAGGACCCCTAAGGTGACAGGGGACAGGGAGGCGCCAGCATTTCGCGAACTTCTGGATCGTGTTCAAGCAGGATTCTCTCCACAGATCAGACCCTTACAATGTCAGGAGAGCCGCCGAATGCACGTGTGCACGTGTGCGTGCCTGTGTGCACAAGCACGCACCGCCATGTCCCAGTATGCCAATGCATCTCCCCAATCTTTCTCATGACAACCTGTGATTAAATTTTCACCAGTGAAGTCCAGAATTAGGACTGAAAATAAGATTCTCACGAGGGAAAATATAAAAGTCATTTTTTCTTGGAAAAATGAAAAAAGACTTTTTTCTTTTCTTCTTTTTGTTTCTTACCCACCCCAGGGTAACAGCATGTGTGCACACACAGAGGTGTGCACAAACCTCTCCTACGCACTCGGGAGATCTGTAGGTAAATTCACCCGGTGCAGGCTTTTCTGCAGGCTGTGAAATGCTCATTGTGCGATTGCTCAGGATTCCACACCATGCGTGAAACTGCACCAAGGGCCAAGTTTATCTCACATCCCAACGCTGACCAGGACCTTTCATTCTGGGTGACACCAGGCTTCTCCCTGTGTTATCTGCGGTCACAGGGGACACCGATGTGGGGGATGGGGGCAGCGGCCCCGCTGGCGCTTGTGCGGAGTCTGCTGTCAGAGCTCACTCTCTCCCCCCACGGTGTTCGGTGCTCTGTCCTCCTTGTCCGCCTGGGAGACGGGGGGGGGCGCAGCAAAGGTGTGTCCCTGCCTCAGTGGCCTCGGTCACCTGGGCTGCTTTGACCACAGCGGTCTGGGCTGGAGCAGGGAGATCACTTCTCCACTTACCACAAAGGGGAAACCCTTGCTGGGAGGTTTGTCAGGAAAACACCAAGGATTCCTTTTATAGGAAGTGATGCCATTTCCTGAGGTCAGAGGCTGCGTGGAGAGGGAAGCAAAGAGGGGGATGAGCCCACATTCTTCACAGGGCGCCGGCGCCATCTGTAACGTGCACGTGCCCGCCGTGCCCACCTCCAATGTCCCTGCCGAACCGGCCGTGTCAGACAACAGAGCACTTAGCCTGCTGTGTAGCATTTCTCCTTTTTAAAAAAATTTTTTTGAAGTTTATTTTTGAGAGACAGAGAGAGAGCAGGAGCAGGAGGGGCAGAGAGAGAGGGAGGCACAGAATCCGAAGCAGGCTCCAGGCTCCGAGCTGTCAGCACAGAGCCCGACGTGGGGCCCGAACTCACAAACCCTGAGCTCATGACCTGAGAAGAAGTCAGTCACTCAACCCAATGAGCCACCCAGGCGCCCCTAGCATTTTTCCTTTTTGATAATAAATCATTTCTCTAGCTATATGAATATTTTTATGTATCCACCTGTATTTTATATACAGATAAAATAATGATATTACCTAACATGACTATACATATGTAACTACACAATCGAAGGACATCTAAACGAATTGTATGCACACGTGGATAGAAATACTTTTTAATACGTGTTTATTTTTATGCACCAACATTACAACCATATGCCCATTAGTGGACCATAAATACATATGCTAATTCTTGGGACGCCTGGGTGGTTCAGTCGGTTAAGCATCTGACTCTTGGTTTTGGGTCAGGTCATGATCTCACGGTTCATGAGTTCAAGCCACATTGGGCTCTGCACTGACAGCACGGAACCTGCTTGGGAGTCTCTCTCCCTCTCTCTGCCCCCCACCTCCACTCATTCTGTCTCCACTCTCTCTCTCTCAAAATAAATAAACTTAAAATATATCTATGTATGTGTGTATGTGTGTATATGTGTGTATATATACATGTGTGTGTTTATATGTGTGTATATACACGTGTGTATATAAGTGTGTGTATATGTGTGTATGTATATATACATGTGTGTATATATACGTGTGGGTGTATATATGTATGTATATGTGTGTGTGTATCTATATATGTGTGTATATATGTGTGTGTAGATACGTGTGTATATGTGTGTATCTCTATATATATGTGTATCTATATATGTCTATGTGTGTATGAGTGTGTGTATATATATATTGTGTATGTGTATATATGTGTGTGTGTATATGTGTATGTATGTATGTATAAGTGTATATGTGTGTATGTCTATGTGTATGTGTATATGTGTGTGTACATGTGTGTACGTATATGTGTCTATGTGTATGTGTGTGTATATGTGTTTATATATGTATGTGTATGTGTGTATATGTCTGTGTATATGTATGTGTGTACATGTGTGTGCATGTGTGTACATATGTGTGTGCGTGTGCATGTGTGTGTGTACATATATATGCTAATTATTGTAAGTCAACCAGCAGCCAGGCCTTACTGCCACTGCTGCTCTGGCAGTACTTCTTCATCCTCACAAACTGGCAAGACGGGCGCCATCGTCACCCCGTCCACCCACGAGGAAGCAGAAGCGAGGCCGGGCAGACACACGCTCGGGTGCGCGGCTCTAGGTGGCGGCGCTGAGCCAGGGGCATCTGCACTCTGACTCTGAACCGCCCCCCCCCCACCCCGCGGCCACCAGCTCGGCCACACTGCACGCGGCCCGCGGCCCCACCTCCGGCCCCTCCTGCGGGCGCTCGGGGTCCGCCAGGGTCCTCTCCTCTCCTACACGCACCACCGATGTCACAACCCCCTCCGAGCCCTTGTGTGGGAGGTAGGCCACCGGGAGGGCCCGAGGCCACCCCCCAGGGGGACGCGCCCACCCTGGCAGGGCCCTTCCCCCCGAGACGGAGCAGCTCCCGGGCTGAGACAGACAGAGGCCCGCTGCCCGCACCAGGCCGAGCGGACGGGGCGGGAGCCCCCGGCTCTCAGGAAGGCAGAACAAAGGTGGAGGGTGGGGACTGGACGCGCAGAGACCCAAGGAGGGTGTCGGTGGGGCCCCCGCGGGTGCTGCTTGGGAGGACGCCGAATGCAAACCGGAGGCGCTCATCAGCAAGCAGAATTTTTTGCAAACCTTATAAAGAAAGTTAAAAAAAAAAAAAAAGCAACCAAAAACCTGCCTAAACGCGGAAGGCCGTAGCGCAGGCCAGCAAATGCAAGCCGCACGCTCACATCTGGGAAGGCAAACTCTCCGCAGCCACACCGGAAGTTGTCTAGAACGGAAACCGGTCCAAGGCGCTGCCGGCAGCTCGCCTTTGATCTCCCGTGAGCACCCCGGGCAGTGGGCGGCATTGACCTTCACGACTGTGAGTAGGGGCTTGGCACCAGCGGCCTGTGCCCCCTGGACAGGGCTGTCAGCATCGAGGGCTTGCTGCTGCTGCTGCTGCTGCCTTCCTTATTTTCCTAAGCTGCGGTGACTAGATGACATATTGCTCTTTCCATGATTTCCCCTTTTTTCCAGAGCCCTGCCCTCCCCCTGCAGGAGGCGTGTGCGCGTGCCGCGTGCGCGTCCACGGGATCCCAGGCTCTGTGAGAGCGGACGGCAAGAAGACAAGAAGAGGAACCAACCCACAAAACTTTCAACGTCAGCGGCAACACTGGCATATTAAAATTCCGAATTGTTAGCGTCCTGCCGGGTAGAGGAAAAACACAGAAACTTCCTTTTGTTCTTTATCATTTTCCCCATCACTTAAGAACAAGCAGGGCGGCTCCCCTCTGCTGATATGAAGCCATCAAAATAGCAGCAGCGGCAAGAGTGGGAAAACAGCAAAATTCATTAGCCGGCCTTTCTCGTCTCTTCAAGAAATTTCTAGACAAACCCGAGTTTGGGTCCTGTCTCTGCTCCCTTGTGTCTTCTTCCCACCTGTACAAACTGAGAGGCGACAGAGCCTCTCGGGGCTCATTTTCCGGTGGGGAAGGGGTCACTTCCTGCACTTGGGCTGCAGTGAGAATTAATTGAGATTGAGTAGCACCATGGAGTTTGGTTCTAGGAAAGTCACTCCCCTCCCAGATAAGGACAAAAGTCAAATCCTGGGCCATAAAGAGTCAGATATCAGATGAGGCCCCTGGGGGGCTCAGTCGGTTAAGCATTGGACTTTGGCTCAGGTCATGATCTCATGGTTTGTGGGTTTGAGCCCCGAGTCAGGCTCTGTCCTGACCGCTCAGAGCCAGGAGCCTGCTTCAGATTCTGTGTCTCCCTCTCGCTCTGCCCCTCCCCTGCTGCCTCACTCGTGTGCGTACGCTCGCTTGCTCTCTCTCTCTCTCTCTCTCTCAAAAAAAACAAACATTAAAAAATGTCAAAAAGAAACACACAACACATTAACCTCTCTGTGGTAAGAACCATTTTATTGAGAATTCTGATCTTCTTGGGCATCTCCATTTTCTGGGTAAGAAAACCAAGACTCAGAAATGAAAGGCTGTATCACTACCGGGAGTTTGCGGAGTCACATTATGAGTTTGGTCTTCTTTTAACAGCAAAGCCTTGGAAGAGCCCCTCACGCCACCATGAACTGTGATTGGTATTGTTTTTCCAGAATTTTCCTAATGGGCTCCCGGAGCTTCGGAGACACAATAAATATGAGCTCCTATACTAATTATCTGTTGGCACACAATAAATTACCTCAAAACTTAACAGCTTAAAATAACAAACAGGGCGCTTGGGGGGCTCAGCAGGTCATGATCTCAGGGTTCATGAGTTCGAGCCTCGCATTGGGCTCTGTGCTGACAGCTCAGAGCCTGCTCTGGAGCCTCTGTCTCCCTCTCTCTCTCAAAAATAAATAGGCACGAACTAATTAACTAAACCAACAAATAAAACAACTACCATCTCACAGGGTTGGGGGTCAGCTACCCCGACAGAGTTGATCTGGGTACAGTCACGTCACTGGACGGGGCCACACTCATCTCGAGGTCTGGCTGGAGGACGACCCCGATCTGGCTCACTCCCAAGGTCTTCAGCAGAATTGAGTTCCCTGGGGACCGATGGGCTGAGGGCCGCTTTTCTCGAAGGCTTCCGGACACACAGGTGTGACTGCAGCGAAACGCACCACACGGCAGTGGCTTCATTACAGAAAACAAGTTAAGGAGAGAGTTCCCACGAGACGGAAGTCACAGTAGTTGAGAACCTCGTCTTGGAACCGACATTCCATTCCTTCTGCCATTTTCTATTCTTCGAAGAAAGTCTGGCTCACACCCAAGCACAAGGCCTAATAGCAGAAGCCTCAATACCAGAAGGCAAGTGTCACGGTTGGGGGTGGAGGGTGGGGGTATTTAAGAAGCCGCCTGGCCCACAGCTGGGATGGTCCCAATCAGCACCGCATCCTCAGGATGCTGAGGATCCCGGGGACGCTCCCTTCCCTTTCTCTCCATGAATGAGGCAGTTCTGTTACAAAACCATGCCAGACACACAAATACAATCAGGTGAAACCGCTGAGGACACCCTCCCACCTCCAAACGCTATGGAGGAGTCGTAAACCGTCTTGGCTTTCATTTCCACAGTCCAGGAAGAGCGAGGGGAGCAGACAGCGCTAATTCCTACAATCGTCAGGCAGCCTACTCAGGCCACGAGCAGGGGGAGCCCCGCCAGGTCCCGCTTCGAAATTCTTTCTGGGTGGCCACAGAATGGGGACCGTGGGGGAGACCTGGAATGTTTAGTTTACGTGCAATGACCTCTCCCAAGGTCAACAAAGACCCAGGTTAGTGCTTTGATTTATAGTCCAATGTTTGTTTTCACGATCTCCATGTATTCTCCAAAGTTCTCCCAAACTCCTTCCTGGAACGGTTCACAGGGACATGCCCCATTTCTAAAGAGCTTTTGTTCCACTTTGCTAAGCCTTCCCGTGGACCACCCGGGAGGAGGCGTGGCCGCTGCCTTCGGGCAGGTGGCCTAGGAGGCTTCTCACCCCGCCCCCGCCGGCCCACGCCCCTGGCTCCGCCCACACCTGGGGCTCGGGCAGCCCCACTTTAAAATCTCCAACTCATATCCGTCTGGACAACGTCCCGCTGACCCCTGGACTGTCCCCTCACTTAATTCTATTATTTCTAAAACCTAACCCTTGGACATTCCGCTGCTCAGATGAAAATTCCCTCTGATCAATATCGCCCACTCAATACTCGCCCAGCAGATTCTTGTCACATCAAAGATGAAAGGGGGCTGAAGGCATTTTTTCCCCCTCACCGTGCGGCCCATGGACCACCTGCATCAGAATCACCTGGCGAGCCTGGTAACGCGGCTGAGCTCCCCGCCCCTCTCCGGATCTTCGGAATTCTCGCTCGTGTGGAGCCCGGTGATTTGCG
>NC_043707.1:6065386-6104690 GCF_006229205.1 Suricata suricatta
CGCCTGCGCGTCCCGCCCCCCCCCCCCCGGGGTTCGGAGTTCATGGATCTCCGTGGTCCCTCGGAACTCCTGCTCTCCCGTCCTCATCTTCCAGGGGAGGAAGCTCGAGCTCCAGAAGACAGAGCCACTTGCCCCAGAAATTAGCTTTAAAAAAAAAAAAATCCAAGACTCCGACCCAGGTCTGATGGATTCCAAAGTCTATACTCTTCACTCCCCAGTGCGACCAGTCTGATGGTAAAAGGCACTTGCTAACCTCCAAGGGAACGCAAAAGTCCGGGAAGCTAAGGGACCATGAAGGGGAGCGTGGTTTGCCTTCCGTGAGCAGTCTTTTGTCCCCCACTCAGACTACTGGGGGGAAGGGCTTTCCATATGACGTTAGGCTAGTGCGCATTCTCTCCCTCGCAGTCCCCGGATTCGCAGCTCGGACGGGCTGGACACAGGCGTCGGGCACAGGTTCAGGCAGGGGCTGAACCAAGGTGACGCGTGGCCAGTCTTCCGGGCCTCACGTTCAGGCACGGCTGCCCGCGTTCTTTCTTCAGGTCTCGGCTCTGTTGCACATTACATTTAGCCTTTTCGTAGTTTTTCACACTCCAGATTGGCTCCATGTGCTGGCCTAAGAGCCACCCGGCGGCCTCAACCCCACGCTGCTTCAGCCTGGAAAACGCAGCGAAAGTCACAGCTTGTCTCCCACAGGGACCGGGAGCAAAGACCGAGGGGAAGCCCGGGAAGGGCTCCGACCGGTTCTCGCGGACCAATCACCGGACCTGGGAGGGAAGGGCTGTCTGATCGGCGGGACTTGAGTTAGTGTCTCTTAGGGACTTCCCTCCTGAAGACGGAAGCACTACCCCTTCACCTAACAGGAGTGTGATGTTGTCCGAAATGGGGAGAAAAAAAAAGCTACAGGTGGTCTGCCTGCTGTAGTCCGTGGCCTTGAATTACAGCCCCGGGGCCGATGACATCTTGAAAATGAAACCTCCGTCCCAGCTGCGCCCCCAGCAATGCTCGAGCCCTCCTTTCCCTTCCCAGCCCCTTCTCTTCTGTCTGCGCTAGCAGAACTGGGAAGAGACCCCGCAAGTGAGGCTCCAAAGCATACTTGAAATTCAATTTTCTCAACATAACCATGACCGGAGCCGTTACGAGTACGCATTCCCCGCCTCCTACCTCGGAAAGCGCAAAGCTAATTTTTGAAACCTTGAAGAAATGAAGACCACAAACATTGCCCGTCCCGAATCCCTCTTTTTCAGCCGGGCTGCCTGCTGGGCTAATGACCCACTGACTGGGGTTTAGGCTTTTTGAAAGCCAAGTGCTAACATCAAACTTACATCTCAGACACCAGCCCGTCTCTAATGAATTTTTTATTTGTTTACTCATTGCTTCTCTGGGATATAAAAGTAACACTCATCTTTTTAATATTAAAAAATAAAACTTTAAATCAGGGCCCAGTCCAATGCCAAACTGTTTAAATTTCACTACATCCAAGACCGTTGCGCTTCGGGAGGAAATGACGCTCTGGAATAAAGGAGGATGGACGGTGCGACGGGGGAAAGAATGACGCGCCGTATGTACGTTCTTCTTTTTTAAAATCCTTCTGCGAGCATCGAGGTAAATTATTCATGTCAAGCCGGGCGCTGCCCGTCACGTGGGCTCCAGGCGCGCCTCCACCACGCAGCTGTGCCCCCCTCAGCCGCAGAGACTTCCCGTCGCTGTCCTCTCTGCCCTGCAAGGCCCCTCTGCCTACTCTTGGGGTTGAGACACTGTCACTCGAACAAAGTGTCACACGGACAGGTTTGCAGGGGCGCGTCCAGGTGCCTCTCAAGGGAACCCTTGCACCCGGCGGCTGCTCTGATGGCCGAGGGGGTGCTCGGCTGCCCTTCTGATTTTTGTTTCCTTCCTTCCACACACGCACTGGGAAAAAATGGTACCCAGTGAATAAAAACCAGCTGAAGAAAGGAAGTCCCGCCAGGATATGGGATTGACCTAGGGACCGGAAAGCAGAGCGGAGATGAGAGTGGAGGGGGACTGAGAGGGGATGCACGGGGACACCAGACAACCCTGGGGGTGCAGGACAGGTTCACTGCCTTTATCTGCGTCATGGTTTCAGTAGTAGATCATGTGTCAGGGCTCCTCAGGTTGTATCTTTGTGTGTGGTGCTTTTTATGTCACTCATGCGTCCCCAAATCTGTAAACACACATGTGCATGGGATTTGGAGTCACAGTGACTGACTCTTTGAGGTCCCTGGACCCAAATTTTCAAAAATGCTTATTTGAGAGAGAGAGAGAGAGAGAGAGAGAGAGAGAGAGAATGAGTGTGTGTGAGACAGAGAAAGAGCAGGGGAGGGGCAGAGAGAGAATCCCAAGCAGGCTCCACACTGTCACTGCAGAGCCTGACATGAGGCTCAGTGACACAAACAAGAGATCATGAACTGAACTGAGGTCGAGTCAGGTGCTTAACAGACTGAGCCACCCAGGTGCCCCCTGGAACCCATTTCTAACGTGTGTGTGTGTGCATGCACGTGTGTGCACGTGTATGTGTGTGCGTGCACGTGTGTGTGTGTGTGTGTGTGTGTGTGTGTGTGTGTGTGTAGGCTTCCTCACGCCAACAACCAATTCTCAGACACCAGCACGGGGTCTGTACTGCATCTCAGTTCTCACGCCGCCTACCCAGACGGAGCACCAGGTCCCCCAGGAAGGTGGCCGTTCCGTGAGCCCACCTGCCACTTGTGGCGCCCATCACAAGCCCATGCAGTTACTCGCGCTTTGACTAACGCAAGGTTCCCACAGCTCCTTCCTGGGGGTTGATTAATTTGCGACAGTGGCTCAGAGAACTCAGGAAAACCATTTACTCCCTAGATTACTGATCTACCTCAGAGGATATTAAAACAAATGATGCTCAGCGTCACTCAGCATCAGGGAAACACAAATCAAAACCACACTGAGACACCACCTCACACTGGTCAGAGTGGCTAAAATGAACAAATCAGGAGACTATGGATGCTGGCGAGGATGTGGAGAGACAGGCACCCTCCTACACTGTTGGTGGGAATGTGAACTGGTGCAGCCGCTCTGGAAAACAGTGTGGAGGTTCCTCAAAAAACTATCCATAGAACTCCCCTATGACCCAGCAATAGCACTGCTGGAGATCTACCCAAGGGATACAGAAGTGCTGATGCATAGGGGCACATGCACCCCAATGTTCAGAGCGGCACTGTCAACAATAGCCAAATCATGGAAAGAGCCTAAATGTCCATCAACCGATGAGTGGATCAAGAAGATGTGGTATATACACAATGGAGTACTACATGGCAATGAGGAAGAATGAAATCTGGCCATTTGTAGTAAAATGGATGGACCTGGAGGGTGTCATGCTAAGCGAAATAAGTCAGGCAGAGAAGGACAGATACCATCTGTTTGCACTCATAGGTCTAACAGGAGAAACCTAACGGGACCATGGGAAGGGGAAAGGGGGGGGAAAGAGTTGGGGAGAGGGAGTGAAGCAAATCATGAGAGACTTTTGAATGCTGAGAACAAACTGAGGGCTGAGGAGGGAGGGGGAAGCGGAAGGGGGGTGATGGCCGTGCAGGAGGCACTTGTGGGAAGAGCACTGGGTGTTATATGAAAACCAACTTGGTAATAAACTATTTTAAAAAAATTTAAAAAGTACAACACACTAGCCAGATGCAAAAACACATATTGGCAATTCCCAGACAAAGGAGCCCAGTCCTCCCGGAGCCTGGGGTCTTGACAGGGTGGCCCATAGGCTCCTGCTTTCCCGGTGCGGAGCCTCCCTGAAACCCCTCCTTCTGCATTTTCCTAAGAAGGCTTCATCCCATAGACATGACCGATGACCTCACTGGCCACTGGCGAGGTAACTGATGCCACCCCCAGCCCCCCTCCCCTCCCCAGAAACCACGAATGGAAGTGAAAACTCGCAACTTTGTATTCACGGTTGCTTCCCTGCAATCAGCCCCCATCCTTGGATGCTGCCAAAGGTCACCTCGTTAGCATGCACCCCCTTGTGGTGGGAGGGGCTTATGATGGCCAACGGAACCCCTCTCTCACCTCTGTGGCCCTGAAGTGCTTTCAGCAACCAGAGACAAGAGACCAAAGGTCATGACAACAGATGCCCGTCACTCTATGGCTCAGGACATTCCAAGGGACCCAGGAGCTGGGACCCGGAAGTGTGGATGAAGACCAATAGTCCTCTGACTGACTCTCTCATAGATATTTATATATTTCTTGTCATTTTTTTCTCATAAATTCCAGTATTGCACAGGGCTTCCGAAGTGGCTTATCAGTCCAGTAACCATGCGTATGAAACTGTATCTCTGAGCCTCAGTTTCCTTATCAGAAAATGGGGCTATTAACCATTTCATGGAATTGTTGTGAAAATCAGTGAGACACTGGAAGCCCTAGTGTTTGTACAAAGAAACACTCAGTAAACCGTATTAGCCACTGCTTCATTGAACATGCCTCTGTCCTGCTCCCTGCCGGCCCCCCGCCCCGCATCCACCATAAAGGATGTAAACGTCCCCACATCCCTGCTCAGGATGCTTTTCATCATAGCACTGCCGTCCCTGAAGGTCAAAGGATTTCCTAATCACGCAAAGCCAGTCCTGATGATGTATCAGTGCTAACACTGATGGAGGGCACTTTGGCCGTGAATGTCCCCATGCACTGGGCACACCCCTGTTTGTGTGATCTTTCTGAACTCCTACAGCCTGGCATTAAGCAAATGCCCCTATTGTGAACCTAATCCAAGGAGCAGAAGCCTTTACCAGAATGGGAAGTGCTCCTAGAACGACCCGTAGGCGGGCTTTTTATAGAATCCGATTGCACCACCTTCACTCAGGCACAAATAAACTGCTCTCTAAAAACTGCACAGAGCGGCTGGCTAAGTACAGCGTCTTGGAATAAGACTGTTCACGCTGTTTGAAATGAAAATGTATGAATAAATGATAACACGCTCACCCGGCCTTGGTCTTTAGTAGGATCTGCTAAAAGAACATTCCCCAAGTTCAGCTAGGATCCCACAAACAGAGCGGCTCAAGGCTGATCTCCCGCAGCCCGAGAGGCAGACATGAAATCCCGCGGACCGTGGGGACGCCACCGCACATCCACAGACCTAAGACTCACCGTGGGGGCCAGTGGGGAAATCACAGCACTCCTAACCTGGGGCCACAATCAAACAACAGAACAAAACACCACACCACCCCTGAAGGGCGCAGTTGGGGCCCAGGCCACAGGCTCTCCCTGACCCACGCGCCTCAGTGAGGACTGTGCCCGGGGCCGGTGTGCAGCCGGGGATGCGCGGTCACGGGCCCCTTTTTCACACCAGGCTCCCAGCGTGCTCCTCCGTATATGGAGCACATTCCAGGAAGTCCTGCCCGAGTGGCGACAAGGTCCTGCTAGAACAATGACCGCCCCCAGCAAGGCGCCACTTGGCATGTGGTGACATCGGCAGCCCAGGTGCGGCACAGGGTCCCGCAGGACAGCGTGGGCCGAGAAGCCACACGAGGTAATAAACATTAACGAAAAAAGGGGGGATGGGGGAGGCGCCTGGGGAGCCTCGGTGAGCCGAGCGTGCGACTCCCACTCACGTCGTGATCTCACAGCTCTCTGAGTTCCAGCCCTACAGCAGGCTCCCCGCGGTCAGATCCTCTGGGCCCTTCTCTCTCTGCCCCTCCCCCCAAAATAAATAAACCTTAAAAAGAAAAGCAGCCACATGGGGCAAAACCAGTCTTTCTCACTCTGGGGCGTGAGCTTGTCCCGCCCCGCAGCAGAGGCGATACTTAAAGTCCTCGTGCTTATGTGTTTATACAGGCAGGGACCCCACACGGGCAAGCCCCCAGCCTCCACGGTCCCATGGCCCTGTGCAAGCCAGCAAGAGCACGCACAGGTGACAGAGAAGACTCTCCAAACAATGACTGAAATGCTCTACGAACGTCCTAATATGAACCTTTCACCCGTTTCCTCCAAGCACCTGGTGTTCTTGTAACATTGGACAGGCGATTCTGGTTGTGTGAGCTTTTCCCAAGTTCAAGCTCTTGCTTTGGACCCCCCCAGATCAGGGGTCCAATCATGGCTCTCCCTCCATGGCCCTGTGATCTCGGGGTCACCACCTCACTTCAGGAAGCAGAGTCTCTTCAGAGATGAAACGCGATCCGAGGACCACATACCAGCACAGCCTGTGGGGAGGATGAATTGACACAGGAGGTAAAGTCCTGAGCTCCACGTTCCACCCACACCTGGGGTTCAGCCAGACCTATTGTTACTTTAGGATTACTTTTGTTCCAGATACTTCTCTCCAGCCTGACAGTGGTGGCGGTTGGGGCTGGAGGAGCTCCAGCAGGAAAGAGATGGTCTTGACATTCCTGCCGTGAGGGGACAAAGGGCAGGAAGTTTGGAGTGATCCAGCTCATTCGATATGTACATTTTTTTCTGGCTCCCTAGCCTGGCTCTCCACTGGGACCATGTTTTGCTCCTGACAAATTTCTGAATGTAATAGGGAAAAAAGAAAAAAAAATTGTACATATTGTTACTGAAAAAAAAAATGAAAGATTTCATTGAAAGCCTGGGGGCATTTCAGAACCAATGTAATCAAATCCATGTCTCCGCGTGACGATGTGTATTTGAGATGTACTGTGGGTTGGATGGCTGGCTGTGGGGACAGAAAAAACACTGCACAACTTGAAGAGCTCTGTCTCGAATGCCGTTTTCACATCTCGAGCTGAGACTCTCACCTTCTTGCAACTTGGCCATACGTTTTTCTGAACCTCTGTACTTGACCGGAAACCCAGCAGAATGGCACTTGCCGCTCAATTCCCATCTGAATGAGGAGGATGAGAGTCACAGGCTCTCACAACTCATCTGCCACTTGCCTCTAAAGAGTCAGTTTCCTTATGTGAGAAATGGGGAGAGTGAAGATGCCTGACTCATCAGGATTTTTTAAAAAATTATTTTCAATGTTTATTTAGTTTTGAGAAAGAGAGAATCTGAAGCAGGCTCCAGGCTCTGAGCTGTCAGCACAGAGCTTGATGTGGGGCTCGAACCCACAAGCCATGAGATCATGGCCTGAGACAAGGTCAGACACTCAAGCGACTGAGCCCCCCAGGCGCCCCTGATTGGGATTTTTAGAGAAGTAGAGACACTCCATAGGGAAAGGTGTTTTGTGCCTGACACAAACTGACTGTAGGATACCGTAGCCATTATCATGATCAGTTTAAGAGTTACCTAAAATGGTGACCGAGCGGTCATTCTGCTATGGGTCAGAGAAGAACTCGGTGCACCTACAACCCCCATCTGCAGACCTGGAATGTCCACACCATCTGAAAACAGCCAATCATGAAGCTCCAGCTTTCTATCACCCTGACAGAGGAAGCAACCTGTCCCATCCCACCACGTCCCTAAAGTGCCCTTATTTGGTGGTCTGCCCTCCCAGGACCAGACCCAGAGGTCTTTCACCAATAAAAAAAACCTTGCCCCTCCCCACCAGGTGCAACTTCCCTGATCCCCACTCCCGGAGTCACGGAACCTCACCCGGGAATCGCAGATCCCAATAAAGGCTCTCTTGGCTCCATAACTTGGTCTCTTTCTTTCCTCTCATCTCTGCCTCCATCTATTAAATCTTACAATCAGGAGCGAGCAAAACATCTCAGAACCACTTGCGGCAAAACTGCTGATCTTGATTAGTCATGACGACATGCATTTGATGAAGGCTAGTCCTACCAGAAGAAGAAGAAAAATGATCGCAAGCCCTTGGGGAAGAGCACACAGCCAGCGTGACAGTGCTCTTGGGAACATCCAGGCAAAGAGGTCCTACCCTCCTCCTCCTGATCCTGATCCATGGGCCCAGGAGGTCAGGCGTATGTTGTTCATTCAACAGATGATCTGGTTGGCTTCGCAGATGGACGGAAGAACCAAAGGAATATAAGAATGGTTCCTGGGAATGTCCACAAAGCAATCATCACTTATGACAAGGTGCGTGCCTCTCCTAGATGCCAGGAACACGTATAATGCCAGTCAGTGGTGGGCACTTGGCTCCTGAAGTCCCTACATTTCTCAAACAAGTATGTTAACATTTAATATTAACTTGTTAACGTTTTAGGTAGCCTGTGTGGCTTGGTGAATGACAAAGGATATCTCACCAAAAAATATACAGCTGACATCAATGTTAAAAGTGGACATTCAGTGCTTACCTCCTAAGATTAGGCAAAATAAAAGGATGTCTGTTTCCATCACTACTGTTCAACATTATATTCGAGGTCTTAACAAGTGCAATAAGGCAAGAAAAGAAAATAAATTATAGAGTTCAAATGAAAGAAGTAAAACTATTCACAGACGACAGGGTTTTACAAGTTAAGAAACCCAAAGGATCTAACAACAACATAAATTGTTAGGACCAATAAGTAAATTTGGCAAGTTGTAGAAGACTACGTTAATATGAAAAATCAACTGTATCTCTGAAAACCAGAAAAGAGCAACTGGGAAAAATATCATTTGCAAAATCATGCAAAATGTAAAGTACTTACAGGCTTAGCAAAAGATGTGCACTGAAAATTGTAAGATATTGCTGAGAAAGATTATGGAAGACTTAAAATATGGAAACAATGCAGTCAGTCGTCAAGTATCCTAAGACTCGACAGTACTAAGATGTCAGTTCTCTCCATGTTTATTTACAGATTTAGTGCAATCCCATTCAATCCCTAAAGATGTTTTGTAGAAATTGACAGGATGATTCTAAATGCATATTGAAATGTGAGAGACTAAAACGAGCTTAAACTATTTTGATTAAGAACAAATTAGAGAAAAATTAAGTTAAAGGATGCATTCAACTTGGTTTTAAGACATACTATAAAACATCAGTGAGAAGGTAGACATACAGATTCACAGAAGAGAATAAAAGTCTAGAAATATGTGTATGGTCAAATGGCGTTTGACACAGGTGCCAAAGCAATTCAGTAGGAAAGAAATATTTCAACAAATGTTGCTGTTAAACAAACCCACAAAAATCCTGAACCCTATCTCGTTTTTGATTGAGACAGATCATAGACCCAACCCAAATGTTAAAACCACACTCTACAAGAACACATAACGGAATATCTTCATGACCTTGAAGTAAGTCGTGATTTCTCAGAACTAGTAATACTAACTATAAAAGAAAGGACTTCATCAAATATTCAAATCTGTTTATCAAAAGGCACCAAAAAATAAGATAAGTAGGAAAGATGGAGGCTGGGAGACAATACTCACAAGAAATATAGGAGACAAAAGATTTGCATCCTGGAAATATTAACAAGAAAAGGAAAAGGAATCTCCTACAACCCAATTTGAAAAAGTAGGCAGAAGATTTTACTGTACATACACTTCACAAAAGAAGGTATACCCATGTCTAATCAACGCAAGAAAACGTGTTCACCGTCTTCAGTTGTGGGAGAAATGCAAATTAAAGCCAACAGGAGACATGACCAGCATGGCTACTGCAGAAAACGCCCTGCACACCACGTGACAGCGAGCTAAGGGCTCTCCTCCATCGCGAGCCTGATGGGACAATCACTATGGAAAATTGTGTGGCAATTTTTTAAAACAAAACATTCATCCACTTGATGACCTAGCAATTCTGTTCCGGTTAACCAAAAGAAATAAAAATGTATGTTCATAGAATGCTTTTTTTTTTTTTTTTTGCCAGATGATGTTAATTTGGACTGTTAAACGGTGGATCATAGGCTGGGGGCCTTCAACATCAGGTATTTAGTTATCATAATTCTGGAGGATGGAAGTCTGAGATCCGCACACCACTGTGGTCCTGTTCATGGTGAAGGTCCTCATCCTGGTTATGTCCTGGTCCTCACATTACCCTTTTCCCACTGTGTGTGTGCACACACCACACACACACACACACACACACACACACACACACACAGAGACATCTCCATCTCTTCTCTTCTTCTTTTTATAAAGGCATTAATCCCATTATGGGGAAGGGGTCCACTCTTATAACCTGTTCTAAACCTAAATGTCTCCCAAAGGCCTCCCCTCCAAATACCGACCACATGAGGAATCAGGACTTCAGCACAGGAATCTGGGGACAGCACAGTCATCCACCGCACAGATTGCCTACGGAAGCCTCACTCCCGATAGCCCCGCACAAAGAAGTACAACGGAAATCTACAATGCAATACCACTCTGCCATGAAAGGATACGAAGAACTGGTACAATAAATAACATGTTCAGTAAAAGAAAAAACAACAAACCTAGACACAAAAGAATACATACTATACGACTCCACATATACTACATTTTAAAGAGGCAGGACGACTCTACAGGGATAGAAATCAAGGGAGCGGTAGTTTTGGACAATGGGAATGTGGTGAAAGGCACGGGTAGTAAACTGAATGGGGCATCTTTCTGGAAGGATGAGCGTATTTTATGGCTTTATAGGCTAATGGCTTCCACAGGCATGTGAGTTTGTCAAAGGCACACAAACTGTGCATTTCGCTGTGTATAAAACCTCGATAAAGAGACCCTGGAATACATGTAGGCGGCGTTTCTGGGACCCATAGGTCATCTTCATTGGGGAGAATCAAAATGGAATTTCTGAGCAGTGATTCACATCACCAATCTCTCCTTCCAGCTGAAGGTCTGGACAAAGTGCTTGGTGCTTAGAAACCTGAAAGATGGCAGGGGAGGGGAGGGCCTGGGTGGCTCAGTCTGTTGAGTGTCCAACCCTTGATTCCAGCTCAGGTCCTGATCCTGGGGTTGTAGGACTGAGCGCCACACTGGGCTCTGTGCTGTCAGTGTGGAGCCTGCTTGGGATTCTCTGTCTCTGCCTTTCCCCTGCTTGGGGGAAAAAGAAAAACGAAAGCTAGACAGAGGATCAGGGTGGGGTGCGTGGGGGAGGGGAGGGGGGCAGAGAAGCTGGCAGAGTTGTTCTGTGTGAGTCTGGGGGTCAGGGTTAGAAGCTGTGCTTCTCAATGGGATGGGTACTCCTGTTGGAATACAAGCAGACTCCATTTGCCCTCAAGTTCACAAAGGGATTGAAGGCAATCCTCAGCCCTTTTCTATTATAAATATTCCTTCTGTCTTCAGATGGCCCAAAACAAGCCTCTCCTGAAAGTTTAGGAGACTTTCTGGCTCCACCCCTTTTGACAAGCAATTGTATAGAGCAGAAACCAACCCACAAAACTCTTAGAAAAACTCACAAAACATGAGGACTGGGGGGGGGGTATAGACTGTAGAGGATTTAGAACTCCTTTCATACCCAGGGTGGCTTATTTGGCTCTGAGCATGCCCCATAAAAAAATTCAGTGCTATTTTCACACATTAGTTATAAGACAAACTTTCCCAAAATGACGCAGCTCATTAACTAAAGATATTTCTCAGTAGATTTGTTATATTAAAAAGGCACTGTGTCTACTATGCTAATCAACTATGTTGTACTAAAACTCCACATAGATTAATTAAATGCATCACCTGCCAAAGGAATGTGATGCACACACACACACACACGCGCACATGCACACACACGGCCTAGAACAATGGTGGGGTGTAAGTCACTGAACGTTCCTCTCTCCCACAGCCCCAAATGCTTCTTTAGTTCCTGGCTACAGGATTTTAAACACAACTGAGTGAAATGATCCCTTCATAGCTGAACCAACACCCCTGCAACAGCAGCACCACAGCACGTTTGTATCTGTGGGTCTGAAAGCACTTGGGGTGCCCTGTACCGGGGGCAACATGTGCTTGAGACCTTAGTTTTAGTCGTGGACTAAACTAGTTTTAGTTGTGGACGTGAGTCTGTCGTCTGTCCTTAGACTCTCTTGAAAGAAAGGAAAAGAAAAGAGAAGGGAAGGAAAAAGAAAAGAAAAAAAAGAAAGAAGGAAGGAAGGAAGGAAGGAAGGAGGGAAGGAGGGAAGGAAGGAGGGAAGGAAGGAGGGAAGGAAGGAAGGAAGGAAGGAAATGTAAGTCCTAAATAAAATCTTTGTGCAAATCAACCTCCCTGCCCATCCAGGGCAAATGCTCATGATAGGAGTTGAAAACCCTATAACCCCAAGAACAAAGGTCACTGATCATTCCCTGCTTCTCCCTCCCCCTAAAAATAAATTGGTCAGGGAGCTGGATCGCCTAGGATTGTCCCTGGTGGTTAAAACCACAAGCCACAGTCAAGGCAGACAAAGGGAAGGGTGCGTGGGTGGCTCTGTCGGTTGAGCCTTGGACTCTTGATTTCAGCTCAGATTGTGATCTCCCAGTTCGCGGGTTCAAGCCCTGCGTGAGGTCTGCACTGACAATGCGGCGCCTGCTTGGGATTCCGTCTCTTCCTCTCTCCCAGTCCCTCCCCCACTTGTGCTCTGTCTCTGTCTGTGTCTCTGAAATAAACAAACAAACATTAGGAGAAAAGGTAGACAAAAGGGAGCAGACTCCAGAGACGTGTGTCCCTCGTCTCTGTTCCCGGCGGGGCAAGGACACTGGGGTCGAGGCCTCATCTGTCACTTCCTCGTCGAAGGGCTTCGGGCAAGCTCGTCCATCTCCCCATGCCTCGTTTTCTCATTTGTCCACGAGGGCTGTTTTGAGGATTATGAGAGTAAATATGTGCAAAGTGCTCAGAACTGCCCGAGGAAGGGTCACAAAGGGGTCAGCCAGTGCGGTCCACTGTGCCGCTCAATCACGCAGGTGGCGTCCGAAAGTCCTCCCAAGTCGGGGCCGTCTGACCCCTCACGGCGCCTGCTCCCACCCCCAACCCCACACCCGGACGTTTATAAGTGTGCACCGCCTCCAGGATACAACTGGCATCATTTATTTGTTGAGGGAAGTGGTGTGTTGCCGTGTTAAAGAGCATGAGCTTTTGAGCAAGACAGAACCGTGTTCATTTATTAGTTTTGTCACTTCTCAGGTGACTCTGGGGAAGTGTGTTGGAGCCACAGGTTGTCCCTCGGTAAAATGGGGATAAGAGCAGCTCTGGCATCCGGGGTTTTTGGAAGGATCACGCTTCACACATGCGAACGTACATGATGCTTGGCACAGGGCGTTTTAAGCATTCCATGAGTGATTAAAAATAAATAGAGTTGCAGGAGCAGCATTGCCAAAAGAAGTAACTATTCCTGCATTCCACACAGAAATAAAGAGGGAGAAATTGCAGAAAGTGGAAATCCTGATGCTTCGAGGGATAGCAGGTCATGTGCTAAAGTGGAGAGGAGCTGAACCCAGTTCTGTGGGCATGCCTCAGTTTCCCTGTTGGCAAAACCTGTATGTGTCCCGTACCTTAACCACCAAATAAGCTTTGGGTGCCTATCATATAGGAAGCACGATATGGAAGCTACCATTGTTAGTCTTACGAAAGTTCTAGAGGCCAATGTCGCCAGTCCCTATGCCACACACGGCTTAGTGCTTCCACGAGGGAATGTCTTCCTGGCACACAGACTTGCTGAAGGAACCCAGAGACACTGGTGGAAAGCTAGAACATCAAACACTGACATACAGAGTCAATGATGAGCATTTCTGGACTGAGGCAGGAATGCCTAGGGAGCCAAGGTCATGAACGATCAGTCAGCCTCACTAGCTGTTGCGGCCACCTTAGGAGGCTGTGTTCGTTCATGGCCCCTTCTGCTGCTAATGGCCGATCATTCTTGAAAGTAAAATATGCACTAATGAGTCTGTATGCATAGAATATGCAAATACCGGGAGAGGTGTTCCAAGAAACAGAAGATTTTGGAAGCAAAATAAACTGTGAAATAGTCAATTTCAACATGTCTGTAGTGCTCTTACTCGTGCTAGGAGACACAACATTGCATTATTCAAATACTACACAGTAACGTTCACTTGCATGTTCTGGCATTTGAATATTCATTATTGGCTATACGGTTGGATAGAGAGAGAAAAATAAGTGGAACAAGGAAGGGAGGGAGGGAGAGAAGAAGGAGAGAAGGAACAGAGGGAGGGAGGGACGGATGGATTCTTCATTAAAAAAAGGGAAGGAGCTCCAACATGAAGCAACATCAGTCCTAATGCCCAACTTGAAAATGCTTTGGGACTCTTTCTTAACCATTCAATCAACAGCAGCGCAAAGAGAAAGACATTTTTCCACGCCTGGACAATTTGCCACAAAACAAAGATGAGAATATTGGATAAGGCAGTTAAGTCTTGTGTTCCAAGTTTTCCTTTTAAAAATGATAATTTAGGGGCACCTGGGTGGCTTGTTCTGTTAAGTGTCTGATGCTTGGTTTTAGCTCAGGTCAAGATCTCACCGCTCATGGGATCAAGCCCCGTGATGGGCTCTGTGCTGCTGGCGTGGAGTTTGTGCAGGACTCTCTCTCTCCTCTCTCTCTCTGTCCCTTCCCCATTTGCTCACTCTCTCAAAAATAAATCAACTTAAAAAAACAAAATTAAAATAAAATTGATAATTTAAACATATGAAACAGGTTTGGGATTATCTTTCCATTTTGAAAGTGGCTTTCCTTTGGAAGACTTTCCTTTTAGTGTGATTCCTATAGTCTGTGTCAGTTAAAAATAATCCCTACATGTTACCGAAATATCTAATATTGTTATAATTTATCAGTTCACAGTCTGCTAGAGAAAACCTCTATACCATCTGCTGAAACCCTTTTACAGAAAAAAGTCATTTTTAGCTATTACGGTCATATATTATTATTTTGAAAAACACATAACAGTGCTATATAAATACAAAATGACTTGGGGCGCCTGGGTGGCTCAGTCAGTTGAGTGTTCAACTTCGGCTCAGGTCATGACCGCACGATCCATGAGTTCAAGCCCCGTGTCAGGCTCTGTGCTGACAGCTCAGAGCCTAGAGCCTGCTTCAGATTCTGTGTCTCCCTCTCCCTCTGCCCCTCCCCTGCTCATACTATGTCTCTCTCAAAAATAAAATATACATTTAAAATTTTTTTAAATACAAAATGACTTATGGGAAGTTCCTGAGATTCCCACAAATGCCATCTTCTTCTTCTTCTCAAATCCTAAATCTGTCAGGAATTTGGAAACCCTACTGAGATGAAATTACACATTCACCTAACGAGTGTTTATTTGGCGCAGGTTGGGTTGTCTATATGAATAACCGGCTTTCAGTGTGGTGGCAGAGACAGACATTAAACACGTAAATTCAAGAATAAGACAATAATTAGTGCACTGGTTGTCCGCAGTAGCACCTGTGATGGGAAGGGCGGCTCGGCTCCCAGACGTGCCCCATTGACTGCATGTCTTGCCTTTTCCCCCTCTTCCTCGAGGGCAAGGCTGGGTCATAGGGTCAAGGGAAGCTGAGAAGGCCCCCCACTCAGCGACCAGGTGCAGCCCCCTGACACAAACTGGCCAATCAGAATGTTCGTACTCTGACCCCACAGACCCATCCAGAAGTGGGCATGGGACCCAAATGCGGGGTTCCTGGTCCTTTCCTGGGGTTTTGGAAGCTGGTGCTGGGGAAGAGGAGGGTCCTTTTAGAAAATCATGCAGGCGAGGGTCCAGGGTGGTAGTGGCCATGGTTCCAGGTCAAGGTGGAAGCTTATCTGAGGGGTCAGGTGCTCGTATAGAGACAGGTGGACAGGGAGAGAGGGAGAGAGAATGTTGATACATTTTATTCTCTATCCTGGTACCCCTATTACATGCACCACTCGGCCTTCCTTTTAACTGAAACTAGATAAACTTAGGTTTCCATCAGCCCAGATATATCTTCCTGATAGTGATTAGTAGAGTTTGTAGAATTTCTTGATGATGACGTGGGAGAGAAACAGGGGGCCTAGGTAAGCTCTGCAGGAGGCCTCCATCGACTGGCAGAGAGGACACGCAGCTGACGACGAGGTGTTCCTACTGATGGGGGCCCCGGTTGCCAGGAGAAAGCCAAGAAGGTGTACCTAATGCATACAACCTCCCACTGTGTGCTTCCCATGCACGGACTCCCTGAGACCAGCTTTGTGCGAGTGCTGGGAGATAAATCCAAAATTTCATTAAACTCCGGCCCAGCTAGGGCCAAGAGGGCCTCAGAGAAGAGGTTCTGAGCCTTCAAGCTCGAAGCAGTGTGAGTAGAACGTTCCAGATGTGCACGAGCAAGAATAAACATGTGATGGTAGAAACAGCATCTGTACATGGTGGTCAGAGGCCTCCTGGGGCATTAAGGGTGGGGGCCGGGGAGGCAGGAGCTAGCCAGGGGTACTGGGAAAGGCCCCCGATGGACCCAGTAAAAGACACTCCACTCTGTTCCCAGGGTCTCCCTCTCACGCCGGACGACTTGGTTCCAAGGTGGCCGTTCCGGGAGCCGGCTTTCAGGCCAGCGTCTCCGTGAACAGCCCTGCTGCCCAAACGGAATGCTAAACAAAGCAGATCTTAGTGCAGCGGCTTAATGGGAAACACACACCATCTGCGAGCGTTCCTTCTAGTTCATTTGCTTTGTTGGCAAGTATTAAACAGCACTGCGAAGATCCAGAGAAATTATGGAAATGGGTATTAACATTAAAATCAGAGTACAATTAGAACATTTCACTGCATAATTGTTTGGCAGGGCCTGGGAGGACACAGAGGGTCTCCAGCTCTCTGATTTATTGGCCACAGGTGTCTGACTCTTCAGACTCTCCAGGGCCAGGAACGCATTCTGGAGGGGGGTACCCCCGAGATGACAATACAGTTGGACCACGGTTACCAGCTTCACACGGTCTGTGTCTGATTCCTGGCAGCCCTTCCTCTGAGCTGCTGCACCAGCCTTACAGAAGCCAACCGGAGCCCGGTCCAGAGGAAGGGGACATGCAAAGATGTGGGCGAAACCCCTGTGCCACGCTCCCGTGTCTTTGTCAGAGAAAGTGTACCGCGTCTGCTTGTAATTAGCCCTCCGACAGGCGTCAGAGAAAATGGTAATCGGTGACATGGCCCACAGTGCTTTGTAAGTAAACACCATATTGCAATAGACATGCAATTAATTACCCAACACTCCAATTAAACATGTTCAAAATGAAAGTGGGGGCGGGGGTAAGGTATCAGAGCCGAACTGCCAAAATCCTCCCTCTTTTTTTAATGTAAGAAATAATAAGTGACTCAACTCTTGAACGTCAACAAGCTGTTTCCAAGAATCTAGGACTGGGGGCAGCCCTGTTTCTGGAAAGTTCGGAGGTGCTGGACCACAGTCTCTCATCTGCACTCCAGCTTGAACGTCTTCCCTGGTTACTATAGTACATATTCGTGGAGGCCCTGCTCACAACCTCCCTTTCTAGGTCACTGCTCCATATCCCATCTGGACCCTTTCCTGAAAAATGACCATGACTGGCAGACACCACCTTCTTGAAGATACCTAGGGGGTCGTGCACATCTCCCCACTGGAGTGGTGCCCACCCAATGCCTGGGTGGTGTCCGTGTCTGTCAACCCAGTCCCCTTCCTGGAGACAGGAAAACTCTGTGCTACAATCAACATTTTAGAGATCCCTATGGCATCAGGCTGTGGCTAGATTTCTCAGGAAACCCCTGGCTTGTCTACTTTTTTCCCCTCATGTACCCTCTGCCCTTCCTCTCATATAGGTTTCTATGAGCCCCTTCGATCCATAATCACTTGCCCGGGAAGAGAAGGGACCCCAAAGTAAGAAGACTATCACATCTGAAAATTGAAGTTTGAACTAGGTATGGTATAGTTCCTTTCTCTTGTTTTTCTTATTTATTTGTGTTTTTTTTTTAAATCTGAGGAGACCTTATAAAAATCCAACAGAAAGTGTCTTTTGCTTTCAGGTTCCATCTACAGATCTTCAACAGTGATGAGTATTTGAAGGAAGGGATATTTCCACCAAGCCTTGAAAGGATAAGAGAAGTCTCAGGGTAAGAAAACCCAATAAATTAAGACGATGAAAGGAATCAGCATTTGGGGATCCACCAATCAACTCAACTAAGCAACTATCTATCCAGTGCTTAGAGAGGTCAAGACAGGCCACTTCGGGGACCAACATCCAAAACATAGTTCCTGCCCCTGAAGGAGTGTGTCACCTACTGAGGTAGACAGACACTCAAAGAAACCAGGTGGTGACCACATTTACTACATGCCAGGTAGTACACGTTTATGAGACACATTCACATTTGATTCCTTTAAAAAACTATGGAATGATTTATGTTATCACTACTTCGCAAATTAGAAAATAAATTAGGCTAGAGGGGGTTAAGCCCCTTTGCCAATGTCACTCAGCTAGCAATGGGTGGAAGAGTGGCAAGCAGGAGCCCTGGCAGGTGTATTACAAGGGATGAGAAGATGAGATGAGAGTTTCCACGAGGAAAAAGATAGTCTCACAGCTCTGAGTCCCAGGAGTGAGAACGTGGACCCAGAAGAAGGCAGACGCCTTTCACTGTGTAATATCCAAACAGGCACACATCACTGATAAACCAAAGACACTGGCAAAGCTGGTCTGCTTGCGTTCAGTGTTAAAGTCTCATTGCTTCTACTGGGAAAACTAATAACATAACAAATGAAACTATTGTTCAGTTTCATTAAAAATAAATCTGATAAGATGGGCAGAATTGAATTAGCCAATCTCAACAGAGTTCTCATTATTGGAGCAAACAGAATATTCTCTAATAGAATAAGTCCTAGTTCATTTTAGCTGGCCTGAGCAGTTCTTTGCTAGAGATTTGGTTTCCAGCTTTTGGCTCCAGGCGCCCTCTCGCTAATGTTAGTATTAGCAGGTCAGCAAAATGGATCGGCATACTAGATCTGGCAAGAGTTCTGGATGGATCAGCATGACAGATGCAAGGGCCTCAGTTACCGTTGGCAGACACAAACTATCCTCCCCTCCAAGGAAGTCAGATTTAGGGCCCTAGAGCTTGCAAGAGAGAAATGGCCCTTGCTCCAGAGAGGGTGAGGTTGGCTAGGATCCTTGATGGGATGCTCTTGGATCAGAGATGGGGAAAACAGACAGTCAGTATGCCCGCTTGTTTTGGCTGCCTCTAACTGAAGTCAGTGCCAGCAATATTTCTATTCCTCTGCACTGGCTGAAGTTCAAAGGCTCAAGATTGAAAGCAGAGAGGGGCATACAGGTACACACACACACACACACACACACACACACACACACACACAGAGGCACATATGTATCTATCATTTTCTCAAAGGAAGGATTTGACACAACTTCTATATATACACAGAGACACAAGATGAAAAAACTGAAAAAGTTGAGATCAAATGTGAAATAGAATAGAGAAGGAATATTGGCTGATTAATGAAAACATATCTGCAACTATGTGGCTGACTCACTTTTTAGAGGTGGACTGCCACTTAGCTCTGAACCCACTCGTGAACATGGAAATGTCAAGACACACCCACACCCACACACCCCATCAGTTCACAATTTATATCACTCACTGGCTAAAACCAAACCAAATGTTGAGGAGAAGCACAGTTACTTCTGGTCCTAATGACTGAGAGCATCTTTCTTTAAACGTATATACTTACCAAGAGGAAATGGAATGTAAGTATGAGTGAATGGATGAATGGAGGAATGGATGGATGAATGAGCAATGCCTAGAAGACAAAGATACGTAAAGTCACTCTGCCCAACACCCCAGAGGCTTGAAAGCCTCCTTTTAGTATATCCTCCACGAGCACACAGCCAATGATACAGCATTCACCATTCTCTGACACAATCTCTGTTCTCGGATGAATTTGAGATGAATTTCAGTTATCAGAGCAACAGTGTTGGGGTGGAAGTGTCATAAAGGAAGAAATACAAACTCTGTACGCAGATGAGAGTTCAGATTGAGCATCTGCTACTTTATAGCTGAGTACCCATGGGGAAAGGGAATCATTTCTCCTGGCCCTAGGTTTCTCCACCTGTGCAATTAAGGTCACAGCAGCCACAGGATTGGATCACATGTCCAGGGTCTACGGACGTGTAAGTGAGCAGTGAGGGGTTACTCCCTCCGTTCACTCTCGGCATATTAATTAGGCAGATATGTGTCACCTCCAGGTGTTAAGGATGTAACAATAAGCAAGGTCGGCCAAACCTGTAAGCCACTAGAGTTTACCAGACCATCTGTTGGGGCTGGTTACAGTGATATCGTCCACATAGAGAAATGTCCCACAAACTTACTAACAAGTTTGCTTCTACAATGAAGGCAGGTAAGCACCAACTTCTTATTCTGATTCTCTGATCTAAATCTGACAAATCTTCTCTTTCTAACTTTTTAATCAGGAAGCTAGACTCAGGACCATGGAGAACAAAACGGGTTGGGTTGCCTGGGTGTCTAGTTATATAAAGATTTGACCTCAAATGATCTCTTCATCACTTCACTCAGGTTTAGATAAACCCCAGTGGGATTGATCTCTTAGCTTCACTACTGGCAATTTGAGTAAAATAAACATTTTAATTTTTAGAATTCAGTCCCAGGCAGCCAAGAGTGTAATAGCTCCATTGATGTTTCCCCTAATAATTAAAAAGAAAGAGACAAAAACCAGCTGAGTCAATAGGATCAAAAGGTACCTCCTCCCTCATTTTTTAAAAACATGAACAAAATACTTCTCATGAAAAAACTCCCTGTTTTATTTTTGAAGGGTTAAACTTAAGTCCTACTGAATGGTGTCATGGCTCAGTTGGTTGAGTGTCATATTCTTGGTTTGGGCTCAGATCATGATCTCATAGTTCGTGAGATGGAACCCCACATCAAGATCCACTCTGACAGTGTGGAATTTGCTTGGGATTCTCTCTCTCTCTCCCTCTTTCTGCCCTTTCCCCACTTACATTTATATTCTCATTCTCTCTCTTTCAAAATAAATAAATAAATTTTTTAAAAAAGGAAGAAATTTTGACTACATTTTGATGTAGTGTCAACAAGGTACAAGAAGACAGAGTGAGTTTTGGAACAGACTCGGGCTTTGGAACGGGTATGTTTGCAGCCTGGGGAAGGCCCACACGTGGAACTGGAAATAAATATAATCACAGCGACAATGGAGACCCAGATACAAAAAGCTACTGTTCATTGGGCAGGTTCTATGTGCAAAAGACCACGCTGAAAGCATCATGTTTTCATTCCTCCTCGCCAACCCCCGGAGGTAGGCACTATTACCCTTGCCTTAATTTACAGATGAGAAAATGGATCCACAAAGTGAACATAACTTGTTCAACAGAGTGGTGCTGATGAGCGAAAAGGCAGGCATGTGAACCTCTACACCTTTTCCATTGGAAGACTTGCTGAAAGATCGTTTCAGAACCTTGGACAGGTCACATCTCTGGGGACCTTGGTTTCCCAACAGGTACAAAGAAGGGTCTGGGTTGATTAATGTCCCTTCCACCCAAGATAAATCACAGTGTAGAGTTTCTTGCAGTTCTTTGACACAACTTAGTTGGGTAGCCACCAAGCTTAAATGTTTTTGGTCACCAGATCCAGAGTAATCATTAGGTGTCAGGAAACAATCAATGATTTAAAAATTGGGGTTTCCCTCACTGTATAGGAAAGCAGGTGGAGTGTGATGTTATTTTCCAGTATAGGAAGTCTCCCGTTGGAGTCAAGAAAGAAGCCCAGATCTTTGTGCGACTTGATGAATACAATCATTTCCGGAAGAAACCAGAATCTGCCTTAATTCCCAAGCTTAAGCTACACTTGAAATATCGCCTTTGCTAATTTATATCCACATTGGTTTGGGTGAATTTACAAGCTTTATTTCTGAGCTTGAGTTAGATTATAAATGGGTCAGCGGCTTCCAGAAACAAATCATGGCCTCCTTCTTGCTTTTATTTGTTCCTAAATGCACCTGTGTTGCCTTCTGACTTGTATTTCTCTCGTTTTTAGAATAGGACTTTCAGAGTTGCTGAGTGCAATCACTGGCCTCGCTCTTGCATAGAGAAATCAAAAGCAAACACAACCTGCTCTCTCAGCTCACTTCCAAATCTAAGCAGACCCAACTGCTGTTCCATATTGCTTTGCATGCTAAGATGCAGCATCTCTTTGAATGTAATAAGCAAGGAAAACCTCCAAGTGGTTTGCTATTGCTGAAACATTACTGAGCTGGCAAAATTCATCAACTAATACTGCAAAGTAGCCCTTGGCACATGCTATTTTCAGCAATTTGTACTCTCTGTCACTATTTCCTCTTTCATGCCATCTGTAAAGCTCACCCTGGCTTCCTTCTCAACAAGAAATGTGTCTTTCTGCAAGGCTGATCAGAGAAAAAAACCACTCACTATATTGGTTAATTGTAGAAGTGCCACTTTCACACCTGAGAGTCAGTAGTTTCGGGGTCTATAAGGCAGACATGGGAGTTGATATAAAAAATGGAAGCTATCACATGCCAGCCAGTGTAGACTAAATATTTCTCATTTTCTTTAGAAGTGATGTTTAAATCCCTATTGCCTGATTAATTAGGATAAAGACAAGAAGTATTAGTGCCATTAAATGAAAATCTCTCTGGTTGTTGAAGGATAAACTTGAAGCATATGTGCATGATCGCTGCATGCAGGGCAGGGACTGGGAGCCTGGAGACCCAGGTCCTTCCACTCATCTGCCCTGTAACATGGGCGAGTCCATCCCTCCCTCCCTTGGTCTGGTGTCACCAAATCAAATGGTCAGAAACGGTTGTTTTGGCTTTGAAATGCTTTGGTTTGTGAAAAGGAGTATACATTTCTTCAGCAGGTATATACCAAGTTTCTACTATGTGCTGGGCACTAAAATAGACTCTCAATATCATAGAGCTTATGTTCAAGTAGAGGAGGGGGCCAAAACGTGGTCAACAAATAATGAAACAGAGCTTCAGGTGGGAGTAGGTGCCATGAAGCATCAGAAGAACTTCTGGAAGAAATGAATTGGCATGGGTTAGGGCAGAAGTTAGTCATACATTAGGGAACGAAGCCTATTTATCAAGAGAAGTGGTTTTTAACACAGATGGTAGTACAGCCTCCCAGCGTTTTGGAGTTTTGTGAAGGAGTTTGTATTTTATTTATAGTGTAGCTAGGCCAGATAATTGACATATGGAAATAGAAGTTTAATTTATTATAAATTACCGTTTTAAATTCTCTTTCATATTATGCCTTGAACATTCATTGTTTCCAAAACTGTGCACGCTTATATATTATTTATGAATTTCACTTCAGGATGATAAAAGGGGAGTTAGGTATTATTTTTAATAAGAAGGGGCATGGAGTCTGAGAGAATTAAAAACCACTGATCTTAGCCATTCTGACAGGTGTGAGGTGATAGCTCATTGTCATTCTGATTTGTATTTCCCTGATGATGAGTGATGTTGAGCATCTTTTCATGTGTCTTTCGGCCATCTGGATGTCTTCTTTGGAGAAATTTCTGTTCATATCTTCTATCCATTTTTTAATTGGATTATTTGAGTTTTTTTTGTTGTTGAGTTGCATTAAGTTCTTTATATATTTTGGATACTAACCCTTTATTGGATTTGTCATTTACAAGTATCTTCTTCCATTCTATGGTTAGTTTTTAAAAAAATTTTTTTTAATTTTTTTTCTTTTATTTATTTTTGAGAGACAGAGAGAGACAGTGTTAGCAGGGGAGGGTCAGAGAGAGGGGGAGACACAGAATCCGAAACAGGCTCCAGGCTCTGAGCTAGTTTTCAGCACAGAGCCCGACACGGGGCTCAAACCCATGAACCGTGAGATCATGTCCTGAGCTGAAGCCGGACACTTAACTGACTGAGCCACCTAGGTGCCCCAGTTTTTAAAAATTTTTTAAATTTTTTTTAATGTTTTATTTATTTTTGATACAGAGAGAGACAGAGCATGAGAGGGGGAGGGGCAGAGAGAGAAGGAGACACAGAACTGGAAGCAGGCTCCAGGCTCTGAGCTAGCTGTCAGCACAGAGCCCGACGCGGGGCTCGAACCCACGAACGTGAGATCTGACCTGAGCCGAAGCCAGAGGCTCAACCGACTGAGCCACCCAGGCGCCCCTTAAAAATTTTTTACTATTTATTATTTTGAAAGAGAGCACAAGCAAGGGAAGGACAGGGATAGGGGGGTCACACGGAATCAGAAGCCACCTCCAGGCTCTGAGCTGTTAGCACATGATGAACTATGAGATCATGACCTGAGCAGAAGTCAGATGCCAAACTGACTGAGCGACCCAGGTGCCACTCTGTGGTTAGTTTTCTTGATCGTTTCCTTTGCTGTCAAACTTTTTATTTTGATGTAATCCCCAAAGCTCATTTTTGCTTTTGTTTCCCTTGCCACAGCAGACATATCTAGAAAGATGTTGCTATGGGAATTTAAGAAGTGAAACAAATGAGCAAAGGAAAACAAGAGAGAGAGAGAGAGAGAGAGAGAGAGAGAGAGAGAGAGAGGCAAACCAAGAAACAGACTCTTAACTATAAAGAGCACACTGATGGTCACCAGAGGGGAGGTGGATGGGTGAAATAAGTCAAGGGAATTAAGACTACACTTACCACAAGATTGAGTGATACATAGAATTCTTGGATCACTATACTGTACATCTGAAGTTATGACGCTGTATGAACTCTACCAGAATTAAAACAAAAAACTTAACAAATACACACACACAAACATGGATCTAGAACCCTCATAACCAGAAGCCAGGGGTATTCTTGTGCAACCACCTATTTTTATTGAAAAGTGAGGATAATGAATTTCTACAGGGAATTATGGGCACACACTTTAAAAAGAGCAATTTTGCAATGACTGTCTTCCCAAATAGGTAGAAGCCTCTCTCGCATTTTCCTACATCACCTGTATCTTAGAGATGAACCATTGTGTCCAAAAATAACCCTTTGCATGCTAAGGTAGAACACCCCATGAGGCAGGTGCCTGGGTGGCTCAGTCAGTTAAGCATCTGACTCTTGATTTGGCTCAGGTCATGATCTCATGGTTCATGGGATCAAGCCCCACGTTGGGCTCTGCACTGATAGCACGGAGACTGCTTGAGATTGTCTCTCTCCCTCATCTCTGCCCCTCCTCCACTTGTGCTTTCTCTCTCTCAAAATAAATTAACATGAAGAAAAGAATGGGCCCCAGGATTCCCATGGATACTTCTGTTCTTACAGTACCCAGGCTGGAGGACGACCGTGAGGAACTAGCCTGACACAGGTGGCTGATCCAACAGCCTGAACTAATTAGGGCTGATCAGGATCATCCTCAAGATTCTTCTAAGGGAATGGAGTCAGGGAGCAAGCATCCCAGGGAAGGAGTAGAAGCAGTCACAAGGTTCACAAACCATTGACAGCCATGTTTTCCTGCACAGAGAGGAGGCCTGTTTGCAAGGAAAGATGGAAGGGGACGTGCAGAGAGTTATATTCACTCTTATTCATCCAGTCCATGACATTTTTCACACTACGATATATTAGACGTTTTGGTGATTCTGGAGAAACATGATGCCTGCAGTAGCTAAATAATGCCACCCGGCTTCATTAGAAAAAAAAAAAAAAGATATCCATACTCAAATCCCCTGAGCCCTGTGAATGGGTCACCTTACATGGCAAAAGGGACTCTGTAGATGTGATTATGTTAAAAATCTTGGGACAGGTTGGGGCACATGAGTGGCTCAGTCAGTTAAGCATCAGACTTTGGCTGAAGTCATGTTCTTGCACTCCGTGAGTTCAAGCCCCGCGTCGGGCTCTATGCTGACAGGTCAGAGCCTCAAGCCTGCTTCAGAGTCTGTATCTCCCTCTCTCTCTTCCCCTCCCTCTCTATGTCTCTCAAAAATAAATAAACATTAAAAAAATTTTTTTAATCTTATGACAGGGAGATTATCGTGGATTATTCAAATGTATCCGATGTCACCACTGTAATTCTTATAAGAAATAGACCATTGATTGTTTCAGAGTCAGAGGGGCAGATCAGAAGGCAGTGCCTTCGAAGCTCCTGGCCTTGAAAATGGACAAAGTGCCACCAGCCAAGGAATGTGGGTGGCCTCTAGAGGGTAGAACAAGCAAGGAAACCATTATGCAGGGTCCTCAGAAGGGGCACGGCCCGCCAACGCCTTCATAGCCGCCCCGTCCGAACGGAGACTCATTTCAGACTTGGAACCTCCAGAACCGCAAGAGAGTAAGGTAGTCTTGTTTGGAGCCACTGCATTTGTGGCCTTGTCAAAGCAGCCTTAGGACACTACTACATAACCCCTGTCTGAGAATCACTTCCCTTCTAGGACATGTGCCGACAAGTAACCACAAATTGTGAAGTCCAGAGAAAGGCAAGCTGAAATAAGAGACGGGGCCAGTGGAAGCCCCTGGCTCCAGGTGCCCCCCCCCCCCGCCCCAGAGCTACTTCCCTGCAGCTGCGCACCAACATCCTGGTACCTTCCATGATCCAAATGTTGAGTTTCTCCCCATATCAAACAAAAGAGCACTGCCTAATATCATCTGCATTTATGGCCCTAGAGGGGCTCTGATGCTCGCTGTGTAAACCTGCAGGCCGTTTCTCAAGAAAGTCTTAATGATGTTTACCATCACTAGACTGTTCTTACTGGAAAATATGTTTCTCCAATGTAGAAGCACTTTGAGCGACAACAAGAATTTGCTGTGAATTCCTCATTAGAGAAATAGTTCCACTAAGGAAACGCGTGGTGCCCTGGGCGAGCCACTTCATCAAAATTCCACTGTTTTCATGCTTTCTGGTTCCTCTTTCATGTTCACTGAACACCTACTATATACCGGGCTCCGGAAAGACAACCAGGCACAAAGCCCAGATCCCTGCCCAGCTTCCCAAGACAGATTTCACTAAAAGAAGCGATTGCAAGACAGTGTGAGAATCGCGCGGACCATCAGAGCTTGTGATCACGGTCTCCACGCTAACTGACGTTCAAAGCGATGAAAATGCCTTACATGTTGAAATGGGCACAGATGCTCTGTGTAGGAGGGGGCCCCGCAATAACTATTTCAGCAAGGAAGAAACTGAGGCAGGAGGAAGCGATATGCCCAGCAGGCAACTGACGACTGACGGCGTCAGGTTCTGTTGGCATCTGGGCTCCAGAAGCTGGATTAACGACTCTAGTCTGCTGTCCTTGGGGAAAGAGGATGTCGAGCCGCAGACACTAAGAGAAGCAGCAGCTTGGGAGGCAAAATCACCGGAAGAGGAGACAACTGGTTGGAGTGATTCCTGGATGATTAAGAATTAATCAGGTGGGTAGAGGCTGGAGTTTCAGGCAGACGAAAGCTACAGGGAGTGACTTGTGGACTGAGGCTGAATGGGATTTGAGTGTTCAGCAATGGAGCTAGAGGGAAAGGCAGGCTCCTGGCTCAAGAGTCTGGATTCTGGCTGAACAACGCCACCTCTGCCCTTCACCCTCAGACCCTTGTCCGTGGCCCCAGCGATGGGCTTCACTGTTGCTGAGCACTTTCTCGGCACCTTGGTCCTGGCAGGTGTCTGATTATCTCCCACGGACGGTGAAATGCTTCGTGCACCTCCGGCCGGCTGCTCGCTGGGGAAGCACGTCTCCTTGGCCGCGTGTCCTGTACACCCACGTGCACGGAGCCAGAGCCAATGCAAGATGTCAGTCGCTGTTGTCACGGGCGTGATCTGCCACCTTCCATCTTGGCTCCATTCTCTTGGGTTCCGTGTTCTCTTGCTGGCTCTGGCCACTCCCTCGCCCCAGCTGCCAGTTGGTGAACTTCTACTGGGATATGGCCGTGGAGTATTGGAGGACACGGAGGTGAATGAAACGTAACCCTTGCTCTCAAATGGCTTATTGCCAAAAGGACAAGCGGGAAATCTGAGGATTGATCAACAGGACGCGAGGGGCCGCGGGAGCACGAGGCCTCTCGCTGGTCTCAGCAGGGGAGGGTATTGTGGGGCTACGGTACCGGTCAATCCCCTCCTGCCTCTGAGGCTCAAGCCTACTTCTGTACACCCTGTGTTGTGCCACAGAAGCTGAGCAAACCACATTTGTGCTTTGCTAAGTGGCTCCCACACAGGGGTCCCAGAGGACCTGCAAAGCTGGAAGAGGAAGCAGGCAGTCACTGCCACCTGTCAGGTTGCTACTGGCTTCCCCTCTGTTCTCTGCTCCCCTCTGCGTCATCCCAGCCTTGCTCCCCAGCTCGGGCTGCAGTAGTACGTTCCAGAAACAACAAATGAGTCCACTTTTCAGTTTCTCCAAAGGCTCACAGACCTGGCCTCGTTACACTCCTTCAGAGACTCAAACCCCAGTTGGCCAGGGGCCCCCTCCTCGGATCAGAGTGCCGCCCCTCTTCTGAGCTCAGCGATTCGGCAGCAGCCAGACGGTACCCTCAGAGGTCTGAGTCCCAGCAGGGCAGGACTCCTTCAAGCCTTTAAATTTTAATAATTCCAACCTCTTCTCTTTGTTCCTCCAGCCCTAGAGGTAGGAGCCGCTCTCCACCTGTGATAGCTCTGTGTTCTTCTTGCCTTTTTAGTTCAACACCTAGTTAATAATTCTTTATATTAAATTCCCTCTGTTAAGATAACTGGTGTGAATTCTGTCTCCTGACCAGACCCTACTGATAGAGCCTCTGAAGGCAGCCGGGTTCATCAGAGTTCTGAGGGTAAGGAGACAGCCCAAAGTCAGACACTTCACAGACAGAGGGAGATAACATGCAGAACTGGACCTTCCATTCAGGCCCAGGAGGATTTTATTCTCAACCGGACTATCCTGCTTTCGAACAGCAAGGGCTCCCCAGTCCTCTTGCATTTGGCACATGAGAAAAATGGTAATTTTTATGCAACACCCTGGGCTAAACAGAGTGTTGCTCTTTGTCAGAGGTGACCGGCCTGTGGGCTGCAGTGCCACCTGGGCCCCAGGCCCCCCTCTGTCCTGAGGGGGTTTCCGTCCCTGCAGTCTGGACGGGGAATCCTGCACAGACACTGCATCTCGGAATGGAAACCCTACCAGGAGCAGTGTGCGGCATGTGCGCCTGGGTAACATCAAGGAAGAGGCCACAACTTTGTGGCCTTAAGGTCAGAGGCTGGGAACCCAGAAAGACGCTTCGGGATGACTATATACACACTCTCCCTTTTGCCAAAGAAGAAAGGTAGGCTTGTAAGAAGAAAGGGCTCCCCCCAAAGCCATGATTCATTCAGTTTGTGGGACTCTGTTAGGGCAATTCTATTGCCCTACCATTACCAAGCTATAATTTAAGAAGCAAAACAGACAGTAAATAAGAAATAACAATGGGGCACCTGGGTGGCTCAGTCTGTTAAGTGTCTGACTCTTGATTTTGGCTCAGGTTCATGAGATCGGGCCCCATATCAGACTCTGTGCTGACAGGGTGGAGCTTGCTTAGGACTCTCTCTCCTTCTCTCTCTCTCTCTGCCCCTCCCTGCTCATTCTCTCTCTCTCTCTCTCTCTCTCTCAAAATAAATAAACTTTAAAAAAAAAAAACAAGAAGGGTGCCTGGGTGGCTCAGTCAGTTAAGCATCTGGCTTCGGCTCAGCTCATGATCTCATGGTTCATGGGTTTGAGCCCCGCATTGGGCTCTGTGCTGACAGCTCAGACCCTGAAGCCTCCTTCAGATTCTGTATCTCCCCCTCTCTCTCTGATCCTCCCCTGCTCACACAGTCTCTGTCTCTCAAAAATAAATAAAAAACATTTAAAAAAAATTAAAAAAAAAAACAAGAAATAACAAGGGCTGATGCATCATGCAAAGGTCAGAACCCTTGTTCGAACCCCGGTTGGCTGCTGTGGAAAACCGTGTGCCAGTTCCTTACCACGTGACACAGGATCACCATTGACCCAGCAAGTCTACCCCCAGCTTTATACGCAAGGTCTTCAAAGACATGCACATGATTGTTTGCAGCCGCAGTGTTCCGTCCCCAAGAGGCAGACAGAACCCCAACGCCCTCCAGCTGATAGAAGGGATAGATGAGGGTGGTTTATACGGAGTGGGACATTATGTGGCCAAACGAAGGAATCAAGTACTGATACATACGGCGTCGTGGATGAACTTTGAAAATATTAGAGAGGCCAGACACAAATGGTCGCATATAGTATGATTCATAAAATGAGATGCACCATCCTGAATAGCTAAATGCATAGAGTCAGAGAGCAGATGAATGGTGCCAGGGGTGATGGAGGTAGAAAAGGAGAAGCACTGCCTAATGGGTATGGAGTTTCTTTTTGGGGTGAAAAAAGGTTTCGAATGGAGACGGAGGTGATAGTTGAAAAACACTGTGAATGTACTAAAGGCTTCTGGATTCTGCACACTTAAATGGTTAGTTTTATGTTCCATGAGTTTTACCGCCATACCAGAAAGCAAAAAATATATATAAAATGGCCTAGGTTTGGTAAAGCAGTGTAGCCAAAGGGAGAGAGCATGATTAGATCTTGATTTCAGAAAGATAACAGGACGATGGACTAGAGAAAGACTGGCAAGACCACAGAACAAATACACGACTCCTATGATCTAGGCAAGAAATCAAGGTCTTGGAATGAAGCTATGGCACTGAAGACAGAGACAAACTGATTTAGAAGATGCTTCCACCAGAGACAACCATTAGAAGTGTCACAATGTAGCAAGTAAGTCATGGGGTTCAGATCACTGGGTAGCAATCCCGCCCTGCACCCTGCCTGCTCTTGTAGACCTAAGCCTTCATTTCCTTCCCTGCAAACCAGTTGGGGTCGCTGTTACAGACACGTCTTCCTGTAGATTCCAAGGTATTCTAGCAAAGAAGTCAAGAGACTCCACAGGAGAGATTGATAATATGTCTGAAAAGAGTACAGGTTTGCAAAGATGACCCAGATCACTAACATCAGGTTTCCTGGGATCCGAGACAAAAAGTACCTCCAGAAAAATCAGAAAGAGTCACGTCCCCCTGCTGCACTCAGAAGACGCAAAGTTGTCTACCACTTGCCCACTAGAGGGTAAATTAAGTCTGCAACTGATTCGGAGTCCATAGGCAAGAGGAAAACGGGCAGAGGTGACCTGAATCAGTTCACTGAATTAAGAGAAGGAACAGTGTCCAGCTCCCACGGAAATGTTTGGGGGTTGAGGCCGACGTGCCCTCGAAGAACTGTCACATCGACCGGCAGCAAAGTGGATAAAACAGGCTCCTCCCCCTCACACTCTATCCCCAAACGTTGGTTGCCTGTTTATACTTTACTGAGGAGGTGAACAAGTGGCAGCTTCGGTTGGGGATGGACTGAAGGTGTGGTGTCCACGGCGAACCCAAGGGGAGAGGTCTGGCCAGGGGTCAGGGGCAGCTGGGTTAACTTATGGATTCAAGTACAAAGGAGCTTAAGAGAATCCGGGATAGACCCTGTACCAACAGGCGAGAAGCAGGCAGAAGGGAATCAGTGAAGGGAAAGGAGCCAGGAGGTCGAGCTGGGTGAGTGAAGACGAGGAACCCAGGCAACATGGTGTCATGGGAACCACGGAGGAGAGAAAGTCAGGAGAGCAAGACCGGGCCACTGTGCATGCCTGCCTTCTATACCTGGTGCCTTCCATCCTGTGCGTTAGTAATGAAAACTCTGCAAAACAAGTCGAAGAAACTAAGAGGAAGAAATAAAATTAGAATCGCATGGAAGGTGTGGAATTGCATGGAGGGAGGAAAATGAAATGATCAAGGGGGAAACGGTTCCCTAACTGCTGGGCACCCCTGCGACCCTGGTAATGACACTCCTCGCCCTTCTGCAGTATCTGGATACAGTGAAAACTGAACCCCAAGAAAAAGTCCTTTTGTTTTATTTTTTTTAATGGGAGAAAAGGAAACAGGAAAGCGAGACAACATCCCCTAGGCCTCACCAAATGCAGCGCTTTGCCCCTCATCTTATTTTTTCAGGGAAGAAGCCTGGGAAAATTGGATTTTGAGTGCTGAGGACACAGTTCAAAAGTTTCCAAACCCGGCGTGTCCACTTTGCCGGAGAAGAATAATGGGGTTGGATTGCCCAGGCTGCTGGAGGGTCTCACTCCACTGAATTGAATCAACTTCAGACAACTGGATTTGAACTGCGACTTCAGAACAGGACGTGGCGAAGCATAGGGCTGTGGGAACTTTCCAGGCTCGCCACTCCTGACACGTTTTCATAGCAGCCCTCCCAGCGGAAGGACTCCAACCCCAGTGAGAATGTATTTTAATAAAGGTGCAGTCCCCCACGGTGGCCTGTCCACACAGTGGCTCTGTGTTGGCTTTAAGGCCACCCCTGTCGACATTCACTGTTTAAAATAAAAAATAGAGACAAAAGCAAAAGAGAGATGGAAAAACAAAAACACCCTCAAAAAACAAACTCAGCATGCAAGTGCGTTCTACGGGAATTGGGGGTAATCAGTTCTAGGAATTCAGGAGGAGGTCGGGCTCTAGGCCATCCGCTCAGGGGGTCTGGAGGTTTATATAAATGGGGAAATTGGTTCTGAGAAAATGAAGCGAGAAATTCCTTAAGCCATATTTGGAGCATATTGGGGTTTTGTGGTTGTTATTGCTCATTTGTTTGTTTTGTTTTGTTTTTAATAATACAGCGAAAAAGAATTTATTTGGATTTTCTCCACTCATATATTTTCAGAAACCACCTGCAGGAAAATTGATTTATATGCTCTTCAGGGTTGAAAACAAAACAAACCAAAACTTGTAGAGATGATATTGGCTATGGCCCCTTTGGGGTTATTTATTTAGGAATTTTCTAACCAAGAGAGGGGAGAAAGTCAGGTTGAACAGACTGGAAAGCGCACAGCTGACCTTGAAGTTGGAAAGTGTCTGCACTCAGTATTTTCACAAGTAGTCTCTCTCTCTCTCTCTCTCTCTCTCTCTCTCTCTCTCTCCCTCCCTCCCTCCCTCACCCCCCTCTAACTCTTCCCCCTAATGGACGAGCCCAAGGCTAAACAGCACTTTTTCAAAAAGTTTCTTTTGTCTCCAATCTAATCTCTGGGCATTTGCCCCCAACATCTCATACTGCAGTCTACATCTGTCTATGTGTGATTATTTGTTTATATCTGTCTTAAAACATAAGAAGCACCTCTACTTGTTCTGATCTGCTCTAAACCCCTATGCCTAGTGCAGGCCTAACATGTCTGATATGCCTATATTCATCATCTGTGGCTTTGGGTAACTCAAGTTACCTCTCTAGTCTCCAATCTATAAAGTAAGTATAATGCTTAGCCCACAGGTGTGCATCACAAGGACCAGGTATGAAGGTGTCATTACACAGTGGAGTTGCCTTAATCTTATTTATTTTACATTTATTTATTTGGGGGAGAGCCCAAGTGGGGGAGGGGCAGAGAAAGGGGGACAGAGGCTCCAAACCAGGCTGACAAGCTGACAACAGGGAACCTGATGCGGGGCTCAAACTCACAAATCATGGGATCATGACCTGAGCTGAAGTTGGATGCTTAACCGACTGAGCCCCCGACCTGACCTTGGAGTTGAGCCTTTAAAAAGACTTTACCACATCCCTTTATATTACTTCCTTTCCTTCATTTTTCCTGAAGGCTTCTTATGTGGAAGACATAGAAAACAACAAAGGAGCAAAATAAAACTCATGAATGTTTTCCCTGATTCAGAGACAATCGCTGATGTGTTTAAGCCACTATTTGTGACCGGTGGTTACGAACGGTGGGAAATGAACACAGGCCTCTTCAGTTGACTGCAGTTTCTTCTGACTTATGGAGATGATGGGAAAGGTAGCTAATAGATGATGAACATGTTGCCACATAATTTCTGGGAGGAATAGCAAACTGATTCAAGTTCACCTCTGACTCCCTCTCTCGACGATTATTGCACTGGCATCAATACGGAAAGGTGAAGATGCTATTCCTTCACATCAAAGAATTCCATTTCTGGGGTAGCATCCAGCAAGGGCCATGGAATGTAATTAGAGGCGACAGGTCTTTTTCCTCCTAAAAGGACTACTCCTATCTGATGTCAGCTGCTCCTAGGCTCGGTTTTCTATTCAAGCTGGCCCTGCCCACCCCACTACCTTTATCTGCATTCCGGGCTCTGTAGACATATAAAAAAAAATTAAGAATGCTTTTGATCTTTCTCTCTCTCTTTTAAAAGTTTTTCTTTGTTCCCAGAACAGAGAGAGCCCGAGACGGTGAGAGAGGAGGAGACAGGCAATAGACTTTTCAGCAATATTTTGCAGTTCAAGGTGTCAGGGACCATTATAAGAAGGTGCAAAGAATCTGTCCTCGCTGGAATATGTCACCTCTCTTTGAAAGATGGCTGTTCTAAGATAAGCGGTCTCTCACCTCTGATTTCTCTCAGAGCCGGACCCTCTCACCTGAGCTGAGCAAGGAGCATGAGCTCCAAGCCCTTTCCTCACAGGGAGAAGCAAGCACAGCTCAGGTTTGGCCATGCAGAGGAGAGGAGTAACGATCTTTGGGAAGACAGGAGATAGCTTTGGTGCTCATCTTGTCCAGCTCCTGAGACATAAACAGGGTCATTGTCATAATTCTTGTTAAGGGCAAAAGCCCAGGAAGAGTTTGGTTTTGGTTTTTCATTTGTTTTCTGAGTATAGTTGACGCAGAACGTGGTCTTATTTTCTGCTGTACCACATAGTGATTCAACATCAGTGCAGGTTATCCTGCGCTCACCACAGGCGCAGCCCCCCCTCACCATGCAGTGCCTACAGTGTCACTACCTTCCCTGTGCTGTGCCTTCCAGTCCTATGACTTGTTCTGTTCTCTGCATTTATAAATCTGATTCTGCTTTTTGTTTGTTTATTCCTTTGATTCTTCTAGAAGCCACATATGCGTGAAATCACATGGGATCTGTCTTTCTTTCACTTAGTGTAACACCTTCTAGGTCCTTCCATGTTTCACAAACGTTGCGATCTCATCCTCCTTCATGGCCGTGTACTATTTCATTGCATGTGCACATGTGCGTGAATACATCTGTCTGTATGTACACATCTTCCTGTCCATTCACCTGCTGATGGACACGGAGGTTGCTCCCATATCTTGGCTGTTGTAAACAGAACTGCAATACACACAGGGGCCCACATTTTTTTGAATCAGTGTTTTCATTTTCTGTGGGTAAATGATCCGTAGTGGAATTATTGGATTATACAGTAGAAAACACTTTAAAAATACATGAAGATAAATTAAAATGAAAATGCAGTGGTCCAAAAGCTTTGGGGTGCAGCTGCATCTTTGTTTGTTTTTTTGTTTGTTTTTTGGGGTTTGTTTTTGTTTATTTTTATTTTTATTTTTTGTCTCAATCTGGAGCATGAGGAAAGAGCAAGGAAGGGCATGTGTGTCTGGGTTAAAGAAGCAGGGTTTAGGATAAGGACGCCAACGAGGCCCGTGTACCTCTGAACTTTTCTTGAGTTCTGAGCTCTGGAGTGAGATCAAACAGAGGTAGAGTTAAGCATAGAGAGCCCAGCGTGCTGATAAAATAACTCAACTTCTTGCCCAGGGAACAAGAAGTCCAATAAACGATCTCTGAGAAGTCAAATAAATTTCATTTTTTTATTTAAAAAAATTCTTAATGTTTATTTTTGGTAGAGAGAGATACAGTGGAGCAGGGGAGGAGCAGACAGAGAGGCAGACATAGCATCTAAGCAGAATGCAGGCTCTGAGCTGTCAGCACAGAGCCTGGCTCGGGGCTCAGACCCCCGTGGTGAGATCATGACCTGAGCTGAAGTCTGAGGCCTAACCACGGAGCCACCCAGGTGCCCCTAAGAAGTCAAGTACATTTTAAAATGCCCAAAGAGTTTCGGATTCCAAGCTTGTTTTGAGTGTCCCCAGGACAGGTGGGGGAGTGGGGGTCTTGATCACTGTACTCAGGGCACTGTAAATGCTCACCATTTCCTGGTGCCTTCAGGTAAGACCAGCTCCCAGCCTCCCGGTGCTTCCAGACTCTGCCACTGGGCTCCGGGGGCAGCAAAATTAAGAAGGAATCGATTCGGGAGCAGAAATCCCCACTCCAACCTCTGTCCATGAGAAGTCTTTTTTAAAGGCTCAATATAATACACAAGTTTGCAAAACTTTCTGAGTTGCCTCCACCCTGTCTGTGCCCTAACCAACACAACCCTATGCCCACAGCGGGGGAGAAAGATGAAATGGTTCTCCAGGAAAGTCTGATGTAAGCTGGATGGTTATTCTTTTCCCTGAAAAGACTCACCTATCAAAATTCTATCACGGACTCCCTTAATGTCCATAAGCTAACTACAAAGCAAACACAGATACAAAACAAAAACAAAACTCTATAAAGAGAAACTCACTCTAGACCTTTTTTCCCCCACCTATAGGCTTATTTACAGGAGCACAGAACTGGTGGGAGCCTGAAGGAATTTTTCTTCCCTCCCTCCTAATTCAATTAGTTGGCAATAAAGAGAACAAAAGGAAGCCATTATGCAAATCTATGGCCATTCTAAGTCAGAAATTGGGGTCAGGAGGTGGAGGTTGGAAAGAATAAAGATTTGGAGAGTTTTTTTTTTTTTTTACTTGTCAGAGTTCATCCCTTGTTTTATGGTAATATTAATTTTTTTGAGTCATTATTTATATTCAAACTCAACATACTGCATCTCCAGTCTTATCTCCCACCTTCCAGTTGTACTGAGTCAGACATTTCCCTAAAGGACACCTCTGCTTTCTTTTTCCCCTCCCAGATCTGGACTCAGGATCGGCAAACACTTTCTGCAAAGGGCCAGACAGTAAAGATTTTAGGCTCTTGGGGCTGTATGATCTCTACCAAAGCTCCCAACTTTGCAGCAGGTGGTTACAAAAGCAGGCGTGGTCCAGACGTGAGTGAGCGTATGTGACTGTGTCCTAATCAGACTTGATTTGTGGACACTGGCATTTAAAGTTCATGAAATGTTCATGTGTAATGAATGCTATTTGTATGTGTATTTTTTTTTTTGCAATCATTCGTAGGTCATATAAAGTATGAAAACAGGCAGCGGGCGGAGTGCGCTGACGCGGCTCTATTCCTGCTACTTCCAGTATGTTCTGGGGAGCAGCAGCACCAGTAACGGGGAGGTTTTTTAGGAAGATCGTCATCCTGGTGCCCCGCCCTTCACGTCCCCCCACCCAGATTTACAGGATCAGAATCAAGATTATGTACCTCAGAGGTGGAGGAGCATTGCCGCCCTAGGGATGCCTCCCAATTTGCCCCTACCAAGATCACCACCAGGAGACCTGTTGGAAATGCAGACGCCCGGAGCCCTTCCCCGGAAATTTTGAGTATCAGGAGCAGGACCGTAGTCCCTGGTTAGCCCTTATAAACATCTAAATTGCAGGGTCGCCATTTGACAGAGCTCCTCCTGCAACCCGCGGAGACCCAGGGGAGCTGGGCTTCTTCAGACATGCACGCTTGTCTCCAACGACACGACAGCAGCATCAGTTTCCTTGATTTGACCTTTCAGACCACGCTCGGGATTAGTGCCTGCTCTGGCCACACCTGGACGAGGTGGCCTCACCTTGGGACTGTGATCCCTCCGGGCCATTCTAGAGGTCCCTGCCTCCTCCCCAACACACCCCCTCCCTGCACTGCCTGCAGGGAATTCGGAGTAGATTACCAAGACTTGGTAAAAATGGGCCAGCATCCCTGGACTCCAAATACATGTAACTAGAACCCTGGGGAGGACAAACCATTGTAGGAAAAAGAGAGAGAATGAGGAAGGGAGGGGCCGTGAGGGGAAAATGGCTCACCCTTGCTTGAAAACAGCATCTAACAATGAGCCGCATCTGGTTTTCCTAAGCACGAGAGCAGGTGTACGGTATTCCGTGAACAATCACCCCTGGCTGGCGGAGTGGAATATGGCACATTATCAAGAATAAATGAGACAAAATATTCCAATTACAGACATCCTACTTCTCTCCGACTCATGCCAAGCGTGTGTCTCAATCATTCAAGCTACAAATTACCCCCACGGTAGAGGAGGAAAGCACCGTGGCTTCTGCCTGGAGAAAAAGATGGTTGATTTTCTTTTCCACTGGAGGGTTCGTGTCTCGGGGAACACCAGGTGGCTTGAGCACTTTGTCTTTCCCCGCCAGGATGCCCCACTGGGTGGGGACATCCCAGATGTGGTGAGGACGGGGGAGACAGAGGACAGGGACCTCGACACAAAGCCGGCTAGAATGTAACCTGGAAATCGCAGCAGTAGGTAAGTTATGAGAGCCCAGAAGCATCCGTGACCAAATCAGGACACGGGTTGCATAAGGGACGGCATATCAAAGAGAGAGAGAGGAGGCAACCAAACTCTAGTCATGTTTTTAAAGAATATTAAATCATATGGAGGAGAGGTTCAAGGATGACTGAAGTAACAGCACTATCAGTCCGTAACCTGACCACCAGGGACTGGATCCTTACCACGAGTCAGACACGCTGCCCAACACTGTCTCTGCATCAAGGCCTAGAACTCCCCACAGCCCCGGCAGGCAGGTGCCATCCCCTGAATTCGCAGGAGAAGGTCGCCTCCCTGGCCTGAAGTCCAACAGCTCTCGGAGGCGATGCTGAGAATCAGATCCCAGCCTGACTCCAGACCTGGGGCCTTGAATCCCCCTGTTCTGGCCTCAGACTCACTTCCGATGAACGTAAACCAAACAGGAAAAGATGGGAACAATGTTTGTTTTTCTGTTTTTCGTTTTTGTTTTTGTTTTTTTTCTGGGTATAAAGACAAAGTTTTCCCCCTCAGTTTTTCCAAATTCCCACCATTACTTTCTACGGTCGTATTAAATCACGGACCACAAATCTTTCACCATCTGAAAGACATTAATGAGAATTCGAACAAAATAAGCCTGGTGTAGAATGTTTAAGTTCTGTTATTCTGTGTTTTCTAATCTTAGATTGAGAAGCAGTGACGTGTGATTTTAGTCGCAACAGTTTGATGAATTGAAAAACCATTGGTGTACTTTAAAATACGTAAATAAAATAAAATCAACCACGTTCCCGGCTGGAACTGGTGTCACCTTCACAGACAAGGCAGACGGGCCACATTTAGGGTGACGCTCCACCACCGGACGGGGCAGGTCCGGGACAGATGCGCCTCGAACAAGCCCAGTACTTGGGAGCACTGCGCCAGCCAGGGACCGGGCCCTTTCCTCCCCACGTGGGTCACGGGAACGGAGATTAAACTGCTTCAATTTAACTACAACCAACAACAAAACACACACATCAACACAGAGTCACCGAATGACCCAGAAATTCCACACTTCCATTTCCACCCAAGAGAAATGAAAGCACACATCCGTGCAAAAACTTCTACCCCAACACTCCTATCAGTGTACCCCCAAAGAGCAGAAAAAAACCCTAAATAGAAACAAACCCTGGTGTCCATCAATTGATGAATGCCTACGTGAAAGGCAGTGTATCCATTCAACAGCCTATTACTCAGCCCCCAACAAGAAGACAGCACTGATGTTATGATATAGGTGATCTTGGAAAACGCTAGGTCCCCCTCCCAGAAGCCAGTCACACAGGGGCTCATATTGTGACTCGAGTTATACGAAAAGTCCAGAACAGGAACGTCTATAGAAACAGATAGCAGATGAGTGGTCTCC
>NC_043707.1:6104790-6141930 GCF_006229205.1 Suricata suricatta
GCCTCTTCAACAGGTGGTGCTGGGAGAGCTGGACAGCAACATGTAGAAAAATGAAAATAGACCACTTTCTTACACCACTCACAAAAATAAACTCAAAATGGATAAAGGACCTGAATGTGAGACAGGAAACCATAAAATTAAATCCATTTAAATGTATACTTTAAATAGGCCAATTGTATGGTGTGTCAGTTCTATCTCAAAAAAGATACTATTAAAAAAAAAATCCACAGGTGCCTGGGTGGCTCAGTCGGTTAAGCATCCAACTCTTGATTTCAGCTCAGGTCATTATCTTGTGGTTTGTAGGTTCGAGCCCTGAGTCAGGCTGTGTGCTAACAGTGCAGAGCCTGCTTGGGATTCTCTCTCCCTCTCTCTCTCAAAACAAACAAACAAACAGACAAAAACAACAAAAGGTAAGGTTCTTGGGAACAATTTTTAAAAAATAGTTTGGTCTCAGTTTCCTATGGTAGGATCCCCTCCTTCAAGAAAAACAGACACTAAGTATTTGGTAAGGGGTTCTAATAAATATTCCATTCCATCCTGACTTCAGAATTGTTTAAGGTTGCTCTCAAGGGCTGGTAAGAGCCATAGCCAGCAGGAATGAAGAGTTGGGTATGTGCGCACACACACACACACGCATGCGCACACTACGTGTACATATATACACACACAGAAGATGCTATATAAGTAGAGTATATATGAAATTGATTTGATAATTGGCTGTTTCCACAGAGGTAAAGAGGGCTTCAAGTTTCTTCTTCAAAATTTAGTTTTGTTTGCTTTTTGTTGGTATTTAAGATTTTTCAAAAGCAGGATCCTTGTTTTAATCCCATGTTGTGACTGTCTGGAATAAAGGAAAACTCATCAAAAAGAGAGAAAAATTGTCTAATACGTGTAAATACACACAGAAGACAGGAGTTGATAAAAATGTGTCCTGCTTCCGAATCCCCCCCCTTGAGGGCTCCTGGTCCCCTTGAATCTGCTCTGGACTCCGCTTTGGCATAGTAGCCCTGGTTCCTGCACCGGACGTTATCAGCCGGCGGCACCCGCGCAGGGGAGGAATGAGGAGAGGAAGAGTCAGGAAGCATCCTGGCCACCAGAGCCGTCCCGTGCCGCGGCAAACTGACCGAGAATCCCAGCAGCCTCACAACAGAATGTACTTCTCGCTCCTGATCTGTGTCCCCCGGGGTCCGCAGAGACCGTCACCGTCTCCCAAATCAGACTCACGGAGGTTCTGCTATCCTGTGATGCCGCCATTTCAAAGTGGCCGTACTTTGCCACGCAGGTGAGGAGGGCGCTTCGGGCACCCAGTCCCACCCGCCTATCTGCCTCTGCCTCAAGTGACCCACATCACCCTGCTGGTAGCCCACTGGTCGCAATGAGTCACATGGTCCCAACCTACCTGCAGGGACAACTAGGAAACGCAGAGGAGCCGTGGGGTGCACGCGGCGGTGATCGCGTCTCTGCCGATGCTGTACCAGTCACTCCTAAGACCACTTAGAGAGCTGATGGTAACTGAGTGCTTACCCTGTGCCAGGCACTGGGCCTTACACGTGCTCTTCAACTTAGTCGTCCTAAGATTCTGAGAGCTAAGCATCTATCCCCGCTTAGCTGTCGATCCGAGTGACCCCTCTCCTGAAAGAAATGAGCGGGCTGGGATTTGGTGTCAGGTGCCCAGCTCCCGGCTGTGTTACAGGCCACCTTCCTGGTGACATAGGAAATAGCTGCAGGGCGCCTGGGTGGCTCAGTCATGATCTCACAGTCCGTGTGTTCGAGTCTCGCGTCAGGCTCCGTGCTGACAGCTCAGGGCCTGGAGCCTGCTTTGGATTCTGTGTGTCTCCCTCTCTCTGCTCCACCCCTGCTTGCACTCTGTCTCTGTCTCTGTCTCTCTCAAAAATAAATAAACATTAAAAAAGTCTTTTTAGGGGCACCTGGGTGGCTCCATCAGTTAGGCAGCCAACTTTGGCTCAGGTCATGATCTCACAGTCCATGGGTTCGAGCCTCGCATCAGGCTCTGTGCTGACAGCTCAGAGCCTGGAGCCTGCTTCGGATTCTGTGTCTCCTTTTCTCTCTGCCCCTCCCCTGCTCACCCTCTGTCTCGCTGTCTCTCAAAAATAAATAAACATTAAAAAGATTGTTTTAAAAAGGAAATAGCAGCAAGCTGTGTACAGGATCCCGAGGCCCAGACCTCCCTCAGCCCCGCACCACCCTCTCCAGAGAAGGCAGGGCTGATGCTGTCTTGTCGGCCATGTCTTCCCTTCTGCCTGGACATCCGGGTTCCCCTGAAGCAGACATCACTGGGCTGCTTCGTGTTCTACTCGCGTGCCATGCATTATTTAGTAGCTGAGTTCCAAAAACTTGAAATGACCCTTGTAAACACACTTAAAACATTTCCCTTTCAAAAGGCCCTGCTTCTCTCTGCAGCGGTGGGATTTCGGCATGCAGAAGTAGCTTTCTCTTTTTTCCTTTGGTGCCAGATAAATCTTAATTTTGTCTGGCATGTGCTAAATATTTAGTCTCACTCTTCCAGCGCTGAGAGACATTTATACAAGCTTTTGGGTTATTTGGAAATTGTCTTGATAATTGGCTATGTTTCCATAGAGATCAAGAGGTTTCACGTTTCTTCTTGAATTAAGTTCTGTTTTGTTTTTGGGGTTTTTTTTTTTTTTGTAAGTTATTTTTTTTTCCAGTGAGTATTTAAACGTGTACAAAACCAAGTAAGCTTTTCTTACTCCAATGTTGTGAGTGCCTGGAATAAAGCAAAAACTCATCTAAAGGAGAGATTGTCTAGATGGTAACATTCTTAAGATGCCCTCTCTTCCCTCCGGGTATTTACTGTTCATTCTCAAAACAACAACATGCATTTGTTAAACAAATACAGCAGTGAGAACCAGATCGGAGTCCTTTTGTTTTTTTTTTTTCAAAGACTTAGGGTCTTTGCTTAGGGTTGGGGTGGCCAGACAGATCGGAGCGAGGGACATTTTTCTTCTGTTTCAAAAACTTGCAGAGAAACCTTCATATGAACACCGATAAGGCTCAAATTGATGTAACAAAGAAGATTTCCAGAATTGTGTAGAAGCCGGTGGAACAGTCAGATTACCTCCCATGCAGGAACCATGACATTATTTCAGGAAACCTTCATACATGTGAGCACGGCAGCCATCGGAGCAGCGAGAGGCTCAGGAGAAGGGAGAGACGCTAGGGTCAGGGAGATGTAAGTCTGTGAGACTCTCTTTCCCACCTGCTGTGCTGTGTGCCTTTGGACATGCAGATAACCTCTCTGTGCCTCCATGTGGACGCAGGAGTGGGAATCTGTGATACCAGAGTCCGAGCCCCTGGGCTGTACTCTTTTTTGGAGCCACCTAGAGCTTAGTGACGAGGGACGTGGTCACTGAACGTGGAGGTCCTGGGTTCAAATCCTCATTCCACTCGTTACCTAGATGGCCCTGAGCCAGTCAATCAACTTCCCTGTGCCTCAGTTTCCTGGTCAACAAGGTATCCCGAAATCCCATACCCAACTTTTCAACTCAGTGAGACAATGACGGTCAAGTGCTTAGGGCAGTGCTTGGCATCAAGTAAGTACTTGAGAAATACTAGCTATTTTATCATTTTACTCATCCTAGGAAGTAACGTGGGCCCAAGCCTTAATTTCGCTTTCCTTCTTTCTTTTCCCCACCCTCCTTCCTTTCTAACGGTCCACAGTCTATTTTTAAATGTATGCAGCCATCACCCATTCCCAGGCCCTGTGTCCGATGTGGGGAATATAGAGGCAAAGGGGGGGCATGGGGTAGTGACATGGAGGCTGGCATGTACGGACGCTCAGTGCCTATCTGCGTGTCCTTGAATCTTTCCCTTAAAGGATTCTTTGAGCCTGAGTTCCTTCCTACACAATGTGAGAGACGTAGCTGTGCCACAGTTTATGTGCTGCTGAAGCCACGCCTTCACTAACGCACAGCCACATGCTCAGCACCCAGCGCACCGCTTCGCCCACAGCACTCAACCAACAGCGAGGAGACGGACACATCCACCATCGCCAACAGAAACAACGACGTCACGACGTCTCAGAGTCCAGAGATGCGATCTAGGGGCACAGGTCAGGCGGAAAAGGCTATTTTCTTTGCCCATGAACGTGATATTCACCACTGCACGCGCTCTTTCTATAATGTGAAAACGTGGACGTGATTTCCTTCTTTGGCCCTGCAAAGCACGTTATCTCTCCTTATGCATCCCGTTATTTATTCAACAAATACTTACCGAGGGCGATTAGATGCCAAACCCTGCTGCTATCACAACCAAACAAGGAACAGAGATAGACACCTTCAGTCCAGAGGAGGACACGGAAAGGAATCGAAGAATCCTATGTTGATGAATACAAGATACAAGATGTGGGGTGAGTTTTTAAAAGAAAGGTATGGATCTATATTTCCTTTATGACTCATGACACTGACCATCTTTTTTCCTGCACTTCCTGACCATTGGTGTATCTTCTTTGGAGAAATGTCTGTCCAAGTCCTTTGCCCATCTTTCTATTAGGTTGTTTGTCTTTTTATTATTGAGTTGTAAGCGTTCTTGAAATACTGTGGCTACCGAGTCTTTATCAGTTACAGGATTTGCAAATATTTTCGTCAATTCTGTGGACTGTCTTCCTACTCTCTTGACAGTGTCCTTGCAAAACAGTATGTTAAGTGAAAGGAGCCAGACAAAAAAATCATATGATTCCATCTATACGGAAATAAGCAGGATAGGCACATCCATAAGGAAAGCGTATTTGTAATTGGCGGAGACTGGAGAAGTGGCATGACGACTTCGTGGACTGGGGTTTCCTACTGGGGTCTGAGGTTCTGGAACCAGGCAGGGGTGATGGACGCACAGCTGTATGAATGTGCTAAATGCCACTGAATGTTCACTTTAAAATGGTCTGAATAGTAATATTTATGTTATGTGTATTTTACCACAATAAAAACAGGAAGACATAAGTCACGCTCACCAAAAGGAGACCTACCTTGGGGGCGCATGAGTGGCTTGGTTGGTTAAGCATTTGACTTTGGCTCAGATCATGATCCCATGTTCATGGGTTTGAGCCCCGTGTCGGGCTCTGGGCTGACAGCTCAGAGCCTGGAGCCTGTTTCGGATTCTGTGTCTCCTTCTCTAACCCTCCCCTGCTTGCTCTCTGTCTATCTGTGTCTCAAAAATAAACAAACACTTAAAAAAAAAAAAAACAGTAAAAGAAGACCCACCTTACCGTGGTGGATGGAGGAGGGTGGCCTTGAGTGGGACAGCTTGTTAGCTCACTGTGGTCTTGCTAACGCGTCTTGGAGGTAGACCGAGGTCACGTGCTCGAGACGGCTGGTGGTGGAGAGAGAAGACTCTGTGTGGAAGGGGCACCCTGCCTGGCGCTGCACTGCCCGCACGCTGCCTGCAAGGCTCTTGACTTCCTGGCGGCTCCGCCCCTGACGGCGGCGGGTGAAAACCCTACCAGCACCGCTGTATTACCGCTCCTCCAAGACGGTAGTATGGGCAACAGTACCAGCGATGGGAGCCCGGGAATGAGCACTTAGTATCATCATTTATACTACCCGTGTTCTTTTTTTTTTTTTTCAATTTTTAATGTTTATTTTTGAGAGAGAGAAAGAGAGAGAGGATGAGTGGGGGAAGGTCAGCGAGAGGGGGAGACCCAGAATCTAAAGCAGGCTCCAGGCTCTGAGCCCGATGAGGGGCGCAGACGCATGGATCGCGATATCAAGACCTGAGCTGGAGACGGACGTTCAACCAACTGAGCCACCCAGGCGCCCCTAAACTATCCATGTTCTAAAATGTACACCCCCCACCCCTCCCCCAAATACTTCTGGGTCATTATCCCCACTTTCAGCAATCAACTGATTTTATTTCCAGTCCTTTGTCATTATGAAATGCTTCACACACAGCAAAACGCACAGGACAGCGGATAGCAATCACCCGTGTACTAAAACCCAGCTTTAACAAATGCTTGCAGCGCCAGCGGAAAAGTGAGAAAGAACAGATGCCTGCCTGGCACCAGGCAGCCACGGGGTCACCTCTTTGGCGGTGCCCAGCTGTATGGACTTACGCCGAACTGGGACTAGCCATCAGAAGTCGGTATCCTCATCTGTGAAATGGGGATGTTTTCTTAGCTACTCACCTCACATAGTAGTTGGCATGTATGTATATGGAACGGGGTGACGGGGTGGTAAGGGGAGAGACAAGGAGATCCCCAGAAACGTCCCCGTATGGGGACCATGAAACAGTCTGCAAACAAGAGTCACTGTTGTGTACAAGGTATGAACACCCTCCTCCATGCCGCCCCTCTGCCATCAGAAAGCAAATCCGATAATCCACTTGATCCAGCATCCGTGCAGGTAAATGTTTGTTAGTTGCTCTAATGGTGAGGATGGTCATTTGCTATGTAGACACCCGAGTGGACCCTTCCCAATGCAATCCCAGTGTGTGTGGCAGGTGGGGGGGGGGGCTGGGGGGGGCAGGGTAGTGGAGCCCAGTGATTTAGAAACCCCATTCCCAAATTTTTTGCAGAAATAAAATGGATGATGCCTCATGTCCCCAACTCCTGAGCCAGATTCCAACCAATCCTGTGACAAGGTGTCCATTTTACTAATGGCGCGTGCCCCGGTGGATGCCCTCCATTGCCCAAAAATAGGCATTCACTTAATTGCCATAGCAATCCGATTATATTACCATTATACAGAGTCTAGGAGGGAAAGCTCAGAACATGTTATTAGTGCTGAAAGGGACAATTTACTAGATTTCGCTAAATGCCATTGCTTCCTAAAAAATGAATCAGAATTACTTGATTATGCACATCTTGCTTTAAATGTCCCGATCGGAGAATGACGAGGAAGTGGCCATGCATGGTCTGAACCGCCTTCAGCAGTGCTGGCTTTGTGGCAGCCGTGGGGGGGGGGGGGGGGGGGGGGGGGGGGGGGGGGGGGGGGGGGGGGGGGGGGGGGGGGGGGGGCGGGCGGAGTCTGCCTGTGTCAACCCCCGTGTGCATGCTCAAAGAGGACACGCTGTGTCCCGTCTTGGGGTACACTGGGCATGCTCCCTGCTCATCAAACAATCCTGGGGAGGCTGACTTCAAAAACGGCTTCTGTGCTATAGGCCCACTGTCAGGGAAACCCGGCCATAACCCAAACTGTGAAAACTGAAGTAGCAAACCAACGGAAAGTAAACAGGGGTCTGAAGAGAGTGCAGATTAGTGGAAATGGATCAGACACAAGCCTGGAAAGCCAGTGCTAAGCTCTGCGGGTCAGAATGTAATCTTTAAACATGAAAACCGTCCTTCACGTATGACGATTATGTTCTGACCAGAGAGTCTTCAATACTACTCGGCAACGACTCCACTCATCTCCCTGTTTGGTGCCTGTTTTCCCACTGCTATAAATTGGAGACGTGGTAACAATAACAGTTTCTAAGTAGCAATACTGGGCTAGATCTATATAATGTATATAAACACACACACACAGTCTTGGCCCAACACTCCCTCCCTGGTACTCGCCATGTGCTTATATTTTGCTGAACAGGTCTGTCTTAAAGTGCCATAAAACAGAGTTAAAAGCCATCTAGGTCAATGGTGATCACCCCTTTGCCTGCAGAAGACGACAAAGAACTGAAGAGGCCTGTGAACAGCATCAGGACTCAGGGTGCAGAACCTTCCAAGGGCAACAACGTCTCCAAGCAGAGTAAGAAGAATTTGTATGAGCCTTTGATTCTCTCTGATTTTCTGAAAGCACAAAGAGGCTTCATATTTAATTTATAGCATTATATAAGTCGCTCTGCGTGTGTGTGAATTTCCCAGCCTAATCCTGACTCCGGTAGTTTGGACTTTGCATTACAGAGCCAACAACTATCCCAGGATCTGAATTCTCATCCTGGAGAGCTAAATCCGGGAGCGAAAGTGTAGCAGCAATTTTTGCAGGGCCGGTGGCATTTCCCTTGCCTATAAAACCAATTTTAACTGCACAAAACCCCTCAGCACATTGCATCTGGGAAATGCAGCGGCTGCACATTATCTGTTATGAATAACTGCCGTTGGAATGGAATGAAATGGAAACAAATCTGCATTTTATTTGCACTCTTTCTGCAATCCCAGGCCGTCCAGGCTGCAGTCACGGTTCCCGCTGCACGGCGGAAAGGGGCACGCTTCGCCGGGAAGCATCACCGTACTTTGATTTTTAGCCATGCGATCATTTGAAACCACGACTGCGTTTCCCTGCCGCTGGCCACTGAGCATTATAATATAGATGGTTGGCTTCTGTGGAAGAAAATACAACCCATGTCAAGTTTAATTTGACTCAGGCACACATCTAACCCTCCCCTTCTAATTCAGAGGCAATGAACCTGGGGTAAGAGCTGTCAGGCTGGCCCCTGGCACTGTGACTATGCCTTTGCCGAAGGAGCCACGAGTGACACTGGCTGATCGCGGCATTTGTCTCCTAACTGCTCGGCGACACGCCTCCGTGGAGGTGGGCGCTTCGACATAATCAGTGTGCACAGTATAAAGCTGTAACATTCCTGGGAACAGCACCAGAACGATCCTCAACATTTGCCCCATGATAGGGGAATGAGTCGGAAAATCCTAACACAGCCTAGACTGGTAACGCCACCTTTCAAAGGATAGTTGTTTAGACCATGTTTTAAAAACAAACAAATAGGGCGCCTGCGTGGCTCAGTCAGTTGAGCCTCCAACTTCGGCCCAGGTCATGATCTCACAACCTGTGGGTTCAAGCCCCGCCTCGGGGTCTGTGCTGACAGCTCAGAGCCTGGAGCCTGCTTCCGATTCTGTGTGTCCCTCTCTCTGTCTGCCCCTCCCCTCCTCATGCGCTCTCTCTCTCTCTCTCAAAAATAAACATTAAAAAAAATAAAAACAAAGAAAGAAGACCCGATATGGTAAATGGGACCGTCCACGTGACAACATTAAGGTGATACTCATTTACCTTACTTCCTCTCACCTATCTACCCAGTTCTCTGGCATCTTGGATGCCAGGGACAATGCACTTTTGATTTTCCGTCTAGGCACACACAAATACTGAGTTGCTCGGTCGTGGCTTGCATCTAGGTAAAACCATGTGACTCGTATGGGCGGAAGGAAGTCTGATTCACCAAAGTCTGGTCTGCGGGGCCCTCTTAGTCCCTTCACTGGGGCTAGAAGGAGAGCCCAAGGGCGATGTAGCCACAGTATCAAGGGGCCCCTGGTCCCCCATACCACATGCAGGCGAGCAGCCCTGGAGGACCCCCTCTGACTTTCGGGAAAAAAAATGTTTCTTAAGCTACTGCGATACGAGGCGGGGGAGTTTAAGTAGTGTTACCATACTCTGCACATGTTTTGCCTTTTCAGTGTTGTACACACAGATTCTGCCTTTTAAAATGGGAGGTAGTGACATTTTTGAAAATCATCTGGGGGAAGTTGGATTGGAAAGTGAAAGCAAAGTGCCCTGGTTAGAACCTGGATGACGGTGGGCAAGAATGACATCAGCTACCTTTTATGGAACACATGTCCCCATTCTAGACACTTGGCACACAATTTTGTGGAATCATCAGGACAACCCCACAAGAAGACATCATTATCCCATTTTAACTATGGGGAATCTCAGAATCAGGTAAGTAAGGTCAGGGGCCCCTGGGTGGCTCGGTCAGTTCAGCATCCAACTTTGGCTTAGTTCATGATCTCATGGGCCGTGAGTTTGAGCCCTACATTGGGCTCTGAGCTGACAGCGGGAGCCTGCTTCGGATTCTGTCTCCCTCTTTCTCTGCCCTCTCTGCCCAGCTCACTGTCTGTCTGTCACTGTCTTTCCAAAGTAAATAAACATTAAAAACTTTTGGAAAAAACGTAAGGTCAAAGTCACACAAACTGTAAGAAATGCAGAATTTGAACTCAGGTGTGTCAGAGGCCAAAGCCCATGCTTGTCAGAACCGCCCGCTGAGACGCAGGGTGTCTAACTCTCTGGCCAACACGTACCAAGTCGCAGGTGCAAGGAGCATAACCAACCCCTGGCTGGTCACACACTGAGCTGCCTGCGTCCGCGGCACTGTGCCAGGTATTGTGAAGGGAGGAAAGAAAACAGCACATGGCCCTTAAATATTTTAAGAATGTGGGAGGTGTTGGCTCAGATAGGATCCCCCCTCCTTGGTCTCTTCTGCCTCCGCCCAATGTTGCGCTTTGCAGTTTCTGTGCTAAAGGGGAAGATGTTCATTTAATGAACTGTGTCCCAGAACTTTTTCTGGACACTGGGCTGATTTGCTGGGCTTTAGGGAAAGTTTATACCCTAGCAATTGAGAGAGGGCTTCTGTCTGCATCCCAGCCCTCTCACCTTTGTGGCTGTGTGCACTCAGACTATGAGACCCAATCTCCCCGAGGCTCAGTTTCCCCATCTGCAGGATGGGGATGATGATAACCACGGTAATGACTCCAGAGAATTGTAAAGCACGTACAACAGTGGCTGATACATAGTGTGTGTGTGTGTGTGTGTGTGTGTGTGTGTGTGTGTGCGCGCCCGCGCGTGTGTGCCTGTGTGTCTGTTAGCACTGGGAATACTGAGCCAAGATTGGCTCTTCAGGCCTTTCCACCTTTTCCTGAACTTGCAGCTGGTGGGCTCATGGGTCAAGGTCATGCTTGATGACCTTGATGACTTAGTTCTCTTTCTGCCCTCTTTTTCGTTAGTATGTCTGAGCATACTAGTCTACAGACTCTCAATCATGAGGAAGAATGCAGGAGTCACCATTTAAACTTCAAGATCCAAACCAGCCTACCTGGGCTTCTAATAATGGCACTTTTAAGGCACAGGTTCAAACATTGATTCCTTAAGCCTCCAACACAGAAGGTCACTATCTAAGATGCCCCCCAGTGACACCTACCTTCCAGTAGACATGTCTCTTATATAATGCTCTCTCCCCTCCCCCCAACCCCCAAATGTGGGCTGAACCTAAAGACCGGCTTCTACTGAGTAGAATATGACAACATGGTGGAATGTCACTTCTGACCTAGATTACAAAGAGAGTCCCCTCTGAGCCGATCTTCCTTTCTCCCGTCTTTCTCTCTCCTACTCTGATAAGCCAACTGTCACGTTGTGAGTGGCCTTCCGGAGAGCTCTCATGGCAAGAAACGGAGGTGGCCTTCAACCAACAGCCTCCAGAAACTGCATCCCATCCGTCATGGCACATGAGGAAGACTGGAAGCGGAGTCTTCCTCAGGTGAACCTTGAGATGAGACGCTGGTCCCTGGCCAACCCTCTGACCGCCATCCGCAGGAATGGAGTCAGAACCCTAAGCTAAGCTGATCCCTAATTTCTGACCCACAGGAATTCTATTACACGACAACAGATGACTCACACACTCTTCTGCAGTCATTAGAGGGTTTTCTTTAAGATTCGGAGAGGAGAGAGAGTAGCCAACACGGCAGGGCTGAGAAATTCCTTCATTCCTGGCCAAAGACCATCACAGGACCAACCAAATCTGCTCTGATAGAACGAAATTCCTCTAAGCACAGAAGGTCCTCCTTGTCCTCAGCAATTAGGGAGGATAAGACCAGGCAGATGTGGAAATCAATTAAATTCAGCCTAAACCCCGTGCAATGCACATTAAAATCTTTACTTTGTATTTGTGTCACATTTTATTATACATCTTTTTCTTTTGTGAAGATAGTTATCTTTTTCTGAGTGCTTGCTCTGTACCAACTTATTTTTATGACATCTGGTTTAATTTTTACAAAGTCCGGTATGGTGTTATTGGTTTTCTCATTTCCGAGATGAGGATTTGGAGGTGGGGGATAAGTCACTTGCTATTCAGCCAGGAATCAGTGACACTGGGATCGGACCCTGGGAATGTTGGGGTTTTAGAGCCTGTTCCCTTTTCTCTATTCCAAGCTACCCTGAGGGCAGAAAACGTGTCTCCATTTATCTTTGCCTTCCCAACAGCATGTGGTCCCTTCCCTGATACACACTGGGTGTGAACACTAATAAAATTTTAACAAAGGTTAACAAAAAAAAAAAATCCTAAAGTCTCATGTTACATTGCCGTATGTAGGTCAGTTTACTTCTGTGAGAAGAGAGAGAGACTTTCATCTCTCACCTGAGGTACTGACAGTGAGCTCACATCTTCTGGTGCTATCCCCGGATTTCGTCCATTTTGGAGAAGGGCATAATTGGGTCATATTGGTCATCTCTCCTCTAATGTATTTCAAGAAAATAAAGAGATTTCGATTCTGAAGAGAGGTGCTCACAGGAGAAACAAAAGGCAAAGCCATAATTCCCAACCGCCTTCCGGTTAGCTCCATGTTGAATTCCGGCTACTGTAATGCATCATTCACCCATTCATTCACCCATTCATTCATTCATCACCCCAGAGGGTGTTATCTGCCTGAACTCATCTCAGTGCTTAGATGTGACAAAGAAATACGTGACAGTCTTTGATTAGGACAAGCTCAGTCATTCTGAACGCATTCTGCGCTTGTATATGACTTTTCCCGATACAGAATAATATTTGCTAATTATCAAAAATGGTTGTAGAACACAGAATCAAAACATTAAAAAGCATCTCTGTAACTCCCCCACTTAAAGATTAATGACTCATTAACATTTGTATTTCCTCCCAGACTTTTCTCCGCATATTTTATAAATGCAGCATACTACACATACCAACTCATGACTTTGTCTTGACTTAACACACTGTTTATCTCTCTTCATTTCATTAAATATTCTTCTACACTGCCTTTCTTTGCCTGCAAAGTGTTCCACTCAATTGCTCTACAATACTTTCTTAAACCATGTCTTCAAGGTATTATTCTTAATGGTCCTATTGTTGTTCTTAAAAGAAAATACAATAATGAGAAACTGATGTTGGCGAAGGTGTTGGGAACTAACCTACCCCCAAAGTTTCACCTGATTTAGTTCTTTTGCATTAGTTTCCCAAATTACTTTTGGGTAGCTTGACACATCTTTAATTTAAGTCCTAATTATTGTACATAATGCAGCTCACACCTGTGGTGATAATGCTTTTATTAGCATTAAAACTAAAGACATCAAAGAATCATATCAGGATAAAATGTCTATTTCTAATTTAATAGAATTGCAATTAAAGCAAATTTGATCTGAATGAAATCCCATCATAACTGGGTTTTTTTTTTCCTGCACAGTGAGTGAAATTATTCTCCCCTAAATTGAAGATTAATAACATGCTTTTAATGTTAAATGTACCAATTCAAGCATTAGGTTGCAATTCAAGTTCAACATCACTGAACATTTTATAAACTTCACATTTTAACATCTCTGGGAAGTGCTCTGAGGTAAATGCATTAGCGTTAAATGCATTAATGTTATTTTTCTTTATAAATGAGCTTATAACAGTGTTGTTACCTTCATTTGAATATTTTAATGAAGGGATAATATAGGGTGAGTGTTCCATTTTCACAAGGTAATTGTTTCTTCCCTGAGTGGCTAAACTTGGGCCGAAAGCGGAATTTATCTCATTGAAATTCTATTATGGCTGCATTGCTGTGGTTACTTGGAATCTCTCATTACCTGGAAACTGGGGCTTTTTGTTAATGCACTCCTTTCCCATGGTACCCAGTCTCCCGCCTTCCTGCAGTGTAATCCTGTCCTGCGGCAAGTTACAACAGCAAACCCTTGGTATCCTGCTCAAGGATGCATGGGCTCAGCACTTTGAATTTACCTGTGTGGGGAACTCTGATTTAGAGAAGTTCAGACCAGGAAAATAGTAAGGAATGCAAATTTGCAGTAGAACCTGAAGTGAGGGATGGGTATGCAATCACTTCCAAGCTACTCAGAGCTGGATTTGTGCCTTGGTAAATTAATTGTAAAAATGGCCCCACAATTTTCTCTCCTTCCCTGAATCCACTCCATTTGCAATATAACCAACCTACCATATTCTCCTATCAAAAGATGAAGTCCACCTTTCTAACTCCTTGAATCTGGGCTGGCTGTGTAATTGGCATTGGCCAACAGAATATGGCAAAGGTGATATTTGGCATGAGTCCACTCTTGCTATAGGCCCCCTGCCTCTACCATAAGACAGTCTACCGGGAAGATGAGACCAAAGGGGTCCACCGAACAGAGAGCTGACTCTCACTAACAAAGACATGGGGCCGGAATGTAGTTGACAATAGATTCATGAGGGAGCTCAGCCAAGGTCATAAGAACCATTCAACTGAGCCCAGCCTAACTTGGCCACCTGTAGCTATGACCTACATACAGGACTGTTATTCTAAGCCAGCAAGCGTTAGATGTTTTTCACTCAGCAACAGGTGGCTTACATAGCATCCTCCCTCCACCGGATGCTCTCTGAGTGATCATGGATGGGCTATGAACCTTCTTGAATTTTGTTTTTCACCACTGTAAATGAAAACCACAAGACTATGCTATAGGACTGTTTCAAATTAAAGAAAACAGACATAGAATATTTAGCTCTGCGCATGCCACAGGAGAGTGCTCAGAATAAATCCGAGTTCTTACTGCTGCTGCTGTTACTGCTGTTCATTTCTGTACCATATATCCTAACATTTCCGGGAGCAGTTGAGAGCAGGCCTTCTCAAGTCAGGCTGCCACCACTGGATTCCTGACCCAGTCATTACCAGCTGTGTGACCATATACGCTTACTTGATTTCTATATCTCAGTGACCTCATCTGTCAAATGGGAATAATAAAGTACCAACCTCACAGGATTGCTGGAATAATTAAATCAAAACAGAAAAAGTACTTAGAACCTAATGGTATATATTAGGTAGTAAGCGAATAAAGTTAATTAATATTGATAATAATAAAGAGATATGTAGATTATAGTTCTCTCTTCACAACTTAAAAACTTTTTTGTCTTTTTTTTATTTTGAGAGACAGAGATAGAGTGAGCGGGGTACAGAGCGAATAAAGTTAATTAATATTGATAATAATAAAGAGACATGTAGATTATAGTTCTCTCTTCACAACTTAAAAACTTTTTTGTCTTTTTTTTATTTTGAGAGACAGAGATAGAGTGAGTGGGGGAGGGGCAGAGAGAGAAGGAGACATAGAATCTGAAGCAGGCTCCAGGCTCTGAGTTGTGAACAAAGAGCCCAATGTGGGGCTCGAACCCACTGACTGTGAGATCATGACCTGAGCTAAAGTCGGATGCTTAATCAACTGAGCCACCCAGGTGCCCCTAAAAAAAATTTTTTTTTAATATTTGTTTATTTCTGAGAAACAGAGAGACAGAGCATGAGCAAGGAAGGGTCAGAGAGAGAGGGAGACACAGAACCTGAAGCAGGTTTCAGGCTATGAGCTGTCAGCACAAAGCCTGATGTGGGGCTTGAAATCACGAGCTGTGAGATCATGACCTGAGCCGAAGGCAGACACTTAACTGACTGAGCCACCCGGATGCCCCATCTCTACAGATCTAGAAGGAAGAACCCTTATCCATAATGTCTACCTCCTGGGTCTTCATATTGTCTGAGACCAAGAATATGAGGATTTTTCTAAAACATGTATTATGGAATTTTGCAAATATACACACAAGGAAAAGAATATAATGAACCTAATTTACCTATCACTCAAACTCAATAATCATCAACATGTAGCCACTTTTGTTCTTCTCGACCCTCATTCTCTCTATTGCAAATTCCAAGTGTTATGTAATTTCATCTGCAAATATTTCAGTAATACATAACCACATTCCATTACCACACCTTAAAATCAACAAAAATTCCTAATATCATAAAAAATCCCATTTGATCCAGAGGTCTCTCCCCCTATCTCTCCTTTACCTTTGTTTCTTGATAAACAAGATAATGTTCATGCAGAATTTCTCAGTCTGGATTTTACTGATTATATTGCCATTGTATATTTTAACCTGTTTCTCAGTATTCTGTGCATCCTATAAATTTATGTTTGGACTTGGAGGTCTGCTCAAATGATTTTCTTCTGGCCAAGAATACTTCATAAGTGGCATTGTATACTTATATTAGAAGCACATGATGTCTGGTTCTCTATATTTTTTTGTGATAACATGCCAGTGATGACTGCTGACCAGATCCACTCATTGACTCAATTGTGTAAATAACTGTAGCTCTATTCTATTCTGTCTTCCTTGTTCACTAGAATGAATGAAATTTCCCTTGACATCTATTTGATTACCCTGCAATAAAGCACGTTCACTTCCACCTTGTCTTTTTTAAATTAACTATATATTCTAGAGATAACTGCATGGCCACACAATGAGCTATTTCCCACTCCTTTTTACAGCTGCATAGAACTCCATGGTGTAGATACATAGATAGTCCAATCAGTTCCTCAATGATAAGCAACTGGGTGTGCTTCCCTGTCTTTTGATATTGCAAACGATGTTATGATAAATAGCATTTTGAGCATAGAGGGTTTTGTGTGTGTGTCATGGTCCATTTTTATAGCTGAGAGCTTTCAGAGCCTTATTGGAGATCAAGAAGGTTGTAGGGGATAAATCCAGTTATTTGTGTCTTCATGGTAAAAGCAGGGGCATTCTGACATTCATGGATTTCATCGTTTCAGCTTCAACAACTTTCCAAAATCTCCAAATCCCCTTGACATGTCTATATAGTCATTTGCCCTTTCAATGAAATTTAAGGAATCCGGATTGTGGGAGGAAAAAGTGACTCAGGTAGCAAGGAATCAAATCCCCTTTGACTCAGCTGCCCTCTCACGGTGCCCTTTGCCTAGCTCTCTTCAACACAGATTTCAGGCTTTGCGTCTTCATTTCAGAGTCCACAAAAGAAAGCCAATAGCTCACGCTGTTACTAAAAGTGCGTAGAAGGCATGGGATTCAGAGCAAGGGGCGGAAAACCAGCAGAGGGGTGATTACCTCTTATAGAGACAGACGCAAACTCAAGGAAGGTTTTGTAATGCAGCGTTTACAAATGTCATGGACCTCGTCCGCAGGGTTTTTCAGTGGTCAGAAGCCATGAGATCACAGGGCGGGAGGAAACTTCGAGACTCAGCAGCTCAGCTCAGCCTCTCACCCAGTATTTATTCTCAAACACAGGGATCTGCTGAATAAATACCTAGAGCAAAAGGCACTTCCGAAGAAGAGTCAAAAGAAAGGTCCTGCTCTTCACTCAAGATTGAGTCTCTATGCTCCTGCCTGTCACTCGCAGTGTTTTATCTGCCTCATTTGTAACCTCATCTTGAGGGTTTATCTTTCTCTTTCCCAAGGGTTCAGGCACTCAACAGCCCAAACGTATTTACTGAAACGTATATACAAGGTTAGAATCCAAGTGGAAGAATGGTAAACCTAACATTTGCCAACAAAGGTGACTCTCCCTAATGAGAAGCCCAGAGAGAGATTTGAGAGGGTCCAACTTGTGTGAAGGAATCTGATACGTGTGACTTTACATCTGAGAAATTGTATTACAAAATAGACAAATTAAGCAGCACAAAAATCTTGACAGCAAATGCTATTTTTCGTGACATTATTTAATATTACTACTGCTGATAATATGAACAGTTACCAGTTATGGAGTCTCTACTGTTGACATGAGTTTAAAATGACATTCACTCCAACAGTTCTGCAAGGCAGCTCATATTGGTTCCATTTGACAGATGAGGGAAGATTAAGAACGTGCCTGAATTTGGAGACAGAAAGTAAGCCTAACAGTTCTCGCTGACTCAAGTCCCTTTTACTCACTGTTCCGTGACCCTCTAGAAACTTCATTTGTGGATGTGAATTGTACCTGAGCCTCACGCGTACCCCACGGCTGACATTTAAGCAGTTAGGTCGCTAACCCTAAACTAAGTGAGAAGCTGGCATTAAAGGGCCGTCTCTCGGCAGTAGGCTCCCAGTGGGTAGCTGAAAAAGTACGGAGTGTAGCCTGTAATACACTCATTGCAGGATTGTTATGCAAAAGGATTGCTCCTAATTAAATATCTTTCTCATGTTTTGATTTTTAATTTTCTCCTCTAACAACATAATGTGCCATTTAGAGCGAGGTTCAAATCAATATGACATTTTAGTACCTGTTAAATGTCTTGGCAACTAAACTCCATTGTTATCAAATTACTTGTCATTTAATAAACATGTTTCCACCTTGAATCGGGAAAGAGCACAGGGCTGAGCTCCCCTACCCACATCCTTCCTCTCCTTCTTGATGATGTTTAGCAGACTGTAGATGCTGGCTGACTTCCACGCGCCCTCCTCCCAACCCGACATGGCCCTGTTCTATTTGCCACTTTTGTGTCTCATTTTGCAGTGAGAAATCAACACAGAAATGTTCTTCTCTCTGCCGCACAGCTTTGCTCTGTTATTTGTTGCCGTTGTTTCTCAGTGGCACTTAGCCACCTCGTGGCTTACAACAAAGTGTGAAAAGAATTTCCTTCTCTATTGGCCATGGCCACCTGCTTTTCCTTCTTGGATCTTGCTTTCTCTAACTCCTTTTTCTCACCCGATAGTCCTCTCAAGGTTTCTTTCAAAAACCTCTTATGCAGATCGAACTTTCTTTCTCCTTTTCCCCCCCACTTCTAAACAATTAAAATCAAACTGACACATAGAGAAGAGCTGGGAAGCAAAGTTAGCAGCAACTTTGTTCCCTGTGGCTCTTATCTTTAGAATTTTTAAGAATTCAATTTTTATCGGGGTACACCTTTGGAATGGGATGCTGAATTGGGAATTTATACTCTAAGGATAAACTTAGCTTTTGTCAGATGTCAGCCCTGACTCTGGTATTAGCCAGCAGAAATTAAATAACCTTGAGAAAAGAACTTCCCCTGCTTTGGATCTCCCTGAGTACATATTTTAAAATGGGATTTGCATGGAAGAGATCCATGGTCCTTCTTCTGAGTGATCCCTAAGTTCTCCAACAACAGATAGTACTCGCATTTATAGTAAGAAGAGCAAGGGGGTGCCTGGGTGGCTCAGTCGGCTAAGTGTCCGACTTCTGCTCAGGTCATGATCTCGTGGTTCATGAGTTCGAGCTCCACTTCGGGCTCTGTGCTGACAGCTCAGAGCCTGGAGCTTGCTTAAGATTCTGTGTCTCTGCGTCTGCCCCACTCATGTTCTGTCTCTCTCAAAAATAAATAAAAACATTAAAGAAAAGAAGGGCAAGTGGTCAGCCATGATTTAAGAATGCTGTGCTTGGTGGTCTCCAAGTTCTCTTCCATCTACAAGTCTATGGATCTCTTGTTTTTTCTAAGGAGAGAGAAGACATACAAGATCCCTGCACAGTGCCCAAGACAACCAGCAAAAGGAAGAGAAGTAACTCAATCACCTAATATATAAATTAAAATGGTATGCTTCCCAGAGAGGAGGAAGACATTAGCCCTCCTGTGAGAATAGCACTGTCAGCTACAGAAGCTACTTGAGTACCATGGACAGAGTAATCTTGCCTCTACCCAACAGCTGAGAGCCACTTCGGCTAGGATGATGCATCAGTTACTAAAGTAGTAGAGAAAATAGCTACAGTTTATTAACTAATATACCCACTGGCACATCTTTTGACATCTCTGTATTCAATTTTTTCATTTATCAACTGGGGTAAGGACACTACCTACCACATGAAGCTACTAAGATGATTCAATAAACATATATGTAAACCACATGTATTTTACTATGAAAAATACATTTCAGATGAAAAATAGGACAAACACAAAGCTATCTTACCCCTAATCCTCTTCTTATTTCACCTCACTGATGTGCTGATACATACAGAACACACAGGTTGGCCTTTGCCCTTCACCTTTGCCATTAAGATAGGTCTGAGTTGTAGAAAAACATGCTTTAATGACTGGATTTATCCTCCAAAGTGACAACAGCGAGACAGAGAGCTCCATGGGAGCCATGGGATTTTTAGCACTCAGAGACCCCTAATCTTATTTAATCAGATTTATTGATCATTAGTTTAAGATGTTCAAATGCCAATGGGTGGTAAAATGCCTTATTCTATTCTGTTAAATACTAAAATGTCTCCTTACCCCAGCAACCAGAAAAAGTCTTGGCATATCTGAGAGGCACATTCAGAGGATATGAGTTCTTCTCAGCAGCTCCCTCTCTGTCCCTGGACCACCAGGCAGTTCCCACATAAATCAAACTGGAGGATGGGCCACTGATTTCTTTATGTAAAGAAATTCAGTAAAGGGGGATTTTAGGACCATTCTAATATAACTTGTCTTATTATATAAAAAGCCAACTGAAGCTTCTCTATTTTTTCCTAAATCAGTTTTCTTTTCTTTTCAGAAAAAAATGAACATATCTGTCACCATTCTTTATTTCCACAAACACTGACTATCTGCTTTGCATCTAGGAAGACACAGAGGTACAAACACTACTGACCTCAAGACATCACCTTCTGAGAGTGTTTCAGACTTCCAAACACTCATGTTTTTTAGGCATCGATTTTCCAGTCATCTCTGTGTTCAGAGCCATTGCATTTGTAACAAGATGTTAAGAGTAGCTTTGTCTTATCCTAAGATGAATGTCTAAGGCATTTAATTCCTAATTAAAACTTAGCCCAATGGATGAATATGGAGCAGATGGAGAGTAAGCACTCTTCCCTGGCACATATAAAAACATTTACAACAAGGGGCACCTGGGTAGCTCAGTTGGTTAAGAGTCTGACTCCCAATTTTGGCTCAAGCCATGATCTTGTGGCTCATGAGTTTGAGCCCCCATCAGACTACATGCTGATGATATGAAGCCTGCTTGTGAGTCTCTCTCTCTCTCTTTCTCTCTGCCTCTTCAGTGTATGTGGTCTCTCAAAATAAATGAATTAACTTAAAATTTAAAAAAAAACCACACATTTACAACCAAATTAACTATGCACTAGCTATAAAGCAAGCATTTCCAAGTGCCAAATAATTGGTGATACATGGACCACATTTTTTTGGAATTTAATGTAATTAAAGTACAAATTTGTTACCAAAGTTAACAAAACATATAAATTAAGAAATTTTAAAAATAATTTTTAAACTACCCATGCATCACAGAAGAAAATGTGTTGCATATTTAACTGCATTACAATAAATATGCTAGATATTAAGATATTAAGGATAAAGTACTACTCAAAGAGAAATACATAGTTTTGAATGTTTAAATAATATAATACCCATAAAATATGTTTGTATAAGTAAATGAGGTTCACACCTAACTTAGGAAGTTTTGATAGAACCAACAAAATGAATTCAAAGGAATTAGCCAAAAAAGAGATAACAAAATTGAAGGCAGAATTCAAAGAAATGAAAAAATTCATGTCAAAAGAATCACAAAGACAAAAGTTGATTCTTTAAGAAAGACTAATAAAACTGACAAAAGTCCTTCAAAACTGATTAAAAGGATGTCACAAATACACAATATTAGACATGAAAAGAGACGTCACTACAGGCACAAGAGTTTTGCTTTATTATGTTACTCTGTTAATACTGTTCATAAAGAATGAGGTCAGGGGCGCCTGGGTGGCTCAGTCGGTTAAGCCTCCGACTTCAGCTCAGGACAGATCTCACGTTTGTGGGTTCGAGCCCCGCGTCAGGCTCTGTGCTGACAGCTAGCTCAGAGCCTGGAGCCTGCTTCTGGTTCTGTGTCTCCTTCTCTCTTTGCCCCTCCCCCTCTCATGCTCGGTCTCTCTCTGTATCAAAAACAAATAAAACATTAAAAAAATATATCTTAAAAAAAAAAAAGAATGAGGTCACCACTAGGAAGGGAGATGGTGAAAGCCAGGAGAGAGTAGAAGAATGATTCTTCACTGTAGGCAGCCTGTGTGCATTGCCCATTACAAAGCAGACTTTTAAAAAAATTCCCTAGACAAGGATTTTTTAAACGGCATTTGCTTTGTGGTTTTCCCTTTACAAAGACTTGAATGTGGAATGTTACAATCAGTCCTCACAATGATCCTGTGACATATATTCCTTGGTTCCCATTTTGTGGGGGATGAAATTAATGTTTAGAGAGAGTAACAATTTTAGCAATGGCTAAATGTAAAGAATGAGGATTGGTTTTCCCTATTTTTAATGTTTACCTGTGCAAAATTTTAAGCTTATGAAAAAAGTGAAAAAAATGTACAGGGAATTCCATTAGCAGACCACCTAGATTCTAAAATAAATATTTTATTTATCACATAATTAGAGGATAAATATTTAAATTAGCATCTGGGACCTATAAATTCTTTATCTTTCTACCACACACACAGATTCACTATTACTAATGCATTTGTATGTGTCCTTAAGTCAGCTGTTTGCAAATGATACTTTCAGATGAATACGGAGTCTTGTAAGCATCCTTGCAATGAACGGATAGCTTCCTAAGGTGATTGTCTTGAAAGCAACCAGTCTTTTTGCTATTTCTGATAGGTATGTTGATCATATGTAATGTTATTTTTTTCTCTTCCCTTTCCTTTGCCCACCCTTGACACCTGTGGCCAGTCGTCTCCTTTTCTCTTTCTCCCATTTATTCTGCATCGTTTTGCAGGAATTACTGAAATTCCCTGTTATTGCATTCTGTAAACCCAGGTTGGGCCAAGCAAGAAAGAATAGGCAAGATCACAATGCCTTGGACGGCTACTCGTTAATCTCCCTCAGGATTCAGCCATGATTATGTTCTTGTGACATTTATATATTCTTGAAAGCAGTGTAGACTATTTCTGCCCTGGCCTAAACAGTGCTATGATGGTTAATTTTATGCATCAATTTGGGCTAAGTTAAGGGATGCCCAGATAGCTGGTAAAACATTATTTCTAGGTATGTCTGTGAGGTTGTTTCTGGAGGAGACTAATATTTTAATTCATAAAGCAAAGATGATCACCTCATCAAGGTAGATAGCCATCATCCAATCCACGGAAGGCTAGAATCGAACAAGAGGACAAAGAGTAAATTTGTTTTCTTCTTGAGCTTAGAGACCCTCTGCCCTCACACACTGATGTGTGCATGGTTCTCCAGCCTTCAGACTTGAGCTGGAACTACGCCATGGGCGTTCCTGGACCTCCAGCTTACAGATGGAAGACTGTGGGGCTTCTCATCCTGCATAATAGTATGAGCTAATCCTCATTATAAATACTACGTGTCTTTATATGTAGAATCAAGAGGACATTTGGTTCTGTTTCCCTGGAGAATGCTGCTTATACAAACACAAGCCTTCTTTTATTGTTTTAATGAATGAACCACATTTTTGAGGCTTGTAGGTAGTGTTTAAGGTTCTCATGTAGATAATATTGTATTAAAGTTAATCTTGTCTTTCATTAAGTGTTCACTGAATGTCTACTAGAAGCTAGCCACTGTTGCAACCATTAGAATCAGAGCTGCTACTCTGAATGAAAATAGGGTTATTGTCCTCAAAACTAATTGTCATCTACTTGTATAAGGTAAGTATTATCCAGTGTTTCAGAAAAGACAAAAGTATTTCCAAGAGGTTGAGACCAAGTTTGAGGCAACCCAAGTAAGAGCAGCCATAGCAGAGACGGGACACAGAGCAGACTAGCTGTAAACCCAGAGATGTCTCGATGACACACAGATGCCCTGAACACCACCCTGAAAATCCATTCTGAGACTCACATTCAAGCTGCTTGTAGTTTGGAGCTGAGCAGGCCAGAGTTTCATCCTCATTGCCTGGCCCCTGAGCTAAGAATCTCACCCCCCTGCTTCAAGGATCATGAAACAGCTGCAGCAAAACCAATAAAAGTAAGAGAACGTGCAACAGATATGGACGTAGCCCTAAAAAACACAAAATACTTCCTCTGTGACCCTTCACAGGAAACGTTAGCCTACTCCTGGCCTGGTGTGTCGGAAGCAACCCATCTGTCTATAGTCGCGTTTTGCATTGCCTTAATAACATGGCTCTTGTGCTTCAAAAATAACCACATCATCAATTATTGTACCCACTGTTCCATGAGTAAATAAATGCCCTCTCACAGCATTCCTTCAGAAGGTGGTTTCGCATTGGAGAAAGCTGATCCCTGGCGGCAACGTGGATGGGGAGGGAAGCCATGCTGTTTGTTTAAAGCATCATGGCCAGCTAAACGAGTTTTTCTTTCTTGACTCTAGGAAATCTGGGTGGGAAGGGGTGGTCTGATGGAATCAGCACTTTCAGAGACATCAACGACAACAATGTTGAAAAAATGCCCCGAAGCCTGGCCTTCAGTGGGCTATCGACTTCACCTGGATTGAGTCGGGAAGGAAAAGCACTGGCTGGTGCCCCATTCGTCCGCCCCACCTTCTCAGTAAAGTCTTGGCTGTGGGGAGCGCGGTGGGCCCATTTCTCCCCAGCTCCCGGATAAATGAATCAGTCATGCAAGGGGTAATAATATACCATTTCACGGCGCTTGGAAGGAAGTGCCATAATTCAGCAGGAAAACCCACTCTGATAACTATTTAGGAAAAGAAAGCCTGCCCAGGCCAACAGGCCCTCGGCTTTTCCCTCACGGGCCACTCCCATCCCTGCTTGGTGCGGGTGACCCCAAGCAGGGAGGTAACAAACAGCAGCTTCACCCCTGCCTTTCCTGGTCCGTCAGTCGTCCGATTATTTAATTACAGTGTTCTCGCCTCCGCACTGCGCCCTTACCTGGGAACGTAAGTGAAATGTGTCAGAAATAAAGAAATAAATTACAAGCTAAATCAATAGGAAAGAAGCACATAAATTGGCATCATGGTGGAGATCTGTTTATCCAAAGGCTTTCAAAGTCATTTAGACCTTCAAGGAAAAAAAAAAAGACAAAACCAGAGTAAGGGGGAGAGGTGATAGGAACACCAGGGAGATGTCCGTCTGGAGACGGCCCCGCCTGTCTCTGCCTTCGCTTCACGCAGAGCCCATGAGGTCAGCCCTCATGTTACTCACCGACGCGGAAGCCAAGACGCCGCCTCCTAAGTGGAAAATTTAAAGGTAATTTTTCACCTTGAGAGAGAGGTTTCCTTCTGTTTAATGCTTACTCAGGCAAGACTGCAAATCTCAAAAACAAACAAATTGGAGTAGCTTCTGCCAAAACTCCACTCAGACAGAAAGGCGGATGAGAGGGCGCCTCTCCTGCTTGGCTCAGGCCAGAGGGGGGCCTGGGGTGCGGTTCTGAAAGCCAGGCCTCTTTCCCCAGACTTACGTCGGATGGGAGCAGCAGTCCCCCCCGCCCCAGGGTCCCTAAGGCATTTTGCTTATTATTTTTATAAATTAAGCAGAACGAAAGTGTTGAGGGCCTGCACGTGTAACTGTTCCGATGTGGGGGTCCCCCGCTACACCAAGCAGTCCTCAGACACCAGCCGGGTGTCCCACGATCCGGATCCATTCGGACACCACCTTCCTGGAGACGGCATTGGATCCCACAGGTTAAGGGCGGCTGGGTCCTACAAGACTGCCCCATCCCCACTTCAGACACCGGTCACAAGTCCGGGTTGTCACTGGGCATGACTGTCCAGATTGGAGGTTCCAATGATCCCCCCTCCTTGGGTTTGATTAATTTGCTATAGTGGCTCACAGTGCTCAGAGAAATATTTTACTTCCTAGATTAGCACAGGCAGCTGGGAGAGATGCGTAGGGCAGAGTGTGGAGAAGGAGCACACCCGTCTCTCCAAACCTCCAAGTGTTCACCAACCCACAAGCTCTCTGGACCCCGTCCTTCTGGGTTTTTAGGGAGGCTTCATTACAAAGGCACACGTGATTACATCATTGGTTGTTGGCCATGGATTCACTCCAGCCCCTTTCCCCCCAGGGACAGTTCTAACCCTCTGATCACATAGTCAGGATTCCTGGCAAGCAGCTTAACTTCACTTACTCAGTAAAACCTCAGGTGTGGCTGAGAAGGGTTTATTATGAATATCGAGACCCTTTTAAAAAATTACTTTTAATATTTTTGAGAGAGCGAGCTAGTTGGGGAGATGCTGGGAGAGAAGGAGACAGAGAATCCAAAGCAGGCTTCACGCTGTCAACCCATACTCATGGACCATGAGGTCATGACCTGAGTCGAAGTCAGACACCACTGACTGAGCCACCCAGGAACTGTTCGTATCAGGACTTTTTTTTCCTAATTTTTAAATTAAATTTATCTATTTGTTTTGAAAGAGGGAGACAGAGCAGGGGAGGGCAGAGAGAGAGTCCCAAGCAGGCTCCTTGATATCAGTGCAGAACCCCATGTGGGGCTGGATCCCGCAAACCATGAGATCATGACCTGAGCCAAGATCAAGAGTGGGAGGCTCAACCGACTGAGCCCCCAGGCGCCCCAAGACTCTCATCGCTTAGGAAATTCCAAGGGTTTTAGGGGCTCTGTGTCAGAGACGGGATGAAGACCAAGTATGTGCTTCTGACCCTGCATCACCACATCATAGCTTGTATGTGTGAGCATGTTTCCAAACCTTCAGTTTCTGCTGATGAGAAATGAAGGATTGGGGGTAGAGGCCCTATAGATACCCCATAAATAGAGCATTAGTAGGAAATACTGATGTCTAAGAGGGGAATAAAGCAACGCTCAATTTAGCTGCAGGCAATAACAGCAACACCAGCTGGGGAGACCAGTTGGAAGAAAAGGGGTGTCTCCAACTTGACTGAGTTCAGGGGTTCTGTTTCACTAATTTGTCCTCTCCCTGGCTTCCTCCATCTCCTCTGTTGATATCCTTTCTCTGCCCTGTTCAGAGTCTCGGTCTTCTTTCCTCATTTTTGTGAGCGTTTCCACCAAGAGCTAAAGCCAGGTTCACAGAGGTCCAGACTTAGATGATGGGACGTAGGAGCCCCATCTTTCTCCTGGAAGCAGGAGACAACCTCCCGGGGAGGCTTGGGGGCTCACCCTGCGGGGTCAATGTCCTCCCCTCTGAATATCCCTTGTGGTGCAGAGAGCGAGTACTCAGCTACAAGGCAGACCAGCCACGTCCACTCCCTAAGGCAGCCATGAAGAGTTGATGAGATCAAAGCTCACTGTAACCTACAATGAGCTGGCCAATCCAGGCCTTCCAGACATGACACGAATTCTGGGTTCCCTACCCCTCTTGTCTCCCACTAGAGAAACCACCTGTCCCAGCTGGCCTGTGACTGAGGACGTGGAATTTAGTGATGCATTTCCCCAATTTGGCCATTGGGGAATGAGGGGTATCCCACAGTGTGGGGCTTGCAGTACTAAAATTAGGACAATCTTGGGCAAACAGGGCTGGTTGGTCACCCTTCCACTCATTTAGGTGTCCTGGGTTTCCCCCTTTGTTATGAATCACCTTGTGCAATCATAAAGAAATGAAACTCCATCATTTTCCCTTTATGTGGCAACAGTGGTAAAATTTCCATCCAGGAGAGCCAAGCCTCAAAATAAAACCTGTTTTATAAAATCATTAAATCCCTAGGGGCTCTTTTCCATAGATGCCTTTAAAGAACACCTAGGAATCGTACACACGCACACCTTTCTCCTGAAGTGATAGATCAAAAATGCCGTCACCTATTCCGAGTTTTGGCATTACACAGATCAATACCAAATTAAAACTCACGTGGTGGCCAGAACAGCTGCATTCTTAGGTTTGTTTGGTTTTTTTTAATCAAAAGAAAACATTCACCAAGAGGAAATTTTAGAATATGTTATGGGCATTATATATTTAAGGGCTGTCATATTTTCATAGAAATCAAAGTCAAAAACAAAAGTAATCAAAAGTTCTGGGTGCCTGGGTGGCTCTGTGAGGCCATAAGAGGGGCGATCCTTAATCTCCCACTGTTTAGCAAACTCTAAGAAAGTTAGACATACATATATGGTATATTATATATATATATATGACCACTATAGAAAAAAATGTCACTGTCTATCTATACCTACATTACAACTATGTTCAGACATTTGGATGTCAAAGAATAGATTACACAGGTCTGGGATATTAGACAGAAGGGACAAGTAGGAGTTAATCTCCAGCTCTCTCCATTCTCCACAGGAGGAGTCTCTGAACTATGCCCAGAGCGGGAGGAAACCCACAAGTCTCCAGTGGCCTCGCTGATTTGAGGTTATGAAGGTCAACAAATATGTGGGGAGGCAGAAGAGCCTGGAGTTTTAAGGAATAGTTTTGGGAAGAAGAAAGCGATGCTGTTGGTCAAAAGGTGCAAATTTTCACGGTGTTTATAATGTTACTAAGTTCTAGACATTGAATGTATAGCAGAGTGACTACACTCAAAGATACTGTAGTGTACACACGACATCTGCTAAGAGAGCCAGTTGTAAGTGTTCTCATCATATGTGCATAAAACAGTAACTATGAAAAGTTGTGGAAATGCTAGACTTGTGAATATCATAAGCCTGATGGTAGGAATCATTTCACAGTGTATATGTATATCAAAACACAAAATATGTATTCTTACAGTATCTAGTTATATGTAATTTTATAATATATAGTATATATTTATCATACATTACAGTAAGTATGGTACACTTACATACTATAATGTATATAATTTATTTTTATACTTAGCTAAAAGGCTGAAAAGCATTATATAATTTATAGTTTTTATAAAGATAATGAAACATTAAGAGAGATGACAATGAGCAGTCTATTCTAAAACTGATTTTTTTTCTGAAATTAAGCTGTTGGAAGTTTGGGGCAACATCTCCTCCTAAACAAAGAGGAAGGGGGAATAGGAAGGGGAAAGGGGGAGGACTGGGGAAAGAGGGAGTTATGCTGAAAATAAATGCCTCAAATGTGCATAGGGGTCCCTTTGAGTCTTTGCTGAGCACGAAGCCACATACACACAGAGGAAAGTCACAGAAGGGCTGCCAAAGAATGGAAGGATTCTAAGTGTAGCAATGCCCAGAGATAGTACAGTGTGCGGAGATGGTCAGAATCACCTTTTTTTCTTACTGAGGAAAAAAACCTGAGTCTCTTTGGTGCTTACGTGGGGCATTCAGTGAGGACTCGAGAAGGAGCATACTGAGTAATCATGCTGTAGTACTTCCGAACTTGAGATTTCCCAATACTTGCCCCAGAAAAGCTGGATCATAAAACAAATCTCACAAAATGTAAAGGGACTTGAACCTGTAGATTCAAGAATATCAGAAGCCCAGCCCTGGTGGGATTTTTCATGGAAGTTGATTCTAAGATTGATGTGGAAATTCAAAGGAACCGAACAACCAACGCAATTTTGGAAGTGAGGAAGAGAGCTGAAGGATCTTCACTGCATGCATGTACTGTCAATAATCAAGGCAGTGAACAGAAATAAAAATGGAATAAAAATGGGCATGGGAATGAGTATATAGGCTAATGGAACCAAAGAGAGCACCTATAAACATAGTGCTTTTCAACTGATTTTCAACAGATATCCTGCGGCAACTCCGTGTGGGAAAGGTGGATAGTTTCAATAAATATTATTGGAACAACTGGAGATCCATTTGAAAAACATGAACTTCACACTATCTAAAAATGAGCTAAAAGTGGATCATACACCAGAAGCCAAAAGCTAGTATTATCAACTTTCTTTAAAAAAAAGTTAGGACAATTTTTATGGCTTTGGGGTAGACAAGATTTCTTAGGTCATTCATTAAAAGCCTGAACCATAAATGAGAAATAATGATAAATTAGACCTGATCAAAATTAAAATCTCCTGTCCTTTAATAGCCACTGCTAAGAGACCAAGACAGCAATTAAACTGAGAGAATATATTTGAAATGTATTTGAATATATATTTTTCATATTGACAAATACTGAAAATCTTTAAATATATACATATACAATAAAACCTTGGTTTGCAAGCATAATTTGTTCCAGAAATATGTTTCTAATCCACAGCACTCATATAACAAAGTGAATTTCAAGAACCATTGGCTTCATTGTGATCTTGTGATGTTCAGCATCATGTATTACTCCTATTTCAAGACTCACTTATCAATTTAAAATTTATTAGAGGGGCACCTTGGGGGCTCAGTCACTCAAGTGTCTGACTTCGGCTCAGGTCATGATCTCACGGTTTGTGAGTTCGAGCCCCACATCGGGCTCTGTGCTGAAGGCTCAGAGCCTGGAGCCTGCTTCGGATTCTGTGTCTCCCTCTCTCTCTGCCCCTCCCCCACTCATGTCTGTCTCTCTCTGTTCCAAAAATGAATAAATATTAAATTAAAAAAAATTATTAGAAATGTTTGTTTGTCATATAGAACACTCACAGAATAAGTTACTCCCAATCCATGGTTTTATTGTATACCTTTTTCAGATAAATATAATATATATATCTGACATGTATCTTTATATATCTTTTATAAAGCCAATAATAAGATAATTGACCCAATAAAATATAGGCAAAAGTTTCAGAAACTTCACCGAAAAAGATCTAAACCCACCAAAAAGCACATAGAAATGGTCGATATTATTAGCTAGTAAGGAAGTGAAAAATCAAACCACAATAAGCTATCACTCCATATCAGTTAGAACATCTAAAATTAGAAACACTGGTAACACCACTTTCTGGAAAAGATACAGAGCCATCAGAAGTCCCAGAAAATGTAAATTGATATCACACTTGGAAGACATTTTTGAGATTTCATATAAAATTAAATATAAACTTACTATACGACCCACCAATTCTACTCTCAGAAATTCCTTTAAAAGAAATAAAAACATATGTCCACACCAAGACTTGAATGTAAACATTCAGAACACCTCTATTTAAAATACTCTTAAACTAGCAGTAACTCAGTGGTCCATCAACAGACGAATGGATAAAGAAATTGTGGTATATCCATGCAGTGGAACACTCTACAGCTATAAAAATGGAATGAACGTCAGACAAACACAAAAATATCAAACATTATGCTGACACAAAAAGTTATAGAGTAAATGAATTCATTTATATGAAACCCTAAAAACACACAAACATAATCTTTACTGACAAGAAGCAGGTATGTGGTGGCCAGAAAGCGAGGGAGGGCTCAGAGAATTACAGAGAAAGGCCACAGTTAAGATGCTTGTGATATGATGGGGTGCCTGGCTGGCTCAGTCGGTTGAGTGTCCGGCTTCGGCTCAGGCCATGATCTCACTGTTCGTGGGTTTGAGCCCCACGTCGGGCTCTGTGCTGACAGCTCAGAACCTGGAGCCTGCTTCAGATTTTATGTCTCCCTCTCTCTCTCTGACTCTCCCTTGCTCATGCTGTCTCTCTCTGTCTCTCAAAAATAAATGAAAAACATTAAAAAAAAAGATTTTTGTGATATGAAAATCTAGATATTGATTGTGGTGGTGGTTGACTGGTATGTTTATATTTGTCAGAATTCATAAAATATGCACTTAAAATGAGTACATTTTAGGGGCACCTGGGTGGTTCAGTCAGTTAGGCATCTGACTTCGGCTCAGATCATGATCTCACAGTCCATGAGTTCAAGCCCTGTACTGGGCTCTGTGCTGACAGCTCAGAGCCTGGAGCCTGCTTCCGATTCTATGTCTCCCTCTCTCTCTGCCCTTCCCCTGCTTATGATCTGTCTCCCTCTTTCAAAAACAAACAAACATTAAAAAAAAAAAAAAAGATGATAGAGCACCAGTCGGTTGAGCGTCCAACTTCGGCTCAGGTCACGATCTCATGGTTTGTGGGTTTGAGCCCCGCATGGGGCTCTGTGCAGACTGTTAGCTCAGAGCCTGGAGCCTGTTTCAGATTTGGAGTCTCTTTCTATCTCTGCTCCTTCCCTGTTCACTCTCTGTCTCTCAAAAGTAAATAAATGAAAAAAATATTTTAAAAAAAGAGGAGTACATTTTATGTCTATAAAGCTCATCTCCAAGTTGATTAAAAATGCTATGGAGAATCATGCCCAAACACCAAGCATGTAAATCTGAATATGAAACAATACAAACTTTGATCTCATCACTTATAGTAAATCTACCTACACCTACATGCACAGAGTTAGGTCTGAAAGGAAATAACCAGAACAAATATATTTAAAATTATTTCACATGGGCAGAATTTTGACAATTTTAGTTCCTGTTAAGATTTTCTTATTTTTAAGTTTTCTACAATAAATGGTGTTGGTTTCATACCAACCATTGGAATCATTTTCCAAAACATGATCATACCTTCGATAAGATCAAAGGTATATGTATCTTTAAGTTCCTGGTTATACCCAGGTTAGGACTTGGAGGCTCTGGTCACTGAGTAGAACAACCAATGCTGAAGTCTCTCCCATTCCTGTTGTTTTTGGTGGTGTTTTCGTCTAGGGCTCAGTAATCAATGGTTTCCAATATCACTTCCCCAGAACACAGGCGGTCACTGCAGTGCCCATGTGTCATCAGGAGGGCACATGAAAACACAGATGGCTAGGACATCCCCCCAGAGTTTCTGACTCAGTAGATGTAGAGCAAGGGGAGTCAAAGTCCAGAGTGTGGTTCACTGGTATCACAGATCACTGCCACATGAATATAAGCGGTGGGTATGAAGTTTCTACTGTGTTTCAAGTCATGAGAGGGGGTTTTGCAGAAGGGTTCCCACTTAGTAGTCCAGAAAGAGAGTCCTAATTCAAGAAGTGGGACCGTCCACATCACAATCCTCAACCAAAGAAAAATAACACAAGCCCAAGTACACATAACTACATAGCACTATGCTTGAAAACACAGACTTAACTCATCATCTGTAGGAACTACACAAGCAGCTTAAAATAATTGAGTAAATAATTGGGTTGGTTTTTTTTGAGGAATGTTCTGAGTTCATTATTTATTTAGTATTTATTATTCTCATTACACAGGAGTTATTTCATCAATGACACTGAAAGCTAAGCTTTAAATATAAGAATAGGAAATATGGCCCCATTATCCCTGTGCCTTCATGGTTTTCTATTTTGGGTTCTCCCAACAGAACAGTTGGCAGTGAATTATGGTAACAGTATTTACAGGGGCACCTGGGTGGCTCAGTCGGTTAAGTGTTCAACTTTTCGTTTCGGCTCAGGTCATGATATCATGGTTCGTGAGATAGAGTCCAATGTTGGGCTCTGCACTGGCAGCTCAGCACCTGCCTGGGATTCTCTCTCTCTCTGTCTCTATGCCACTCCCCCATTTGCACACTCTCTCCCTGTGTGTGTGTGTGTGTGTGTGTGTGTGTATGTATACTTGGATGTTATGCACTTTATTGCATACTGTACCAAAGCACTATTCTAAAACCTTCATATACATTGATTCACTTAATGTTCAGACCCACATTGTTCAGCAGGTACAACTATGCTTTCCTTGCTCCCCCCCTCTTCCTTGGTATTTCTTGAGTCTCTCAGTCCAGTGAGCCAACACCTTACCTAACTGCCTGGCCTTGGATGCAACATGTCGACCTCACAACTGTTCTCTTTCCATTTCACCATTCTACCTCCTGGAAAACACCATGGTGGAGAATTTAGGGCAGTGGAAATTTATATTTAGTGGGAAAAAGATGGGGCTCAGATGAGAAACTCTTGAGAGTAATTTTGGAAAGCATGTAACACTCTGTTTCTGAATCCCTTGAAACATTGGGAAGACCTTCAAGATGGGGTTTCCTAACTTGTATCAGAAGTTGGACTTGATTTTATTTAAACATTAAAAGACAAGGGCGCCTGGGTGGCTCAGCTGGTTGAGCTGCCGACTTCAGCTCAGATCATGATCTCACCGCTTGTGAGTTCGAGCCCCACATCAGGCTCCATGCTGACAAATGAGAGCCTGGAGCCTGCTTTGGATTCTGTGTCCCTCCCTCACTCATGCTCTCTCTCTCTTTCTCTTTCAAGAATAAAAAAAACATTAAAAAAAAAAGACCAAAAAAGATGACACCCTCATATAACTGGGGGGGGGGGGAGATTGGGGGCATGTCATTCCTATCTCCAAGACAGGGGAAGGCATGTGGCACCAGAGTTCTAGAATGTTCCACGTGATTTTGGAGTTCAGGAGTTTGGGTTGGATTCAACATGAACTAATTTTTTTTTTTTTTTAGAATTTATTCCAGCTCTTTTGAGGTATTAGTGAAAAATGAAAATCATGTATACTTAAGGTGTATCTATTAGCTAATAAAGTTACTGTGTGTGTGTGTGTGAGGGAGAGAGAGAAAGAGAGAGGGAGGGAGAGAGGGGGAGAGGGGGAGAGGGGGAGAGGAGGAGAGGAGGAGAGGGGGAGAGGGGGAGAGGGATGAGAACACTTGAGCTCCACTTTTTTAGCAAGTTTCAGATCTACAAGCCATCATATTAGCTATAATCAGCAGGTTGTACATTAGGTCCCTAGGACTTAGCAGTATCTTTCACGGAAGGTTTGTATCCTTTGACCAGTACCCCCCACTCCCCAAGCCCCATCAACCTCCATCCTGCCCTCAATCACTTCGATTTCTTCCAACTTTCTTGACTTGCTTAAGTACAAAGTATAATGTTCAGTAAAATTTCCCCACCTCTTCTTAGTTTTTATGGCTTGCCCCTGCCCCGCCTTAAGGAAAGGGAGACAAGTATAAAGATTATAGAGCTATATTGATATAAAATACTCAGTGGAAGAAAATTCAAAATGGTTTGGGATGCATGTAGAAAGGGGATATCACTCTGTGACTGAGGGCTCAGGGAATGAGTTCACTGCACATCTGAACTGAGTCTTGAAGCATGAGAACCGATCAAAAGAGGAGGAGGCAAAAGGAAGACCAGGCAGAGAGAACCACATGGACAAACGCACAGGGGCAAGAAATTAGAGTGCATTCTTTCAGAGACCTGAAACTCCACTCATCTGCGAGGGGTAAAGTCTGTGGCAAGAGATGAGCTGGAGAGGGGGTGAAACCGGCTCCCGCAAAGCCTGGCATCCCTTCATCGCGGACCCCTCGGCTCCAGGGGGGGATGAGAGGCCTGTCTTCTAAGCAAACCTCTTCCTGACCATCTCTGGGGAGGTGTGTCTTACACAGCAGGTCTGTGTACGCAGCCAGTATTTGAAAAGCTTTGCCTTCATGTTTCTTGATAAAGAAGGTTTTGCAACATCACTCACTACATTAAAATGCTTTCTTAGCTGCAGGGGACTGAAAGCATTTTTATTATGTTCCAACATTATTTATCCTTCCTGTACACAAGAGTGAAACGCAGAAATCCAAAGAGAAAAATCCTTCTAATGTCTAAAACATGGCCGTGGTCCATTTGTCTCCTGCCGCAGAGGTGGATGACAGGATGGTAGAGAGGGCTGTGGCTGTCCCCACTTCCCCAGGGTACGCAGACGGGGAGACGCAGGGAGGAGGAGACGTCCGTGACTCAAAACCCAGCCCTCATCCTCGTCCTGGAAGGCTCCTTCCAGCAGCCCTGCCTCCGCTGAGAGGTCGCATGGTCTCAAAGGCCCTCCATGGCCATCTTTGATCAGAGAGAAAATCATCTCACAAGTGTCACAATTTAAATAATGTCTTAAGACACCACTTCATCAGCAGGAAATACATAAAATTTTGTTCCATAACAGAAATTAGTTTTTCTCAAAAGCCTCCAAATGGCCTTAGGACATAAAGTTAATCCAAATCAATTTAAGATGACCTGAGTGAAATCAGCATTTTCCGGACAACTCAGGGGTTGGGCCTATGCATTTCAAAAAGGGGAGGTTTGGAACCACCCCTCAGGTGGGGGAGGCAGTGATTACTTGTTCATCATGGTCTATCCACACTCAAATCTGTCCTGATGGACTTCACCATGACCAGGGCCAGCTGTATACACCCATCCCAGCTGGAGTGACTACTTTCCATCAGCCCCGAGGTTCTCGGGCCATTCTGTGTCCTGTCAGTGCCTGGGCGGGTCAGCCACCTGCCTCCCTGCTAGTCCTGCTGTCCCCCTGGGGACCACAGCAGGTGAGGTAGGTGTCTCTTAGGCTTTACGCCTTGCACGCCCTGGTGTTTTCCACTTTCTGATGACAAATGGAGCAATCACAGCCACCTCTGTGAGAGACCAGATGCCTCCTTGGATTTCACAAAGGAAATCATGCCCCTCCCCCCCACCCCGGGAGTTTTTCCTTCTACAAGTGGGCTTGTTGACTTAATGAGGGGTCTTCCTGGGAGACTCAATGGCCTCTAATTCTAATTTGCGTTACTGCCTCCTCTTCTGCTGTCTGAGGGGCTGTACATGGAGACAATCTCGCTCAGATCCCAGCATGCAATCACGTGTGCCGGCAGTTTCTATCTCGTCCTTCACTTCCTCATTCATCGACTCTCCAGTCCTGTTTCTTCTCCCATCAGTGACCACTGAGTGTGGTTATGGTGTAGCTTTTTACTTGTAGGTCCCCTTACACATGGTAGATGACTGCTTTGTGTATGTGTGTTTTCATTTAAAATCTTTGGTTGTAGACTTCATTTTGTCCATTCTTTGTTCATTCACTAGAAATCTTTGGTCTTCCTTTCCATTTCTCCTTTCGTCAGTCTTGGCAAATCTAATTTAGTTCGGGCAGGAGAAAATAAACTAGACAAGGCCTCAGCATTTAATTCTAAGAGGCTTAGAATTAAATTTTGATATTTTCTATGATCTCCCTTTCCTTGGGTAGTGCAGACCTGGTCTACTTTAAATAAGAGGGACAGAAACAAGGGACAAAAAAATTAATTTCAAGGGCAAGTGAGTGGACCAGTTGGTTGAGCATTGACTTTTTTTTAATGTTAATTTTGAGAGAGAGACAGAGACAGAGTATGAGATAGAATCTAAAGCAGGCTCCAGGCTCTGAGCTGTCAGCACAGAGCCCGACACTGGGCTCGAACCCATGAACTGTGAGATCATGACCTGAGCTCAAGTCAGACGGTTAACCGACTAAGCCATCCAGACTCCCCAAGCATTGACTCTTGATTTCAGCTCAGGTCATGACCACAGGGTTGTGGAATCTAGCCCTGCATTGGGCTTCATGCTGAGCATGGAGCCTACTTAGGATTCTGTCTCTCTCCCTCTGCCCCCTCCCTTACTTGTGTGCATGTGCTCTCTCTCTCTCAAACAATAACTAGAAGTAAAAGTTAAGTAAAAATTAAAAAATTACTTTCAAAAAACAAAATCCAAGTTAAAACTATAAAAAACTATTCTATGGGCAGAAGACATAAAGAGACACTTCTCCAAAGAGGACATCCAGATGGCCTACAGGCACGATGCTCAACATCACTCATCATCAGGGAAACACAAATCAAAACCACACTGAGATACCACCCCACACCAGTCAGAGTGGCTAAAATGAACAAAGCAAGAGACTACAGATGTTGGAGAGGGTGTGGAGAGATTGGCCCCCTCTTACACTGTTGGTGGCAATGTAAACTGGTATAGCCGCTCTGGAAAACAGTGTGGAGGGTCCTCAAAAAACTATC
>NC_043707.1:6142030-6261035 GCF_006229205.1 Suricata suricatta
GAATGACATATGGCCTTTTGTAGGAAAGTGGATGGACATTGAGGGTGTCATGCTGAGCGAAGTAAGCCAGGCAGAGAAGGAAAGAAACGATATGTTTGCACTCATAGGTCTAGCAGGAAAACAGGGGAGACCTAATGGAGAACCAGGGGGGAGCAGAGGAGGGAGAGAGAGTTGGGGAGAGAGAGGGATGCAAAACTTGAGAGACTATTGAATGCTGAGAATGAACTGAGAGTTGAAGGGGAAGGGGGAGGGGGGAAAAGAGGTGGTGGTGATGGTAGAGGGCACTTGTGGGGAAGAGCACTGGGTGTTGTATGGAAAACAACTTGACAATAAAATATTATGAAAAAAAAACTATTCTACCATGTAATTATCGGACAATCACGTAGAGTCCAGACCTTTCTAGATGTTTTTGATACCAAAGCGTCAACACCATTAGCAAACCTTTTCTTTGCTTGCACAGAGCATCTTTCATACCGTGATGCAGTACTGAGGTCTTTTACTCTGATGAAAGGCTTTCTACCTTCAACCTGATCAGTCCGGGGCACAAACATCCTCAGGTCTTGTCAGCCACTCATTTGCAGACAATCTCTGGAGTCACTTCCTCAAAGGGGATTGAAGTTAACGCGTGCATCGTTGATGCTCACTAATCTTGCTCTCATCCGATTTCTAAGTTGGGCAAGATCTTGCCCATGCTCCCCAGTGCACTGACGCATTAAAACACAACCACAGACTTTGGAATAAAACAGTTCTAGTCGGTAAACTTGGCGCTGCACCTGACTGAATCATTTCTCCTTCTTGAGCCCATTTCATTAATAGTGAGTTACGGATAATCATTAATAGACCTGTAATGAGGGGAAAATGAAATAATACATATATAACATTAACCTAGTACCCAGCACATAGTAAGAGCTCATTGTTAACACTTGTTATTATTTGCCACATTATTCAATGGCCTTTGTTTTACCCACTTTGTTGATGTGTAATTCATCTCTAGAGTGACGAGGAAATGTAATAGGATGACAATCGAGTGTGTCGTGTGACATTTCCCCCCCCCCACACAAATAGAAAAATGGCCTCCTTCTAAGGAAGGGCCTTCACCTATGGAACGGCTTTAAAATACTGTGCCAGACACGGCAAGCAATGAAGTCTGAGATGTCGAGAAAACCTTGGCAGGGCTATTTCTCTGGAGGCCCTAGAGGATTCGAACAGGTGCACAGTCTTGACCTTACATAGCAACGGCACTATTTTTCTCAAGCATGAAGCATGACTGCACACTTCGTCTACGACCTGGAGGCCATGGCCCTGGGAAATTGGAAGCTTGGAGAATAAGCACTCAAAAGGCGAAATGCTTCATCTGGTTATTAGGGGAGGAGAGAAAAATGTTTGCCAGCAAGCAGCGCCTCCAACACCCACATGGATAGGCTGAGTGCACCCCCCACGGTGTCCTTGGCTTATGGTTCAAACTGAATCACCCCATGGGAATGGCAATGGCACTCGGAGACTCTGCTCCTTGCTCACAGTGGTCTGCCGATTCCGACCGAGGTCTCAGTGGGGTGCAGGTGCGGGCACGCTCTCCCCTGATTACGCAAAAAAAATGTGTATTCAAAAAGAAACAAAGGAAACAGAGAAATGTAAAGGAGAAAATAATCTTCCATGATCCTACCACCAAGAGACAGTAACTGAAAACCTGCCGTGAGCTCTTTCTCTGTCTTCCTCTCTCCATTTTCCAACAACCTCATCCAGGTGTATTTCTACACCATCACCACCACCTTCCTAAACCGTACAGTGCAGCGATTAATAAATTTACTGAGTTGGAGTACCATCCACATAGTCCAGCTCCCAATCATTTCCATCACCCCAATTAGACCCTTCAAGCCCATTTAATCTGATTCCTTGCCAACCCCAGGTAACCACTGATCTATACTTCACCTTTATGTAGATCTGCCTTTTAAGACAAATCTCATACAAATGGATTTAGACAACAGGCGGCACTTGTGTCTGCCTTCTCTCGCTGTGCAAAAACGTCACTAAGGTCTGTCCATGTTGTAGGATGAATCCGTACCCCACGCCTGTTCACGGCGGTGTGCGGACACCACCCTTTGTGTCTCTGATCACCCACTGGAGGACATTCTGGTTGCTTCGAATTCGGGGGTTGCTGTGGTGCTTGTAGGAACACTCGCGTGCTAGTCATAGGCTTTGATTTCTGTCGAGTAAATACCAAGGTGTGGAATCGCTGGGTCATCTGATAAGTATGTTCAAGTTTTTAAGAAAACGCCACGCTGTTTGGCGAAGTGGCTACATCACTTTATACGCTCAACGGCAGCCTAAGGTTCCCACTTCACCTCCTCGCCAACTGGTTAACGCCCACCTTTTATGTGACAGCCATTCCAGTGCGTGTAAGATCTATTTGTACCTCTGCATGACTTTATTTACTTGAAGGAATCATTAGGATGGAAGTCTTAGAAATCCTTCCCTAGCACAGAAGCAAACAAGTCATCTTTTTCTGCTCAACAGTTTTTTGCTTGGGTTTGGCTCAGTTTCCACCCGCCTCTCCTCTCCATAGACTCATGTGTGCGATTACAGATTGTATGTGTCATAGTTTAAATTATTCTGAGTAAAACTTGCACCGCAATTGCTGCAAAGGTGGCCTGTTCTCCATCCTCACGCCTCTGCAGACCTCGCTGGTCTTCTCTGCCGGGGGCACACAAGGCCTCAGAATCTTTTTCAACACAAAATTCCCAGCAGCTGGTACCCACCAACTGGCAAGGACACAAAGGGTAGACTCAATTTATCATGCTTCATACATCAAGTTCTGTACACTGCTCTTTCTTCCACTTATACCTGGAGTGTGTATTAAGCACTCTTCATAAAAATAATTTTAATGGTCTGTAATATTCCATCATACGAATATGCTGTAATTTATTTAACCATTCACATTTTGAATACATAATGTCTCACTGGTTTATTTCTAGGATAAATAATGCCGCAGTGAATATATTCTATATTTATATATCCTAGAAGTGGAATTCTGGGAACAAAGAGTAAAAGGGTTTTGAATTTCTTGACACATAACCGGGGTGTTCTCAGATGGTAATGTTAAGTTTTTGCCCCATTTTTCTGATGGAAGGCGATCCAGGCTGGTAATAGCTCAGGCTTCTCCTGAGATGCCAGAAAGACTATACAGTTTTCCAAAGTTTTTGTTTAGCCAGTGCAATTGATGTGATCTCCCTGGACGTTGTTGCTTCGTTTAGCATGTAAATACACCTGTTTTGGCTTCTCTATTCAAAATGGCAAGGATATTCTTTCTCCTTTGTTTGCTTGTCCTAGCTAAGTCCCTAACCCTAGAACTAGCCCTCAAAGGCTGGGGAAATGGCTCCAACCTTAGGCTCTGCTGAGTGTGCCCTCAGGAGGAGGCAGGCTGGGAACCGCATACAGCCGGGAGCGCCTGCTGCTTCTTCCAGGAAGGCAGACTGGGCGTGGCCCCAGGAGGATTCCTGCATGCAGACAGGACACAAAAGCTGTTAGGAGAAGCTGCTGCATACAGCTAGGATGGAGGGGATGGCAGGGTCAGACGCCTCCCTCGCCCCGTCTCACCCCTCGCTGCAGGGCTACAGGCTCTGGCTTCACTTCCGGCTTCACTTCCGGTTTCCAGGAACAATGGCAAATCTGAGTCAAGCCCCTGTTGCTCTCGGTCCCTTGCATCCAGGACTGTGTATGTCACACTTTCCGTGGGGTCCTCACAAGTCTGCTACACGGCATCCATGGGGCAGAGTTGTGGGGAGTATGTTTACACCACACGTTTTCCCCTAAAATCTTCCACCCACGTTTAGTGATAAATCTCTAGCTCTTCATGCCTTCCCTTTCCTTTCTAAAAAATTTTTTAATGTTTATTTATTTTTGAGACAGGCAGAGTACAAGTGGGGAGGGGCAGAGAGAGAGGGAGACACAGAATCCTAAACAGGCTCCTTTGAGATGTCAGCACAGAGCCTGAGGAGGGCCTAGAACTCACAAACCGTGAGCACAAGTTGGATGCTCAACTGACTGAGCCACCCAGGCACCCCCATGCCTTCCCTTTTCTTAAAGGGTTCAGGCAAACTTACGTAGCAAAGTGTCAGTTACAAGAAGAGTCACTGTTGTTCTTCACTTTTGAAGGCATTATGATGGCAAATTTAATTCGGCCATGATTTTAGGTTTATGTCATCGATCGAGGTCAGGGCAGAAAGCAAGGGCTTGGAGGCTAGGGTGCTACGCTACTCATGGCTAGTGTTTTAGAAAGACTGTTGAGTGAATGTGTAATGCCCAAGATTTTAATATCACCCCAAAACCAGAACCCGCCAGGGAGACCGAGGCACGCATGCAAAAGCAAAGGGCAGTTTTATTACGGCTCAGGCTCGCCGGGCCTAAGTTCGGTCTCACAGCTTCACCAACGCAGTGGGTCCGTGCTGAGAGCCCCGAGCAAGGGCTGCGTAGGGTTTTTATGGGGTTTGGGAAAGGGGGAGTCACAAGAAACGGTGACATAGGTACAGTGACCCAATCATAATGGTACAACAGTATTGGCAGCAGCTCTAACCATACACACTGTTCAGAGCGTTCGTTACTTTTGGCGGGACCCAATTACAACATTTAGGGTATCTTTGAAATTAACCAATTACAGAGCGAGTTCAGGGTCTTGTTCGGTGACTATCGGGTTAACTTTAACATTAGGTCACAGGGTCCTATCTAAAGTTCCCATCTGCAGGTCTCACCCTTAGGAATGTGGGGAGAGGGAGCTGGCCTTTCCTGATTGGGTACCGCAACGTGGTCCCTTCTCTAGGCAGTGTGTAACTGCCTAATGGTTCCGGAGCGGCTGACCTTAGGCCTTCTAGCTTAGAGGGGAAGCAAAGCCTGTCATGGCGTCTGTTTGGACCAGCCTTACAGATGGGACAGTGTAAGTAAAGATTCTTCCCAGCCTTTACACAAGCAAGACATACCCCAGCCACAACAATTTCACTCCAGTGGAATGAACACTGATGTCCTCCAAAAGACAAACGTGAGAATGTGTATCACAGCATTACTTAAAATATCTGAAAATGTTAATCATCTTAATTTTCCTCAACAGGAGAATGGGGCCAATACCTTATGATGCACTTAAAAAATAAGCTGAGGGACACATGCGTGGCTCAGTCAGTTAAGCATCCAACTTTGGCTCAGGTCCTGATCTCAGAGACCGTGAATTCGAGTCCTGCATCACGCTCTATGCTGAAGGCTTGGAGCCTGCTTAGGATTCTGTCTCCCCCTCTCTCTGCTTCTACTCCTCTCATGTTCTCTTTCTCAAAAATAAACATTAAAAAATTAAAAATTAAAAATAGGATGATGCACAGTCATAAAAACAGAGCTGACCACCACGAGGAAGCATCACCATGGAGATAATATTGAATAAAAGAAGTCAGACACAAAAATGTATATGCTGCATTATCCCATGTAGGTGAAGTTCTAAGACAGGCACACATAGTAGAGCTGAGCATTTAACAATGCAGAGGTTAGGGGCACAGATCCTCCGATGCAGCAGGAAGTTCACGAATAACTTGACTCCTCCAAAACTTAACTACGAACACCCTCTTGTTGCCCTTCCCGATAATATAAACTGTTGATTAACACATATGTTGTACGTTTATGTATTATATGCTATATTCTTACAATAAAGCAAGCTAGAGAAAAGAAAATGTTATGAAAACCTTAAGGAAGAGAAAATACAATTACAGGACTGCACTGTGTTTATTGGAAAAAATCCATGCCTATGTGGTCTGTGCCATATAAACCTATGTGGTTCAAGGGTCAACTGTATTCGGTGACAGAGATCAGAAATAACCTTGAATGGACATTGACTGGTTCGGAGCAAGAATCAATAGCTGAAACTCTCCTGTATGTTGATTTGAGTGTTAGTTCCATGGAAGCGTCCCTACTTTTCAAGGCATCAAGCAACGTGTTTAGGTGGACAGGCATTGCTGGCGGTATATAGGTCACATCTTAATTTTTTAAAGTGTGCTTCCGAGTATGGCATCCCAGCTTTTCATGACCCAACTCTTACCTCCCTCAGCGCTATTTTGCTATGCATTTAAGCATATTTTGCTACTTACAGCTAACTAGTAAGTCCCTGAATACATACCATGTATTACCTCCCTATCAGGGTTTTGCATGTTCTGCTTCCTCCTCCCTACTCCTTTAAGCCTGAAAAACTGCTCCATAATCTTCAAATAGCATTTTAAATGTCATTACTTTCCAGCATAATCTCTTTGTCACCTTTCCCCCAAGACTGCATGAAGCAGGTGCGCTGCCTTCCGCCTTCCCAGCACTCAGCACTGACTCTCCGCCCAAGCGGAATCAAAACTGCGTGGCCGAGTCGGTCTCTTCCGCTAGATTCCCAAGTCACCAAGGGCACGGACCCTGTGCCGAGGCCCAGCTCACGGTACCCTGCCAGGCACTTAGCAGGGCCACAGGCAAGGCACACTGGCTTGAATTCTGAACCTCACCTCTCAAGAACGAAGGTGGAGCATCAGCGGCCTGGATTTTTTCCCCTCCCAGGAGTGTTGGTGTTTGTAGGGCTTTTGCTAATGCCACACTGACATGTTCTTTGCAAAGGGCCTGTTGGAAAATTAGATCAGGTGGCTTCCCCACAGTAACATATGACACTTTTCTAATTAGGGCGATGTTTAATTTACTGTCTCATGGCTTTTTGAATAAATATAAATTGTCATACTAAAATGACAGGTGTAAAACCCAGGAAGGCTGTGTTAGAGAGGTTAATCTGCTGTTAATCAAATCAGTTCTGCTTGACTTTCTCCCGGGGAGTGAGAGATAATGGCCCTGTTTAACTGGAGATTAGCCAGCTTTTGGCTGGAAATCCCTCAGGGCTCACCTGAGCCTCTTTGTGTCTTGTTCAGAATGAAGATATTCAAATGTGCCGATAATTAAACAGGGGACCTTCTCCCTCTTTGGGCATCCCACGAAGTGAGGCCATTTTCCAATGGGCCTTTCCATTTACCAGAAGGGTTCTTCTCTTAATCCAGTGAGTTCTGGAATATTCTAGAATATTACCCTCCCCCACCCAAATTCTAAATTCCTGCCAGCAGTAGAGTTACAAGTTTTCATCCCCATTGCTGCTCACCACAGCAAAACTAGGGTACTCGGGGCACGACAGGGAGGTGACCTTGACCTCGATGCAGTCCATGAACGAGTCTTGGGCTTGGAAGAGAGGGGTTCTAGCCACAAGCCACTGGAATTGTTGGCACAAGGATTTAGGAGATTGGGACGTACGAGCAGGAGACCCGGCGGGGCTTCTTCTTAACCTGTGCCAGGACCCCACACGGCTCTGGCGCTGTGACAAGTGCCAGCAAGAGCGGTGGGGCTCTTAGTTGCCCTAGCAAACATCAACACTGTGACGCGCTCCAGCTCGAGGGGAGAGCCCACCGCAGTCAGGACCTTTGCAGGCAGCGAGGCAAAACGGGTACCAACGAGAAAGAACGCCCCGTTCAGGATTCCCAGAATGATCTTATGAAGACCTTGGGAGAGACCGCCGAACCTTTCACTATGGAGATAACGGAGCAGCAAACAAAACAGGACTCACATTTCATCTGAACAGCCAATGAAAGGAAGGGGAGGTGACGGCATGATTAAAACTGAGGACTACAGAATCCGAGGGTCGGGTTCAAATCCTGCTTCGCTATACAAGTGATGTAGCCATGAATAAGTCATCTAACCACGGAGTCTCATCCTTCCCATATGTTAAATGGGGCTGCTTTGAATAAATAAGAAAATACGTATAATGCACTTAAAACTGTGCGTGGCTATAAAGACACTAAAGAAGCATTAGTTTTTGCCATCTCTCCATGATTATCATCAACTCCTCATCATTACCATCATCACCATCATCCTTAGCACTGCTGTCACATCATCACTGCCAGTGTCACCTCCAGCACTATCACCTGTCAGTATTAGTACCTATAGAATGATGAGGACTAAGGAAATTTAAATTATATTGGTATTTTTAAAATGTGTATTTATTTTTGAGACAGAGACAAAGCATGAGCAGGGGAGGGACAGAGAGTCAAGGAGACACAGAAGCTGAAGCAGGCTCCAGGCTCCGAGCTGTCAGCACAGAGACCAACGCGGGGCTCGGACTCAGGGACTGTAAGATCATGACCTGAGCCGAAGTCGGATGCTCAACCGGCTGAGCCACCCAGGCATCCCTGATTACACTGGTATTATCATCTCCACATTCCAGATGAGGAAAGCACTCATCAGAAGCTTGCCTGAGCCGCAGGGTTAATCAGGACTGGAGCTAGAATTTGAGCTCACTTTTTTCATGTGCTAAAACCCAATATGGCTTCCAAAAAAAGGGTTGACACAGAGCAAAGAGCCCACGAGAGAGCATATGAAAGAGAACAGTAAATATTGTAAAATTATATAATACGGCACTGTTACATGGTTGGCGGGTTTCAAAAGAAAGAGCATATTCTAATTAGTTGCATTTGGGGATTTATTTTTTTTATGTCCTACCTATAGATTAATGATGTAATGGGAACAGACACATTCTCTTGCATCTTTCCAGCTAACATTGCCCTGTTAATCTCCCTCGTGACCCTGAATTGTCTCTGGATTTTCGAAGACAAGACAATGTATCCACTTTCTCTCCCGTAACTCAGCCAGCATGTAAACCAAATAACTGGGTTGACACGTCTGAAGTGGGGTGTCGTGGGCAAAACAAGGAAGCGACGCAGGCTTGCTGTTCTGTTTAAGGACTATAAACCCTTTACGGTGGCATTGATGAAGGGTTTATAGTCGGTGCACAAGCTGGCTACACCATACATTGTAATGTTCTATGATAAACTGGGACTTTATAGCAGTAGTAGATATCAACGAAAAAAATGAGTTGGAGTCTGAAAGGATCTATCATTGAAGATAACTTCCTGCAAGTTTAAATATTCAAGCTTGTTTTTGTCTTCATTTTTGTTCAAGCATCGGGTAATTCATGTTCTTCTGAGTGGGGATTTATAGATTTACCTAGAGTTCAACTCTGTTAAAAAGACAGAGAGGGAGAGTGGGAGAGAGAGAGCAGGAAAGAGAGAGAGAGAGCAAGAAAGAGAGAGAAGGCATTCTGCATGGTGAATGGCATCACATGACGTGGATAGGAAATAGAAGGGAAACACTGAATTATTCAAGCATTTGGGCTTTCTATTTTTATATGGGCAGATGACAGGTAAGGCCCCCCACCCCCAGCATGGCGCCTGCTAATATGGCACAGTTATAAGACATCCTGGTTACTATATCTAGAAACAGACAATATTTACAAGGGAAATGTGTTGAGTGTAACTTAATTGCCTCTAGTTTACATTAAAGCTAAAAGCAGTGAAATGTCAACAAATGTTAATTTCCCGGCCCCTCTAATGGGCGCGCACTCTTTCAGTTCCCAATTCTGTCCTTATTCATTACTGAACCGAAATTGCTAATATTTACTTATTACTTATTTATATTTTCATTTGAAAGTAAAAATAAGCTCATTTGCCAAAATAACAGCTTAATATTTCCAGTGCTAAGGAACTGTCTGTGTAAAGATTTCTATTAATGGCCTCTCAAAGAAGAAATCGGAGAGTTTCCACTTTTTGCATATGGAGTGTGAGGAAAGTATCATTCACTTAGAACACGATCATCACTCACCGTGGGGCTCACTCTGTGCTCTGGGAAATGGGGTGCCCAGAGTTCAGAGACAAGGAACGGCTTCATATTGGCTCAGGGCTAAAAGCAACCTGCCAGGAATGAGCGCGGGAAGGATCCATCCCAGAGTCTGGGAGTTCAGCCTCCCTTTGCATTTGCAGGCCTGGGATTATCTGCGGTTGACCTCCTGGGGTGTCCCAAGCGACTCCGCCAGAGCTGGGAGGACCTGCCTTCTCAGAGTCCGGTGGCCCGAGTTCTGCCAGGGAAGTCAGTAGATGCTCCTTGGCAGGTATCAGAGCCTGAATTCTCATCCTTTGCTTGTGCCTGGACTTCTACAGGCCCGGAGATGGAGCTTCCCTATACACTCCCAATCTTCTCATTGTATGGATAAACCACATCTCCTTGAGCCCTTCGTCAGTTAATGGACATTTAGGCTCTTTCCATGATTTGGCTACTGGTGAAAGTGCTGCTGTGAACTTTGGGGTACGTGTGTCCTGTGCATCAGCACTTCTGTATCCATCCCTTGGGTAAATTCCTAGCAGTGCTATTGCTGAGTCAAAGGGGAGTTCTATTGTTAAACATTTAAAAATTTTTTTAAATTATTTATTTTTGAGACAGATAGAGAGCATGAGTGGAGGAGGGGCAGAGGGTGGGGGAGACACAGAATCTGAAACAGGCTCCAGGCTCTGAGCTGTCAGCACAGAACCCAATGTGGGGCTCGAACCCATGAACCTCAGGATCATGACCTGAGCCAAAGTCGGATGCTTAATCAACTGAGCCACCCAGGCACCCCTCTAGTGTTAATTTTTTGAGGAACCTCCACACTGTTTTCCAGACATCTTGCACAGACTGTAAGATGGCAATCATCCCCCTTGACCTTGGTCCCATCACTGGACTTGTTGATCAACAATTAGCCTTGGCCAATAGCTTATCCACTTCCAAGCCAAGTGCAGACCCTCAGTGATCCTCCCAATCCACTCTGTCCTAGAACAACCACACCCTCGAGTTTTTCTGAGACTGAAGGACCTCCTAGGACATACGAGTTTCTATTTTAAACGCAGAACATTTCCAACAAACCACGATGTGTTGGTCCTATGCCAATAGTGACCCTCAATTCCTAGGAACGAGGGAGATAGAGAAACCCAGTTAGTGGCCACAGGGAGCTGGGAAGGCGCAGAGTGGGGGATGAGACACCTATCTGCGCAGAGGTGAGGCTGCGGGTGGGGGGGACGCCTACCTAGCTGATGGATCTAGAGCAGAGATGGAAATCAGTATCGCCTACAGCAATTCTGGTGGACTGGAAATGGCTGCCTGCAGTCACGTGTCCTGGAGCTATTTTAGGAAAGAAATGTGACTGATCCAGTCACAGAGAGAAGAAACGGTAGCGGCCAACCGTGACTGAGTCCCCAGACATGGGATCGAGAGCAGCGGCTGGCCGGCCAACAACTCGATGTAACGAACATTTAAACACTGACTTAAAATGAACAACAAAAACAACAAAATCTTACTAAATAAACTAGAAGCATCAGAGCCAGTGCGGGAGAAGGAGAAAGCACTCCTGACTTTGACACAGACTACGCTATGTCTTCTTGTCTGTAGGAATACAGTCCAAACAACAGTGTTTAGGCCGTTTGTCAACCTGTTTCTTTTGTCTTGTTTTCTGCAAAAGACAATACTGTGGAGTAATATCTCTGTCATTAATGACCATTCTGCCATCTTATTGCACATGGCGGTAGAGTGTATCCTGGCGTGGACTGTGCCCCAACATGGCTTCCCAACTCCCCACCGCCACACATCTGATGGCTCATTTTCACCCACTTTGGACCTACAAACAAGGCAGTGTCATAGGATTCCACCTAATGACACATTTGCTCTACCCCCATCCGCAAAGACGCTTACTCTACAAATAACGGCCACATGCACAAGAATCACACACTTCCCCGGCAATGGCTTTAGGGGAAATTCCAGAACATGACTTTGCTAATTCTAAGGATAAACAATAATCCTAAGGACATAGCATCACTTCCTAGGGTAGAAGGGATCTGCAAGTTTAGCCAGGACTCACTGTTTAAAAAAAAAAAAAGGAAAAGGAAAAGCTGTCCCTGAGGCTTGGTGACTTGTTCAGGGTTGGGGACGAGTACCAGGGACAAGTCTTTGCAAAGTCACCCCTTAGAACTGAAGTGTGGTCCTGCCAGGCCGCCCAGCGCCCGTCCTAGAGGCATGAAAGCACCTAATCTTCCTGCCAATGACGCGGGGCTGATGAAGGCAGGGCCGGGCATCTGTGTGCAGAGCTGGGGAGGGCGGGCATGCCGGGACCGCCCTGGGCCACGGGACCAAAGCGAGGCTCTTGGGACGGCAGACAATCCACCTTCATCCATTCCTTACTCACTTACATGTATTACTTAGGTCAGAGCACAGAGAGGGTAGGAGAGGGGTTTTGATGCTGTTTTACTGTTTTCATTTACATAAATGCAGTCAAAGATATAGCTTTATGTCCACGCCCCAAATCCACTCGTTTTCTCATGCATATTTAAACCTGATCCTATTTTTAGGTTTAGCCCTAGGCCACCCAAACCATCCTACTTACCAACAGGGCAGGGCCCATGCTGGCAAACAAGACACGCAAAGATGTTTCGACGTCTTGTTTGAGTCTCCTTTTTTTTTTTTTTTAAGAAAAAAGCTGATGAATATGGTTTTTGTTTTATTTTTTTTTTAATTTTTCTTATGGTTTTTATTTATTTTTGAGTGACAGAGACAGTGCGAGCAGGGGAGGGTCAGAGAGAGAGGGAGACACAGAATCCGAAGCAGGCTCCAGGCTCTGAGCGGTCAGCACAGAGCCCGACGCGGGGCTTGAATCCATGAACCGTGAGATCGTGACCTGAGCCGAAGCCAGATGTTTAACCGACTGAGCCACCCAGGCGCCCCGGTTTTTGCTTTAATAAAACTGCATACTACAGGTATTTAGAAGTGAATTATAATTATAGGAACTGCCTTGGAGTCTCCGGCTCGGAAAAGCTCGTGCTGCCCAGGGTGACGCGTTATTAACAACTGTGCGTTGCTTTGCTACACATCTCCTCGCACTTTGCAGACAACCCAAGCACTGCTTCCTTCCCCCCACTGCCACGCAGGCAGGGGTGGTCGGCCAACTGGTCCCGCGCAGGCACGCAGGGGGGGCGGGGAGAGAGCCCAGAGAGACGCAGGCCCCTCCAGGCCGGCAGGCGGCAGGGCTCCTAAACAAGCAGACCTAGTTCATTGTACTTCACTCTCCAGGCTGCTTCCTGGGACCCGCTCCTACCCCGGGGCTGCGAGCAGAGGGCACACTTCCCCAGTGCCCAGGGCCAGCTCACAGGTCACGAGGGTCTTGCCCTCTGCACAGCCTCTTGCGTCACTTTCCCGGAAGTCCACCTCTAAGCGTCCAAATCCGGCCTGGTTACAAGAGCTGGGACCTCAGTTGCCCGGGCCTGTGCGCTCCTAGCTTTGCAGAGGGCCACTGAGGACTCCGGCTTCTCCTCCTGCTCGCCCACCCCGGGTGCCAGCCCTGGACCGCCTGGGCTCACCCAGCCCTCGGGGCTCCAGCCTGCCAGGGCCCCCGGGGCCGCAGCCCACGGGGAGAGGCCCACCCGTCACCCGCACCTCCCTTCCCCCGCGGTTCCAGAAACCCACTGCGTCCCGTGCTCGCCAGGTCCTCCGGCATCGACAGTCGGCCCCACTCCCCATATAGAGGTCGCGGCGGTCCCAGGATTTCCCCGCGGGGCCTGCTTCCCAGGACCGGTTCCTCCTCTCCGGGCCTCCCGGCCACTCGGCTCACAAACCAGCCGCAGACGCAGGGCCAAGAGCGCGGAACAGCCGGTCACCGAGCGCGCGCAGGCGGGTTAACACGCAAGGGGACTTACCTGGGCACCTCGGCCGGGGACACTGCCCGGGAAGCCGGTCTCCGCACCCGCTGCCGGGATCCTGGGTTTACCGAGAAGCCGTCACGGGGCTCGGCCACGTCCACGGGGCGGACGGTCTCCACCACGGTGTCCGCCACGCCTCACTCCCTCCTTGCAACGGCGCACGGTGGGAACAACAGGTGCAGCGCGTTCCCTGATTCGGCTCACAGGTCAGCTGCAGGTCACGTCCTCTCCGTGACCTTCTCCAACAGCAGCTGGAGCGTTAGCTCCGTTTTACAGAGGAGAACGCTGAGACCATGGGTGTTTAACGGCTTGTGTTTGCCTAGAAGGCTCGCTAGGGACCTGAGGCGGTAAGTCATGTTTCTTTATAAAAGTATTGTATACCTTCCTAAGGAGCACTGCGAGAAAAGGGGTTTATAACTCAGCAGAGTCTTCGTTCTTGTCTCCTACACGGAGATGCCTTGGATCTCCTTCTATGGCTCGCTTGGTTTATATCACTTACAGGACACCCAGCCAACTCGTCCTGCTAAGATTTGTCTTTTCAACCCAGTTGTGGATGTGCATTAGAATAACTTGAGGGTACTTTTAAAATATATTGAATCTTTAGCTCCACAGCCCCCAGAGATGCTAGTTTGATTGGGCTGGTGCCTAGAAATTGGTATTTAGAAACACAAACACCCTCAGAGACTCTAAGGGGTGTCTGAGTTTGAGAAATGCTGCTTTCCCAGCCTTGATGTTACCCAGGGGCTCGTTAGAAATTCAGAGTCCCAGGTCTCTCCCCAGCTTTGCCATCAGAATCTGCAGGGTGATAAGGCTCCCATACCGTTTGTGCGGGCATCGCAGTTTGAGAAGCAAAGCATTCCAACGCTTTCCTGGGATTTTGGGGGGCTGGAGCCATTGCAGACAGGCTGTTGCTTCAACGTGAACCTCAGTTGTGGCCCTAGATGGTATCCATCTTTGTAGGAGCAGAAGGAGGCCTGGGCGTGAAGCAGCCGCCATTCTTGCTGCTGGGCGTTAGGTAAGTGAACGTAATCCCAGCGAGCTCACCTGCTCTGAGACAGAAATAGATTTACACACGTGAAACCCCTAATGCATGATGGGAGCCAGGACGCCACAGGTAGGGTGATCTCGGGAAAACCTGTTGCAAATCCACCGAATTTCTTTCTCTCAACCTTAAAACATGGAGAAAGGTCGGCGGAGAGGTCTCACTAGTAAATGAGAAAACACACATTTTTAGAAATGGATTTAGCAGGATGTCTGGCCCTTGGAAACTGCTCAGTAAATGTTTAACTTCATCATTATTTCCTTTCATTTATGGCATTTGTATTTGGATTGGTCTTCATTTAGCAATTTTGGCCTTTAAAAAGAAAAGGCAGAGAGAAATTTGAAAGCCTTCCATTCCTTGTCATCTTTTCTGCTTTCCCTTCCCTCTTCGCCCCATCCAAAGAGTCGGATTTTCTTTGTCCTGCCTTTCTCTGCTGTACGGGCAAAACATCACCCTCATTCATTCAGATATCACATCATTATTGTGTTCTTAATGATCCTCTTTCCCAGTTTCTGGCATCAGGAAGGAAGAGGGTTTTGAGTTGGTAAATAATCTTGGTCATATGCCAAGATTTTAATCACCAGAAAGAAACTGGCGGTGCGGAGGGCCGCCAGGAGAGCGTGCCTGAAAAGCACATGAAGCTGACTCCATCCCGCTTAGGAATAAAAATGGAGGTGGAGTCGGGCCCATGATGTGGGAAGTCAGGTTCAGAGATGAAAAGTGGTAGAAGGTACGCCCCCTCCTTTCCCTCCCCAGCTCCAAGCAGCTGCCTAACACATTAGATCTCGTTTCTTAGCGCAGATTCCTCCAGAGTGAATATTCCGCAACTTTCCATCTATGGCTTGTTTTTAATAGACATTTCCAAAAGAACAAATTAGCCAGCCGCTTCCCTCCCCCGTCCTCACTCCACCCAAAGTTGGAGAATCATTCCACAGCCCCTCTCTCCTGCACAGAATTACCCAATTATCTTCTAAATTATAAAAGGGAAATCTTCTCCACCAACTGTTCGTGGTGGCGGGGCTGGGATGCGCAGTGTTGCAAAACTGTAGCAAAAAAATGTAAACAAAAGAATCTCGCAGAACAGGGGGCAAGCTGTCCACATATGCCGATCCCGGCGCCTTCCATCAAAGGCAGAATTGCTTCCCCAATAAATGAAGCCAGTGCAACTAATAAACTCAGGCGCTAATTGCTGGCTGCAGATGTATTAACTGAAGCAAATATGATGCCGGCAACCATTAATTATCTAATGAGGCCGGCAGTCTTCTGATGAGGTGGGGGCTGATTAAATATTAAAGGGTAGCATATGGAATGTGCCAGGAACAAAAGATTTCAGTCTGGAAAAAAAAAAAAAAAAAAAGAATGAACGAAGGAAAAAAAAAGTGAGTGAATTCTTTCTTTCTTCCTTTTTTTTTTTTTTTTTTTTAAGACAAGAGCCGTCCCTGTGTATGAGAAAGGTAATTAAAGCCCCATTGCTGGCAAGAAATCTCCAAGGGAGTTCGGGGGAAATCTGACTTCTGAGGCTTCAGTACAGATGAAAAGGTTTCACTTTAAAAGATGGTGACAAAATATTCCCATGTAAAAGCAGTTGCTTTTGTTTAACCCTTGGAGCTGGGGTAAGTGCCTGCTGTTTGAATGGTTTCTTCTGCTTTTCACTGGGGGACGTGCTCTTCCTGGCTGATTCAAACCAGGGGGCGTGTTCTGGGGCCCCGCGCGCAGAAGCCACCCGGCTTGGTCTTTCCCTTCGCGTATGGCGCTTGCTGCTTGTGTCACAGGGGGAGTGCGTTACTAGACGCTAGCGTCAGCCTGGCCCCTGCTAGCCACTTGACACGTGTGAGCTCTTTTCATCTGCAAAACAGTTTGTCTCAGGGAAGTATTCACCCTGTTTCAAAGCAAGATATTTTGAGGCTTTCAAGGGGGGAAAGTGACTTGCTCAAGGTCACACAGCCAGTAAGGGGCCGATCTGAGATTTGAATCCAGGGTATCTATTTCAATGGCTTTGCTTGTAACCATTACACCGTAGGCCCTCCTCCCTCCGGGAAGGACAGTTGATGGCCAAGGGATACATGAATCATTGCTTGGGTGACACCTGCTTCCAGAAGAAAATTAGGGAGCAGATTTAAGTAGTTTTCTGTGTGTCCTTGAGGAAGATGATGGTCCAGCAGTCAAGAGTGCTTGGAATATAAATATAGTCGTGTGTTCCGTGTGGGTGTCTCTGACCCCAGGAGGGCTCGGGGTAGCACATGAGCAGCTTTCAAGATCTGCAGTGTGTCCTGGGCAGTCAGGACTTTTGGGACTCAAGCCAGCACAGTCCTGGGCAAACTGGGAAGGCTGGGGACCTCAGTAGATACAGATAAAAGTTTTTCCAGGTCCTCTTAATTTGAAGCCCAAATTACCTTTGGGTGACATTTTTACCAGATTTAAATCAAACTTCTATTCAACAGAGACATAACTGAGGGGGGTATAGCAAAACACATGCCACTTGGAGTGACCTGGATCATGATCCCACATTTGCCCCCGTCAGCCCATCAGTCACATGCTCTCCAGGACTCAGTTTCCCATCTAGAAATGGAAGTGATCGATGAAGTACTCAATCCCTATATTTTCTTGCGATTTTAAATTTCTGTGAGTCCACGAAGGAAAAAGACGAATATTCAAATCAGTGTTGTTGAGGACAGAGCACTTCACAGGCTGGAGAGTTATCTTGCGTTGTCTAATCGTTTTCTACAGCCTTGAGGTACAGGCAGGCGTTTGGATGTCATGTTGGGAAAAGTAAGCCTGGTTGATGTGCCGTGGTTACAGAAAGGTTATAAAAGCAAACTTCATTAAAAATAAATCAGGGTCCTCATTGAAAACCATAGACGTTTCTCTCTTGTCCATTTCACTTATCAAATGTTGCCTACCTTGAGCATTTTAATGGAGGCAAGATTTTATATATATAGCATAACATAATATAAGTTACATTATTTTTAAAAATCTTGAGTGCTTATTGCTTCTCTGTACTGCAGAGAAGAGTCCTTATTTTGTTCAGATGAGTTCTCTTCCTTACGTCTGTCGCCCAGTACTCCCTTACGTGTATTCCATACTGGATTAAAGAGTTGGTACAGAAAAAAAGCAAAAAAAAAAGAATAAAGGTTCTCTGCTAGCTACAGACACAGCCAACAACTTAGATGCATCTAGGTGCATCAGGATAAGTAAAGAACAGATCTGTATTTGAAGAGACAAAACTAATCAGTGCTGAGAAAAAATGCAAAAGATGATTGTTGTTGGCACGGTGGCAGAAACAAATCAGGTTTCCTCTGGGTAAGTGGGTGGGAGTAGGGGTCTGCCAGGCGGGAGGCCTTGGGGAACTTCCAGGGACAATACACTTGGGGCATATAGACTCTAGGTCTATAGGCGTTCGGCAAAATGCTTTTCAAATTAAAAAACTGAAATTAAAAAATTTAATCTAAATTCCACAGTTCTTTAGGAATTCATAATACGTGCCTCTTGCCTTATGTAACATTGACCTCAGTCGCAAATGGCGTCACAGAATCTGTTGATGTCTTACTAATGATACACACGCTGAAGGGTTTCTGTTTGAAAAGTACATGCAATGTACTTTCAAATGCCTCCACATATAAGGTGGATTGATGAGTAGAGAAAAGGATGGCTAGATGGATAAGGGTATGGACTGATAGACGATAGGTGAATGGATTAATTAGTGAATAAAGGACAGATAAGTGGGTGGATGGATAGACGGATGATAAACAGACAAACCAAAGTCTTAATTGTAGAATCTGGGAGATGAGTCCTTGGGTATTCGCTGTATAATTGCTTCAACATTTCCGTTTGTTTGCAAAATTTCATAATAAAATGTTGGATAAAAATAAACCGATCCTAATCTTAAAGAAGGTTCCATATTTAGGAAGTTCCACAGGCTCTTCGTTTCTCCCATCTTCCCCTTGGAGGCATTTAGAGCTCAGACGTATTAAAGGCTTTAAGTCATGTGGTTAAAATAAAACCAGTAAACTTTATTTAGCCTGATATTTCCTAAAAATATTTGGTAATGAAACTCCTGGTTTTACTTCTCTTTTCTGGTTGTGCTGGTGGCGTAGCAGATCTTTAGTTCTTCCCTCCGCTTTGGGGCACACCACGCTGTCAGGACGCAAGAGTAGCGCGCAGGATCGGGGATCCCATGTGAATGAACGCTCTTTAGGATGCGGCAGATCACGGTTAAGATCTGACAGTTACTAGAAACGGAGTTCTTCTCAAATTGGGTAGCGGCGCTTCATGTTTTGAACCAGAGTTTGCCCGCTTCTAAGTTGTGATGACGTGGCCCGTTCCTTGTAGGAATATGGTGACAGGTAAACGAGGTAATTATGGAGTGTGCTGCTAGTAAGGAAGGGAAGATCATGACAGTAGCATCCACTGTGACTGTTGCAAAGCTCCGAGCAGTGAGGAGGAAACACAAAGATAAATCCATACCGAGACCATAGTCCTGAAAAATTAACTATGCCAGGAAAACATTGTAACCCCCCCAAGGAGAAGACAGGTACGTTACTTTTAAGTAACACTGTATACACCGAAGCCAAACTTATCATCCACCAGTGAGGTCCAGGAGAAAATGGCCTTCAAAATTCTAGGGGAAAATTAGAAGCCACCCAGGGCCTACCAACAGTAAAAGGAGTAAATAAATAATGGCATATTTGTGCGGTGGAATAACACACAGCAATAATAAAAAAGGATCAGCATCTGTAGATAACAATGTGAAGGGAAAAGCCAGGTACAACGTGTACGTATCTTATTATTTTATTTACATAAACTGAATTATGCTGTTAGAAATCAGAATATAGGTTATCGCTGTTCTGGGGTGGGAGATGGAGGTAAAGTGGGTGGTAATTGAGATGGCTTTGGGGTATTAGGAATATTCTGTTTCTTAAAATTTTTTAATGTTTATTTATTTTTGAAAGAGAGAGAGAAAGAAACAGAATGAGCGTAGGGGAGAGGCAGAGAGAGGAAGACACAGAATCTGAAGCAGGTTCCAGGCTCTGAGCTGTCAGCACAGAGCCCCATGTGGGGCTTGAACTCACCAACCATGAGATCATGACATGAGCCAAAGTTGGGTGCTCCACAGACAGAGCCACCGGCACCCCCAGGAATATGCTGTTTCTTGATTTAAACTTGATGCTCAAAAACACTTGTCTTTCCCTAGCTAGTTCTAAAGCTCCAGTGCAAAATTAAGAGACTTATAGACAGATCCAAAAGCCTTGACATGCTAACATTTGGAATTCTCAAAGAGTAAAAAAGACTCAGATGGAGGAGAAACTAATCACAGAAACAGAAGACGACTAACCGAACAAAAGAGAAACATGACTTGTCAGACGTGAAGGACTCCCATCGTCTTAGACAAATGCACAGATTTTCAGGCTTTTAGCCAGCCCTCCTGAAATACCCGAATCTGAACGAGAAAAATACTTTTATACCCTTTTTGATTAAAAGCACAGGACTCACATAGGACAGAGAGTTAGATCAGTTTCAGATACCTTGTCTACCACACTCAATAACGCGTGAGGCAAAAAGGATGATGACTAAGTTGTTTTACATCTAAAGTATGACTCTTACTCAACAGCAGAGGAAAACCTGTTTGAAGAAGTTAGTTGAGGAAGGAACTAGAAGAAAAGGAGATAAAATAAATATCTCCAGATAGGAAAAGACAGAGTATTCAACCAATACAGATGGACAATGGATCTTATCATATTATACTTAGGACTGATGGGTTGATGAGACCATGCCTGGGAATTATCATTCATGCTTACGAAAGAATTCTCAGAAACATGTGCTTTATCTTGATAGTCTGAGAAATTTAATAGTACTCGGGAACTGAATTTCTAAATGACCTAAACAAAATATAGGAGTTGAGTGTGTCAGGAGGACTGGATAAAGGATTTCCAAGGCTTTGGAGGGGGTCAGTTCATGGACCAGGAAAACAAGGGAGACATGATTCGTTCCCGGCATTGAGTCTGGTGGGGTAAAATACACGTTTCAATACGGTTGTTTAGAAACAGAAAGCTTAGGGGCACCTGGGTGGTTCAGTGGGTTAAGCATCCGACTTCAGCTCAGATGGCGATCTCATAGTCTGTGAGTTTGAGGCCCGCTGAGGGCTGTGCTCACAGCTCAGAATCTGGAGCCTGCTTCTGATTTTGTGTCTCCCTCTCTCTGCCCCTCCATGACTCACCTGTCTTTTTCTCTCTCAAATATAAACTTAAAAATTTTTTTAAATTAAAGGTAAACAAAATCTTGGCATGCCTGGGTGGCTCAGTCAATTAAGCATCTGACTCTTGATTTCAGCCTAGGTCATGATCTTGTGGTTCACAAGTTCAAGCCCCACATCAGGCACTGTGCTGACAGCGTGGAGCCTGCTTGGGATTCTTTCTCTCTCCCTCTGTCTCCTCCCCCACTTGCTCTGTCTCCCTCTCTCTCTCTCTCAAATTAAATAACCTTAAAAGAAAAGAAAAGAAAAGCTAACAGGATGGCACTTGCAGCAGCGATTCCAAGTTATTAAGAAGGATACAAAGATGAAAGTTGATTCTGATATTTGAATCCAGGTTGGCAGCTGTCCAAACGTTAGAGGGCTGAGGTTGGCAAAAAGGCAAGCGGGCAGGTTGCAGTGCACAAAGATGGTCCCCTTGCTTTGGGAGGTGCACACACAAGGAGACGAGAGATCTTTGTGTCGAGGGCTGTCGTGAGTGAACCTAAGAACACAAATCGCGTTTTCAGAGAGGGAGGTGGCAAACGTACCCCTGGGCGTTGGCGGGCGCCGTGAAATAAAACCCCGTAGCCGCGAATCCCTTCTGTGTGACCAAGGTGCTCAGAGATTTTACTGCCATGGGGGGAAGTGTCAGATTCTAGAAAGCATGTCACCCCCAAAACTGATTTGCTTTAACTGTAAGGATGATCCTTTCCCCAACTCTCACTTTATTTCTTGATAATCCCCCTCTTTATTATAATCTTTTTAATATCCGTCTGTTACCCTTTAGGCAGAGGCTTCCAAAATTCAAATATCATGCTATTTTTATCATAGAAGAATATGTAAAGCAATAGAAAACAGTTTAATGGGTTTTGAAGCCTGTGGCCCTCTTTTGCATCATTTCCATAATGAAATCCACTTGCAGGCATCCATGTTGCCACAGTTGACTGTTCACAAACATGAGAGTGAACGTTTCCTTTCTGGAAGATGTCCCGGCAGAGTGTGAGCTAGCCACCTGTGACAGTCACCTGGCGTTTCCCAACCCTGGCTTGCATTGGAGGCATTATGGGACTCTCTGTTTGATCCCGTGAAACCCTGTGGCATGTGGGACATACGTTGCATGCCTGGGATCTGTGAAATGGATCATGGAAGGTGGTTTTCAGAGAACAAGGTCTAGGGAGGAAAATTCTCTTCCCCAGAGACTTACATTTCAAAATCCTTGAGTCTAAAGATTTCATTGGACGGTCCTGGGAAAAGGCATATTGCAAAGGAATTGACACACTTGATGCTTGACTCTCAGTCTCTAGGATATGTTAGATAAGTTTGGTTTTTGTTTCTTTGATTAATGAATTGTGTCATCAAACCTCGACATAGTAGCTTAAAGGGACAGAGGAGTATCCGTCTTGTGTGGCTGGGACTTTACAAGCAAATGTTGCTGTATAACAGGGCAGACAATGGAGTTTTCGCCTACATTTTAAAGTCTGCAATCCTGGGGCGGCTGGGTGGCTCAGTTGGTTAAGCATCTGGCTCTTGGTTTCTGCTCAGGTCATCGGTTCATGAGTTCGAGCCCCCATTTGGGCTCGAACCACACTAAAGGCAAAGGGACTGCTTGGGATTCTTTCTCTCCCTCTATCACTGCTCTCTCCCCCTCTCTCAAAATAAATAAATAAACTTTAAAAATATAAAAATAAATAAAGTCTACAATCCCTAAACTGTACACAAGCTGATGCACACTCGAAAGAGTAAAGGAATTTGAATTTAGGTTCACACAGCATGTTTGAATTATGGGGATTTTCTGACTGTTTTATGATGTCTTTTGAAAAGACTATTGCTGGGAGCCTGGTTGGCTCAGTCGGTTAAGCTCCTGACTCTTGAATTTGGCTTAGGTCATGATCTCGGAGTTTGTGAGATTAAGCCCCATATCAGGCTCTGCATTGATAGTGCAGACCCTGCTTGGGATTCTCTCTCTCACTTTCTGTTTGCCCATCCCCTGCTTGTTCTCTCTCTCCCGCCCTCCCTCAAAAAACAAATAAATAAACTTTTTTTTAAAGTATTGATCTGTATTTCCCTGATGACGGAAGAATGTTCGTAATCTTTTCATGTGTCTGTTAGCCGCCTACATGTCTTCTTTGGAAAAGTGTCTGTTCATGCCTTCTGCCCATTTATTAAGTGGGTTGTTTGTCTTTTGGTTGTTGAGTCTGATACCACCTCACACCTGTCAGAATGACTAAAATAAAAACCACAAGAAACAACAGGTGTTGGTAAGAATGTGGAGAAAGGGGAGCCCTCTTGTACTGCTGGTGGGAATGCAAACTGGTGCAGGTGCTCGGGAAAATGGTATGGAGTTTCCTCCAAAACTAAAAACAAAACTACATTATAATACAGCAATTGCACTATTAGGTACTTACCCAAAGGATACAAAAATACATATTTGAAGGGGTACATGCACCCCAAAGTTTATAGTAGAATTATCAACAATAACCAAAATATGGAGAGAGTCCAAATATCCAAATATCCACTGACTGATATTGAATAAATAAGATCTGGTGTGTGTATTATATATATTATATGGTATGTAATATATATAAATATTGTGGAATATTACTCAGTCATTAAAAAGAATGAAAGCTTGCCATTTGCAATGATATGGATGGAGCTAGAATGTCTTACGCTAAGTGAAATAAGTCAAACACAAATATGATTTCACTCATATGTGGAATTTAAGAAACAAAATTGACGTACATATGGGATGCAGTGGGGGAAGAGATGGGAAGCAAACCTCAGAGATGCTTAATGATGGAGAACAAACTGAGGGTTGATGGAAGGAGGTGGGTGGGAGATGGGCTTGGTGGGTGATGGGTACTAAGGAGGCACTTGTGATGGTTCCCAGGTGTGCACATAAGTGATGAATCACTGAATTCTACTCCTGGAGTCAATATTGCACTGCATGTTAGCTAACTAAAATAAAAACAAAACTCTATTGACTTTTTTTAGTTTAGACTTCATGTACTCTGTTCCCTAAGATCCAAAATGGTGGCCGTTTGTCCCCATAAATGAAGGAGCCCCCTGACCTTCTTTCAGAACAACAAGACAATTACTCATGTGTTGGACGATTACTAGTGAACCTCCAGGAAACTACTAGCAGAAGTGCTTTCCTTCTCCTGACAAGACATTAGAGCAGAGAGGAATAATTAAAGCAGAGGCTAACATAAACTGACTTCTTACTGGGTGTTATGGTAAGAATTTGTGGCTGTTACCTCGCTGGTTTTTAAATCATGTCTATAGTAATTTCTGTTGCGATCTTTGTTTCAAAGAAGAAACAACTGAGGATCAGAGACATTAATTGATAGCGTCAGGTTTTACTGCTTATCAAGAGCTGGCACTCTACTGGGGCCAAAATCCAAGGTCTTCAGAATTTTACATTTTGCTCTCTTTTCAGCAATGGTCAAAATGTGATCCCTGTCTTCCGATGGTGGTCCTGACTTTCAAAGAGAGATGGCAGGACTTGTCTGAGGACATACTGACAAATACTGACATACTGAGATTGGAACCTGGATCTCTTGGTGAAAATTATGCTCTATGCATGTCAAAGAGTACACAGATGGAGCCAACTCTTTACTGGGAAAGTGCATCCCACAGGAAGTGTTCTCTACCAACTACAGTTGTATAGTTGAGTGCATTTCTCTCCAAACGTGTGGCATTGTTGAGCCAATCTGTAGAGTTATTTTTCAAAAAGAATGTGGGCACCAGAAGCAGGGTTTATACTGACCACTGGATCAGCTTAAGGTACTTCTGTTCTTATGACAACAGGCTCTAGGTAGGTGTAGACATGCAGCTGTGTTGATGGTGTGAATTGAGAAGTTCCAGAAATAGCCTTGCCTTCTTCACGTGATCTTCTGCCAGTCAGCCAAAGTGGCTGCAAAGATGATTGGGTATTACTCTTTTTCATTAAAATATGTATGTGTTCACCCATTCATAGCAATGATTATGTCTCTCATATTTCATGGTGGGAGAGTACACGTAACAAAATTTACCACATTAACCATTTTTTAAGTGTACTTTCCAGTGGTCTTAAGTACATTCCTATTGTACAGACATGGCCACCACACGTCTCTGGAAACTCTTTTCATCCATGAGACTGAAACTGTGCGTCCATGAAACACTAACTTTCTATCCTTCCCTCATCCGAGCCTCTGGCAACCACCATGCTATGTCCCGTCTTTACGAATTTGACAGCGAATTTGACTGCACCGTTCTATGTTCTGTCTCTAGTGGAATAGAAATGGCATCATACAGCACTTGTCTTTCAGTGACTGGTTTATTTCACTTACCATGATATTCCCAATGTTCAGCCATGTTGTGGCGTGTAACAGGATTTCCTTCCTTTCTGAGGCTGATGAATATGCCGTTGAATATCGATACCACATTCTCTTTATCCATCTAACTACTGTTGGACAAAAAGTGAGTTGCTTCTATCTCCTATTGTGAATAAGGCTCTGAATACAGGTGCTTTGAGAGCCTGCTTTCATTACTCTTGGGTGTCTATCTAGAAGTCCATTTGCTAGATCAAAAATAAATTCTATGTTTTTAAATTTTTTTGAGGAACCAGCATAGTACTTTTAAGCTGTAATTAGGCACCACCAAGATACAGGAATGAATTGGGCATGAGCCCCCCCCAGATCACAGATTAGGTGGGGAGCCAACTAAATACATGTAATGTATTGGCAGCACACGGGGACACAAGAGGCAAGGAAAGACTGGCTAAGAGAGCTTGGGAGTGCTAAAGAGGGTGTGCTTGGTTCTTTTCGGAAAGAGCAAGGGAGGCTTTCAACAGGTGGTGGCATTTGAAGTGAATCTTGAGTGTGCGTTAGCAGAAGATGGAGGCTTTTTATCCTGGAGAAAAGATGCCTTGGGATTCATGACTGTTGCCTTCGAGCCTCTCAAGAGTTATTATGTAGAAGACTGAGCAGATGTCTTCTGTGTAATCTTGATATGGAAGGGAGACAGACCTCAGATCAATAGTAGAATGAGGTCGCCAAAAATTAGAGCTGTCAGAAGGTAGAGAGTTCCACATGCACACTCCCAGTGACAGCCCATCAGACATCACAAGATAGAGGCATTCAGCACTTCGGGTGCAACTGATGATTTCTAAGACCTCTTCCCACTTGCGGATTCGATTGTTCTAACATTGCTTCCAACTGAAGCATCTCTTAGGATTCAAATTTATTCTCGTAGTTTCCCTTAAATTAGCTCTTACAGACATGTACACACACATGTATATGCCCTACACAGTCTGCATAATCTATGTTACATAGAATGCACTGTCTGTGTGACATATAATCCTCCTAACTGTTCTTTATTAAGTACCTTATTTGTGCGAAGTACTGTTCTATGGAGATTATATTTGATTTCATTTTATTTCATTCGGCCATCATGTTAACCCTACACATTGTGTAATGACATCAGACCCACCTCAGAGACCTGAAGCCGATAGCAGAGAAGCTGAGGAACTTGTCCACGTTCACATTGTTGACTGAAATGACACTTGAACTTGGGCCCCAGAAGTTGGTCTCTATGCTAAATGCTATACTATACAGTCTGTCCTAGTAGAGCTGTTTTTATTTATGTAAAAATAACTTATTTAGAGAGAGAGAGAGAGAGAGAGAGAGAATGAGCAGAGGGGCAGAGAGAAGGAAAGAGAGAGAAAAATAGAATTCCAAGCAGTCTCCATGCTCAGCTCGAAGGCCAATGTGGGGCTTGATCCCACAATCCTGGGACTATGACCTTAGTCAAAATCAAAAGTCAGGTGCTCAACCAAGTGAGCCACTCAGGTGCCCCTTGGTAGAGTTATTTCTTAAAAAAAGATATGCCATTGTTTCATTACTTCTCTCCACAGTTCTATGAAGCGTAGATTATGATGCCCCCATTGAACCAGTGAGAAATTGGAAAACCAGGTGGTTACTGGCATGTTATGTGTAGCCAGGAATTATGGTAGCTCTGTCTGCTGCCTAAGACCTTTCACTGATATTAGCCTTACACTTCAAAGTCCTATCTGGGACCCTAGCATCCTGGGAGTCTGAAGGGCATCTTGTTTTCTATTATCTCACAAGATCAGTTTATAAGACAGACAGCAGTATACAATAACTTGGGACAGATGCTTACTTTTAACCCTCCCTGCCCCTCCTGCCAAGAGAATCGTGTTCTTTGGAAGTTTGTGTGTGTGTGTGTGTGTGTGTGTGTGTGTGTGTGTGTAGATGAATTCTAATTTAACTGCCTTTTTCCTCCTAATGCATCACACAAAAGACATTGTAGAGGGCTTGGTCATAAAACGGAATTGTTTTATTTTTAATGTTTATTGCTGGAGAGGACCAAGTTGAAAATCAAACACATGGGTCTCACGACTTGAATCAGGAGGAAACTTGCTAATAGATTTTTTTTAACTTTAAATTTAACAACTTAACAACTTGGCAATTTAATTAACTTTTTAAACACAACATAAACCAGCCTGTGGGACTTTCTGCTGCCGTACTTAATTGTGGCAAATAGCCTAAGAAGTGGAAGGAAAAACAGATGAGACACCTTTATGGTGAAGGAGGCACCATCTGTAGTCACCAGCTAGGATATTTTGTCACAGTCCATCCCCAGGAAGCGTAACTCAAGACTTCCAAACAGCTCTCCGTTGGATTTTCCTTGGGAGTTTAACAATGGCATCACGACAGCCATTAGGGGAACCTAGTACTACAGTTCCATAGTAAGAGAATTTATTCCCGTTGGGTTCTAGAGAATCAGGAGAATCAGAATCTAGAGGGCCTGCATTTTCTGCTAATTAATTAATTAATTCAACAAATGTGGATCACATGCTTACTCTTGGAACACTTTGGAGTAAGAAACAGATAGACAATGTCCATGCTTCCACAGCACTTCAAGTCAAGAGGGACAAGACATGGCTTCATCCAGTAAACAAAACCCAACATGGGCTCCCCGTTGCTGAGCAGGATTATTACCGTGCTCTCTGGGAAGGGATTTACACATGTTATTATCACGCTGAATCCGGGTAGATTTTATTATTGGACTGTCATCTAGAAAGAAAGGAGACAGAGTGGAGTTATACCAATTTCTTGAGGTCCTGGAACTAATTTACCTGGCTAATATTCAAACCTAGGTTGACTCCTTCAAAGCGACTTAGCCGATATTTGCCAAGTTTGAATTATCTGCCTGGCATGTTTACCTCTTATGCCAGGTCCGTGTATCCCTCAAACCGGTGTGTATGTATGTATGTATGTATGTATGTATGTTTGTATGTATGTATGTGTTTTTGCTTAATGAAAGGTAGCCACATTTCAGCACCAAGGTATTTGCCGTTAATGGTTGGAGTTATCCAAGGTGACGTGGTTAGAAGGGGGCTGGTCCATTACACAAAATGCTGCTACAGCAAGTCATCTCTTTACAACTTTTGTCCAACTCAAAAGAGGTCAGAAATTTTTGAATAAAAACTATAAGAACCTTATAACATTTGTAGTTAGTTTTATGATTTCCCACATTTCTTGGGTTTTTTTTCTCTCTCCATTTTTTCCCCCATAGGTATTATAAGAAAAGCAAACTAAGGTCAAAGTGCACATTTTGGGGAATGAGGAAGAAAGGCATAGATAGGTGGAGGGTCCTAATGATAAGGAAATGGAGAACTTAAGCAAATTTTTCCTGGGTCTTGCCGATAAAAATAGTTTTATCCACCTCTGGAAGCCTAGGCCCTCGGATCAGTGTCCTACTTCCTATTAGAGTCTCACCATCTCAGACTCATTTCAACAAAGTATGCAGGCACATCACACCTAGAAGTATCATTTTTATCTGATTGTGAGTTCCCTGGGCAATACGGATCAATTTTTTTTTCGAAAATGTAAATAGGCCTCACTCCCCCCAGGAGTTGCTGGAAAATTATTTCGTTGGTGATGGCTCTTTTCTACCTCATAACAAAACTGGTGCTGGGTCAAGATTCTATTACCTATTCCTTCAGATAGAAACAGCAGGGTTCAGTCATGGCTTTGTGGTTCTTGTTCCTTTTGTTGTAATAATTAGATGCTGAGAATTTGTGGTTTTCCCCCAGGAGTCATTCTGAGTGTCTCGCGTGTGAGATCTTGGAGCACGTGGTCAGGGATCAGAGTCCCTGACCTGGGTCCAATCTGGATCTGTCAGCTTTCCTTTGTTTTGTGTGTCCAGTTTCCAGGTAAATTAATTCTATTGTTACCGTGAAATATGTCTTCCACCTCTTAGGCAATAAAATTTGAGCGCCTTGTACCTTTCATGATTCTTTAATTTTCAAAGGAATGGAAACCGATGACCTCAAAGAGAGTCATGGACTTTCTGGTGTTGACACGTGGTGTGGACGGGAGTGTGTTCTTCTGTGTCTCAGATCCATGGTCCCCCACACTGTGCTGTGCTACTGTGGAGTATACTTCAGAACAGGGAGGAAATAGTCGGACACATTTTTCCTGCCTGGCCTATTTTTCTTTGACAGTGAGTCAATTTCGTGGGTAAAATGAGAGGTTGTTCTTGACGGTCTCACTGGTCTCCCGTGGCTCTCCCATTCAGCTGTTCTCTCTCTCTCTGAACTTTTCTTTTATTCCCCTGTGGGATGAGGATGTAATGCGATGTGCTACGGTATGAAAAAAACTTTCAAAGTCTTAGTGGATCCTAAATAGACTCGTTTAATCTACGCGGGGATTTGAATCCTCACGTAAGACATTTTGCTTAATTAAGCCACATTCAAACATGAAAAAGTCATGTTCATACAAACTTAAGGATCAGATTTACAACTGCTGAGAACCTGGATGGTATGGATTAGTCTCAATTAGCCACATCCTGATTCTCGCTGAGAAAAGGTCACCAGATTTTTCATCCTTTACTTACTTGAAATTCACGTCAGCCAGCTCAACCATGGCCGAATGTTTAAAAGGACGCTTGGTTTGTCATGAAGCTTTCATGGAGAGAGTAGGATTCATTCATTCATGTAGCAAACCCGCATCAAGCACATTGCACTGCCTCGTATATTAACACAAGGGATCTGAAGACCAGCGTGCTTCTTGCCTCTTGAATGTGCAATTTAGTGAGGTTTCAGGAGACTGGATGGTAATAGGATGGACCAAACGTCATCATCTGGAAGCTACAGAGAAGAGAATTTTGAACCAAGGAAGCAGCATCCTGTAATAGACATAGGGTGTGTACCCTTGCTCCCTCCCTTAAGGTGACCTGTAGCTTTATTGTCTTTTCCAAAGAAATGCATGCTCATTATAAAAATATTAAAATGTACAGAAAGAAGATATTTGCAAATCACCCCACATGTTATCCAAAGAGCCAGCATTAATATTAGGTGAAAGTCATGCTAGGTATTGTTCTGTGCATAAACACAGATTTCAGAAGACATAAATACTGTAACCTAACATGTTTTTCTTAAACTAAAAGAACCACATTTCCTGACACGGGGTTAAATATGGAAAAATCAACATGAATTTGATGGTATGGCTGAGATTCAAATACATATTGTTGTTGTTGTTGTTTTTATTGCAGAAGATATAATTTCCTAAAAGGCTCCTGGAATGTAAAGAAAAGACGTTACAAAAACATTAGGACATTTGAGTTAGTATTATGTTTTAAGGTACTTTTCGCTTTTTAGATGATGTCATTTGGCTCTCCGCTATAAAAGATGGAGCCCTGAACACAGATTTCTCCCAACCTCACTCTTCTGCAACTTCCAATTTTTTTCATCATGTTGTTATTCATTCTGACATTGCCAAGGCTGATGACATTTACATTTTGTTCTGTGACCATGATTTTCACAGTTGCTAAGTATTAGTACTCTGTTGAACGAGAGACAACAGTCATAGTCTTTTGACCGCAATGGCTTCATTCCTGAAATCTATGTTTTAGCTTCTCTGTTAGATGCTGTCAGACCTTAATGTGCAAGTGAGTTATCTGAGGAGCTTGCTGAAATACAGATGAAGGTTCAGTAGGTTTGCAGTGGGGCCTGATACTCTCCCTGTGTTTCTAGGTGAAGCTGCTAAACCATAGTTTTTGTCGTGAGAGCCCATTTTCCAAAGAGCTCTGTTCCCCGTGTTCCCTACTGCATGTTCGCTTTAGAACAAACTCATTCCTGGGCTGGGATTATTTCTGAGTCATACTGTATATTCACCCATTTTCTTCTAGCATTAAGTTTCATTTTGGAGAAACCTGAGACCAGCCAAAATTTCATTCTTTGTAGATAATTATTTTAGTCTCTTTAAAGACTTGGGGCAAGGGCACGGGAATCATTTAAAAACAAAAATCTTCCATATTCAGTAATGTAGGCAAAATATGCCTCTTGTAGATAACTAGGTATCGCACACCCTTCTAAAATGCTATGTTCCTTAATTGTGTAGACGTGGTTTTGTTTTTCTATGTCAGAAAATTTTTCTTGCATTATATCTTTGAAGACTTTTATCTCTCCTGTCCCATGAGTTCACTTCTTTCCTGGAAGGAAAATCACTTTTCCTCGTTTAAACCAGTTTTATTTATTTCCTGCAAATAATACCTTCTCTCTGATTACTTGGATATTTTGGGTTTTTTTAATCTGTATTCACCCAGTTGATAAGAAACCTTTCTTTTAGATCAGATCTAATTGAGACCCATCTTTTGGAAGTATCATTTCAGCATCATCCTGTTTCTCATTTCTTTCCTTGTATGTGTTAGCTCTTATTTATTTTTCTGTTTGTCACGTTATCTTGTTTTTGAGATATTCTTATTATTGTAGATGTGTTATAGTCAAAGTGATCTAATGCTTGAGCATTTCTGTAAATCCCAAGTTAGATATCCCCCCAAGTAGAGCCTGTTTCGCACCCTGCCCAGAATCTTTGACACATAATTGTCTCTTATTCCTCAACTCCTGGCTTTGTTTTGCATTTTCTTTTTCTTCCTCTCCCCCATGTTTGGACTGATCAACCTAAGTCTTCTTGTTGTTCTCTAGCATTTACACAATTTCTTAACTCCTACCCAACCCAAAAGAAGACCGTGTGCAGAACCACAAGGGCTGAGGATGGAGGATCCCGTCTGGTTTTCCTCTGCCTGAGGTTATAGTGGGATTCGGGTGTTGGGAGGGGCTCACCTGGAGAAGGCGTTCTTTGTTATCCTAGTGCCCCCAAGAGGCTCCCAGGGTCTGTTAGATGTCCCAGCGGCTCACTTGTTTGTGGCCCAGAATGCCTATTTCTGTGTGAAGATACCTTCAGCTTCCATGCTTATCTTTTAACTTGTGTCTCTCATAAAGGGTCATTGTCATCTTTTGCTTCTCTTCTTTTACTCGTTTCCTCCCCAAAAGTCTTACTATGTTTTTCCTCATTAAAAGAGGGGAAAGTCAAGAATGCCCACTCAGTTTGCACTTGCTCTCCCCCGGGTACTGAGAGGGTTGGTGAGAACTGCCCACCACACAGCTTCTGGGTCTTGGTGAGGGCAAGAGGCTGGCCTCAGTGGGATGCTCTAGTTAAGGAAACCCTGCTCTTTTTGTTGGCATTTACTGCCCCGGGGTTGTGGTTTTCCGTTGCTGGCGTGCTTGGAGGTGAACACGTTTGCTCTTGATTACATTTTATCTATCTATCAAATTGGGTGGTTATGTCCAAATCTTTCAATGCCCTGCTTTAAGAGGAAAGGTGTCCATGGATGTGGTACATTGAGAGGGTGTTCTATTTGTGGCACGTTCCATGTTGTGGAACTTCCCATTAGATGTCCACAAAACATACACTGAATTAAACATCTGTGACCTCCGGGGTTTTTTTTGTTTTTATTTTTTAATGTTTTATTTATTTTTGAGACAGAGATTCAGAGCCTGAGCAGGGAGGGGCAGAGAGAGAGGGAGACAGAGTCAGAAGCAGGGCTCAGGCACTGAGCTGTCAGCACAGAGCCCGATGTGGGGCTCGAACCCACGAACATGAGATCGTGACGTGAGCTGAAGTCAGAGGCTTAACCGACTGAGCCACCCAGGCCCCCCATGTGACCTCGTTTTTGCACTTAGCTCCCTTCCTGACTGCCAAGAGATCCTCAGTAACATTTGTTGAATTAGTGAGAGGTGTAAGGGGGAGGGAGGGAAGCCTGCAGAGTAGGTGTTATGAGCTAGAACATGCCTTACTTCATTTGATTTCATTTGATCACAAGAACCAATGATATGTAGGTGCTCCTGGTGCTGCCTTTCGGTTGAGGGTACTGATGGGAGCATAGGCATGTGACTTGGTCCCTGTAAATAGTCCTGGTGGAGCCTGATGTCACGTGCAGGTCAGTGGGAAGGCACCACCGTGCCCTTTCATCACGATAGTCCCAGCCCCTGGGAAAAGTAGTCGCAGCTAGAGGGACCCCCTCATGGGTATGTTGTATCCTGAACAGGCCAGGGGTAGGATACAGTCCACAGGTGTTTTGTATGTTGTATACCTAAAACACATGCAACTGCAGCATGACGTGGGAGATCAGAAGCTCTAGTGACTGTAGCCTTCCTGGGAACAGCTGACCATGACTGGATAGCAGTCATCCTTTTTAGATGACCGTGACCCTCTTCCACTCCCTCCCCGCCTTTACCCGCTTGCCTCTGCAGGCATTCGGATGTGCAGCCCTGACCCAGATACGAGTTGGCCCGGGCCCTCTGTCCTTACAGGCTGTGCCCAGTGCCACACATCAAGGTTAGAGAAAGCTCCCAGGTCCTCAGGGAGCCCAGTCCTGATTGCAGCATGCTCCTAGGAGACCTCGCTGACACAGAACACCATCCCTGAGGATTCCTTAGGCTCCGCTGCAGAGTGTGGAAGTGTCACTTGATTCAGTGAAGACTTACTGCATCCTCAGCAGGCTCTGCAAAGACAGTGATCTGAGAGATGGTTTGCAAATCCTCCTGGAGCAGCTCCGAGTTAGGCTCTGGTCTCTAGGGAGGACGCAGAGAGTGATCACCTTGTGTGTGGTGGGGTTGTTTGCTCCCCAGAGAGAGAGAATTAATGAGAGTCAGGAGAGGTCTGTCCTCAGGGTCCGGTGGGAGCTCTCCTGAGGAAGGGGTTGCTGAGCTGCCTTCTCTGGGGCACGTTCCAGAAGAGCAATGATGGGAATCATCACCCAGATTAGCACTCCAGGGAAAACAAGCCTCCCCTCCGTCTCTCTGCTCAGCCGCCTGGGCTCTGTTAGCTGTGATCTGACTCGGTCTCGCCAGGGGCAACCTTGCAACCCTGGAATTTGTAGGTGAAGGTTCTCAAATTCTGTCATGGCAGGAAGTCCCCGGTGCAGCTTCTGAATTACGGAGATTCCCTGGCTCTGAATTGATGCTATTGGGTAGGTGTGTGGTAGAGCCAGGAAATGTGCATGTTTAAAAGAAGTCCGGTGTTTGATATGGATGGGCCAGAGTTTGAAGGGGCAGGGGGCAGGGAGGGCATGGAAACCAATGCAGAAATTTTCAGAAAAATCAAAACCATAAAGACATAAAGAAAGTCAGTGGTTGCCTGAGGCTGGGAATAGGTTCAGGGGTTGACTGCAGACAGACATTAGGGAACTTTATGGGGTGAGGGGAGGGTTGTAACCCTGGATTGTGGGGATGCTCGCATGTCTGTCCACGTTAACTGAAAGTCATCAAACTGTACACTCAGAATGGGTGAATATTATGGTATATAAGCGAAACCTCCATAAAGCTCTCAAATGCACACACATGCCTGCACTCTGATATAACAATAATATAATCACATAATGAGGGAGCAACGTAGAAAACGAGCGAGGGCGATAATGGTTGCAAATATAAGGATGATGGGGAGCGATCACGAACGGTGTCTGTGGGCCAGATGGCAGCCTAGTCCTTGCATGCATCTATCATAACTTCACACTCCTGCCCCCCGAGATATGCCCCATCACCTTGCAGATGGGACACCGAGGCTGGAGACTCAAGCGATTTTCTCCTGACACACAGCAGTGCAGGGAAGAACTAAGGTTCGAACGCAAGTGATCTGATGCCAGGCAGGTAGTGCCTTCCTAACTGATGACTTAGGTCTGTCGCCTGAGGCTCCGAGTCCGAAACGAGTAGGTGTGACATCTGACTTTACAACAGGCAATGAGCTGCCCTCGAGGACCTGCCTACATCGTGTCCCATCTGCACACAGAAGACCCTAGTTTCTGTCTCACGGGTTTCTCGGAGGAAAGAAATGAAAGGACGTAAGATATGGGAAGCCTGGCCCACATAGACAACCCTCTGCAATAAACCCACATGTTGTAAAGTTAGAATATGTTGATCCCTTAGCGTAGATGCTGGTGCCTCATCTGAGCCTCATAACTATGAGCAGTATAGAACTCTAAATGTCGCTGTCATTTGTTTATCTGAGAAACACCTGAGCATTTGTGTCTGCCAAGCCCTAGGAGCGTCCCTGACTCAGACCAGGTGCAAACAACGGGACACGACCCCGCTCTCCGGGAACCACAGACAGGGCAGCTAGGGACCGCCACGGGGTGTTTGAGTGCCTCACAGGGTGTGGCTGGGGTCTGCGCTGCCCCCTCAGTGGCGGAGCGCAAACGGAGGTCACTGTTACACAGAGCTCGGGCGAGCCTCCGCAAAGGAGCGGACTGTCGCGCTCAGCCTTGAAGGATGAGTGTCTTTGTAGCCGATGTCTTTTTATGTCTGCATCTGTTCAAACCACAGGCAGCACCAAAGAAAAGATTTCCCCCCGGATGTGCAGATCTGTAGAACCCTGGTTTTCCTTATTCTGCGAGGCTGCCTTATTTGTTCGGGGATCGTGGCGTTCCCCTCACCTCGTCTCTTTCTTCATACAAATCCCGATGGCCTCATTCTCAAGAGCGGAGATCCTCCAAGTGGAAATGGAGCGCTGACTTCTGGGATGGCGCTGGTATCGTTGCCCCCCCTCCGTGCTAACTCCCCAAAGCTGCCGTGCAAAAAATACGGCTTCTTGGGGACCCTGGGGCCCAGCACCGTGAGTCTGTGTGGGGCGTCTTCTGCATATCCCCTCTGGTGCAGAAGCAGCCATTTGTGAAAAGGGGTCCCTCCTACCTGGAGGGTGACTTCCCTCCCAGGAAAACTCACGAAGTCAGGTGTTTCTAAGTGACTGTGATTTCGGTGTGCGGGCTTAATTCCTTCCCCCCTCGATTTACCGTTTTAAGCTCCCAGAAACACGCGGCTGCCGGCTAAAGCAGAGCGGCGTGGCTGCTTTCTCTGCGTTTCTCAGTTCAGGGGAAAATCAGCAGAAGGTGAGGTCGAAGTGGCAAGCTTCGTTAGGACAGCGGGAGACGAAGCTGCTCGGGAGCTGGCTTCCTTTCATTTTACGTTGCAAAACCTTAAAGCAGCAGCGTGGAAACTAGTTCTTCTAATGCTGAATACTGTCTACCCTCCTCCCTCAAGCTGACTGAAAGTAGATCGCTGAGTGGGGTGGGCAAACGTGGAAAACCAGGACCCAGAATATTTTAATTCTCCAACGCATCCATTTCAGGAAGGGAAGACAAGGAACTTCTGTGCTCATGGCCTTTAGCAAAAATCCTCGGTGTGCGATACACCCCAACTTCCTTCAAGTGCCTGTGCCTCAAATTTTATTAGATGAAAAGAGGTCTCAGCTTTTTACGCAGGCGTGTGCGGTAATTTATAAAACATGTCCGTAAATTACCTGATTCCTCATTCCGCTGATATTCTTCCAATTGTCTTAATAGACCATAAAAATGGTAATGCCATGGCGAACCGTTAAATGCTCAGCTATTTAGCTCAGCAAGCTGTACAATTTGTAACCAAGTAAATCATTTCGAAGCAGGGAGGGGAAGGGAAGCCACCTCCCAAGAGTCCCGTGTGCTCTCTCCCAGAGGCATCACTAACAACCCTCTCTCTGGCCTCTGAGCACCTGCTGATGAGGTCAGAGTCTCTAAACAGCTAATGAGTTCAGCTCTTTTCATATAACTTACAAATATGAGCCCCCTCTTTCCTTTTTTTTTTTTTTTTTTTTGTTTGGAACATCCAAGGGAGTTGGCATTCATGCCAATAAGTAGCCTGGCCCATCACTTAAGCATTATTTAAATTGCTTCTGACAGCCTCCCACTCTGGGACATAGGCGACACCTTGAATTAAGTACAACATCTAAACTGACCCTAAAATGGCCAAGTGTGGGGTTGTCCCCATTAAATACTGTGTGTCCGGAAGGGAAAAATCGAGAACTATATAGATGGCAAAGGTAATTCACAGAGAGGCAGGTGGTGGGAACTTTGGCAGGGCAGGTGGGACAAGGTCGTATGTCTGTCTTACTAAGAGCTGAGGCCTTAGCCACTGAGCAGTGGGGGGTCCACTGAAGGAGTCTGAAAGGGGAAGACAAGCTGGTTGGTACCGTGTGGAGAAGGAAGACGTGGCGTACTTACCAGGGATCATGCGCAGAAATGTGGGGGTGAGGTGATGAGGGTTTCAGCCGGACGGTGTCAGGTGGAGAGGAGCAGGTGCAAGCACTATGAAGACGTGGGGGGCAGAATTCTAAAGTGACCCTCAAATTCCATCCCCAGTGTCCCACACTCTTGTATAATCCCCTCACCTTGAGTGTGGATAAGGTCTGGGAATACAACAAAATACCAGTCCTGTAACTAAGGAACTAATCTATTGGCTTTGAATAACAAAGGAGACTAAGTAGGTGGGCCTGGTCTAATGAGGTGAGCCCTTCAAAGAAAATGTAGCATCAGAGGGACTCCCTCTTGAAGACAAAGACAAACAATCTGTTGGGAGATGTTGTGTTCCTTTAGGTCCTGCGGCCACAAAGACCTGAATTCTAACAACCAGTGAGTTTGGAAGAGGAAATTAAACCTCGGTGAGATTCTAGCCCTGACGGACATTCCTTAGCTTTGTGAGACCCAGACTAGAAGGGCAGCCACACTGTGCCTGGACTTTGGACTTTCTGAACTGATCAGTTGTTTTAGTGGCTGAGTCTGTAGTCATTTGTTATGCAGAAGGGAAAATAAATACGAGTTCAGAATAATGAGAGGCCATCGGCCTACAAGATTCATAGTATCTTACTTTAAACAATGAAATTTTATTTCAGATATATATATATAAGGAATCAAATGACAAAATGTTCCCAAGCTGGGGGTCTTTCAGGTTTACTTTACTGAACGTATATGTGTCCATAATCACTGTAATCACTATCTCTGTAACCACGAGCCTAGCCATTTCTCCCTGCCCCCCGCCTTCACAATTATGTATCTTTGAAACCCGGTAAGATTTTATTCCACATGTAAGACTTAGAAGAAGATAGGCCTTCATACAGCAAGGGAGGGAATTACTGTGAAATGCTAACTCACTGACTCTCTGGGTTCCCACCACATGGAAATTGCTTTGGTGACATTTCCTCTGGACATCATCCAGAGAGGGGAGGGGGTCTCCCCACTGAAAGTTTAGAAATTCTTTATTGTTGGGGTTCTGGTAGGTTTGCTCTGATATATAGGGTAAGCTCTGTCAGTCTGGATTCAGACTGAATTCATTTTTTTATTTATAGTTTATTGTCAAGTTGGTTTCCATATAACACCCAGTGCTCTTCCCCACAGTGCCCCCTCCATGCCCATCACCCTCCGTCCCCTTTCCCCCTCCCTCTTCAGCCTTCAGTTTGTTCTCAGTATTCAAGAGTCTCTCATGATTTGCCTCCCTCCCTCTCCCTGTTTTCCCCACTTCCTCTTCCCATGGTCCCCTGTTAGGTTTCTCCTGTTAGACCTATGAGTGATGACATATAGTATCTGTCCTTCTATGCCTGACTTACTTCACTTAGCATGACTCCCTCAAGGTCCATCCATTTTGCTACCAATGACCAGATTTCACTCTTTCTCATTGCCATGGAGTACTCCATTGTATATATATTCCACATCTTCTTGATCCACTCATCAGTTGATGGACATTTAGGTTCTTTCCATGATTTGGCTATTGTTGACATTGCTGCTGTGAACATTGGGGTACACGTGCTCCTATGCATCAGCACTTCTCTATCCCTTGGGTAAATCCCCAGCACTGCTATTTCTGGGTCATAGGGGAGTTCTAGCGATAGTTTTTTGAGGAGCCTCCACACTGTTTTCCAGAGCGGCTGCACCAGTTCACATTCCCATCAAGAATGTAGGAGGGTGCCCGTCTCTCCACACCCTCGCCAGCATCTGTAGTCTCTTGATTTGTTCATTTTAGCCACTCTGACTGGCGTGAGGTGGTATCTCAGTGTGGTTTTGATTTGTATTTCCCTGGTGCTGAGTGATGCTGAGCATCATTTCATGTGTCTGTTGGCCATCTGGATTGGATTCAGACTGAATTCAGATCCTGATTCTCTCAACCTCAACTTCCAGATTTTTCTTTTAAATGCTGAGAACATGTCTATCATAGAATGTTTTGTGGGGAAAGAATGATTAAGTGAGATGATTCCCCAGACACTACTTAGAATGATGCCGAACATTGGAAAACCCTCACTGACAGGTCAGTTGGGATGATGATAATGATGATGACTCATCAAAAGAGCCTACACATAGTAGGGATTCTCTGAATGGGTGAGTGAGTGAGTGTGTGAATGAATGAGTGAATATATATGAAGAGCCTTGGTGATGACCCTTGAGGCCAGTTTATGAATTAAACATGAAGACTTAGAACTGCCAAAAGAATTTGGGATAATTATCTTGGCCTCATTCAGGAAGCTAGAGAGGATGCCAAGTTATTTCCAAAGGTTGCTTGGTGAGCATGAGACTCTGACCAAGGGAGAGGGGAATTGCGTTTTGTCTTGTTTCAGTACAGGAATTGGCTGCTTTGCGCCACCAGGCCATGGTCCAGATACACCTATCAACACATGCAGGTTAAGTGAGCCCAGATGTCCAGTTCCTTAGGTTGACTTGTTAGCATCCACACTTCTTGGCCCAGGCCTGGCTGGGCATGACATTTGAGTCAGTAGCTCCCCTTCCTTAACCATCACCAACCCCTTTGGAAGAACTTAGACTTTATCCTCACATATTCAAGCCCAGCCTTGCAGACCTCACTCCCATCCTGTTTCATTAGACCAACACTGCATCCCATACTCTAATTTTTCATGTATTGATGCTGTATTTTAAACCCGAGAGGGTGATCTTACTTCCCATCCCTTCAGGTAGGGGGCCACTCAGACTGGCCATTCTATCCTGTCTATAGTATAAATCATACAAACTGAATAGACCTAGTGAGAATATAAAGCCAAAGCCAAAATGTATTTTGCCCAAAGTCATTCCAGACCAAAGACAATTCACACACAGCAAAATGAATATTTTTTCTTTACTTTTATGATCTGAAAGATTTATGGACCATGACTTTAAAAGCCTATTTAAGTTTTTAAGTTGTGTAGAAGAATGCCCTGCTTTTTAGATGTATGGTGAAGAATTCAGCAATGAAGTGTCATGATGTCTGCAACTTACTTTCAGCTGGGTCAGCAAAAAACATATATGCATATACATATGTGGAGATAGATAGACATCCAGCAAATGTGAGTGGGATGTGTATGACGCATTCAGTTAGACATCGTACTACTCTTTGCCTGTTTCTCTATGTTTGAAAATAATATAACACTGGAAAGAAGTTCCAGATGTGTTTTCGTTCTGCCTTTTGCATCCAAAGGACGATTTGCTTTTTTCCTTTCTTCCATGATAATCACCTCTAACCATGTTGATGTATGGAAACTTTCACTGGAGACGCCTTCCACTTTCCATTTGTGTTTTTGTCTTCTATTCTTTAATCTTCAGAGCCATTTTGGCCAACCCTTTTCTTAGAACATGGATTTACTCTCTGCTTTTAATGTAATTTTACACTTAATATGAGTAGGCTTCCTTTGGCTGTGTCTTTTCACTGATGTCTTAGTTAATAAATCAAAAAATATCTCTAGCCCCCACGATGAAGCCCATCCAACACTCAGTTACTCATTAGGGTGGGAATGTGTGTAACTTTCCCCTGCGAGGCTGCCACAGAACGGCTTTGCATTTAGTGATGGTGGCCTAGAAGTTGCTTGGAATTAGATCAGACTCAATTTGGCCCTCTTTGATCTGAGCCTCTTAACATAATTTTCTAGTGTTAGACCCAATGAAGATCATGAAGTAGAAAATTTGAGAAAACCTGATTACTGAAATTTGGTTGGATTTTTTTTTAACCTAAAAAGAAATCAAAAGGACTATTGGAAGGTTTTTTAAAGAAATGATGTCTACAAGACAAGACATATCGGAATCAACCAACCAGAAAGGCACGTTGACGTTACTTCCTGGAGAGGACCCAGGTGAACCGGCAGCAGGACAGTGACCCCCCAGAGAGAAACAGAAAGAGGATAATTGTTGTGTTAGCAACTTGCTTCACAGGAAAGTCGCTTCTCTGAGCACATGTGCATTACCATGTGGTGGCACTGGGTCCCCAAGGCGTAACAGGATCTTATCGTTAGAGATTTGCTGACTTACATAAACCTCATAACAATGCCTTAAGGTTAGTGGCATCATCCCCAAGTTCAAGGTGCAGAAACTGAGGCACAGAGGTTAGAGTAATTTGCTTAATAGAAGCTGGTTCATGACACTGCTGGAGCATCACATGAATCTGTGGGACTCCAGAGCCTGAGCTCACTCATAGGCATGACAGGGAGCTTAGAAATCACATACTCCAAGCTCTCTTTCCTTTCTCTCCTAACACTCTTCTTTCTAAACATTCTATTTCTGTGTTCGCCCACTGATGGACATTTGGGTTGTTTCTACACGTGTGCTAGTATGAATCATGCTGCTAAGAACATTCATGTACAAGTTTTTATGTGACGGTATGTTCTCAGCTCTCTTGGGTATCTACGTGGGCATGAGATAGCTGGGTCAACTGGTAACTCTAGGTTGAACTTTTTGGCACGCTGCCACAGTGATTTCTATAGCAGCTTCAGGATTTGTGTTCTCACCAACAGCACATGAGCCTTCCACTTTTTTCACATTCTTGTCAGTGAGTGTAATTGTGCTTTCTGACTATAGTCCTCTTGGTGGGTGTATGGTGGTATTTCGTTGTGAGTGGAATTTGCATTTCCTTAATCACCAGTGATGTTGGGCATATTTTCATGTGCTTCCTGGTCATTCATAGATCTTTGGAGAAATGTGTATTCAAGTCTTTTGCCAGTTTTTAATCAGGTAACTTTTTGTTGTTGAGGTTTAAGAGCTCTTTACTTGGTCTGACTACTCTAACAGATGTATGATTTGCAAATGCTTTTTCCCATTCTGTGGCTTTTGTTTTACTTTCTTAACAGTGTCCTTTGACACACAAAGATGTTTAATTTTGGTGGACTTCAGTGCATTTATTTCACACATGTTTCATGAAGACAGACATCTCTGTTTTAAGAATTGTTTGTTTTAACTCTTACATTTAGGTCTTTGATCCATTCTGAGTTCATTTTTTATATGGTGTGAGATAGGGGTCCACGCTCACTCTTTTGCGTGTGGACATCCAGTTGCCCCAGCACCATTTGTTGAAGAGATAATCTTTCCCCAAGGAATGGTCTTGGCACCCTTACCAAGTAGTCCCCCAACTTGCTCTTATAGCTTCCTCCAGTTCCCTTATTGAGTAGGAGATGTATATACAGCAGATATGGTTTTGATATGAACACAAGCAAGCAAATGCATGTACACATATAAATATATACTTATTATATATTTTCCAATATACATTATATATTAATATGCTTACTAATATGTATTTATCAGAAGTGCAGTCGACCTGAACAACGCAGGGTTAAGGGGATGACCTCCCTCCTCCCATGCAGTAGAAAATCTACATATAACTTTTGACTCCCCAAAACCTTAACTACTAATAACCTACAATTGACTGGAAGCCTTACCAATAACACAAACAGTTGACTAACACATGCTTTGTATGTTGTATGTATTGTATACTGCATTCTTACAATAAAGTAAGCTAGAAAAAAGAAACTGCTATTAAGAAAATCACAAGGAAGAGAAAATGTTTGCAGAATGGTACTGTATTTATTGAAAAAAATCTGCCTTTAAGTGGCCCTGCGCATTTCAAACCTGTGTTGTTCATGGGTCAATGTGTACATATATACACTCAGATGTTTGTATACATGTAATTTTTTAAAACATCAGTAGTTTTTAGGGGCACGTGGGTGGCTCAGTTGGTTAAGCGTCCAACTTTGGCTCAGGTTATGATCTCACAGTTTGTGGGTTCAAGCCCCTCATCAGGCTCTGTGCTGACAGCTAGGAGCCTGATGCTTGCTTTGGATTCTGTCTCCTTCTCCTTCTTCTCCTCTACCTCTCTCTCTCACTCACTTGCTCACTCACTCTCTCAAAAATAAACAAACATTAAAAAACAAAATAAAAAATCAGAAGTTTTTGGATTTATATATTTTTTAAAAGACAAAGCTCCACATGACAACTTCACTACTTGAGATTTGCAGATAGAGCTGAATAAAGATGGGCAAAATGGTTCAGATTGGAGTCCATTCAATATGGGAGTTATTAAATTAATTCTGCTCTATAATTGCTCATCTTCTAATGGAACTTACTCCTACTTGCCCTTTTATAGCAATCAAGATTCTGCCATTAGTATAAAAATTTGTTGAAGAAGAACATCATTTGGCTCAGCAGAAATACCAACTTCAGCAATGGAGAAATAAAGCGAACATTGAAAAGCATGATGGGAGAAGGTACAGGAAAAGGACACCTTGGCCCTTCTGTGTCTTTTTGGCCAGGAGATGATGCTAGTCTGTATGGTGGAATTGGGAAAACTTTAAGATGATCTCTTCTCCCATAGTAGTCACTGAAGGGGTCAAGGCTCCAAGAAACACAGCAGAAGGAAAGAACATGAAAGTTGGAGCCAAAGAGACTTGACTTTGAATCCAGGTCTTGCCATTTTATTTACCCCTGTGACCTTGAGCAAGTAGACTTTACTTCTATGAACTGTTTTTGTCCATTAGGAAAAATGGCATGATGACACTTTCACGCCCACTCTGTAAGGACTGTGAACAAAATGCATTAAGCTACTAGCTCAGTACGTGTACCGAGGAAGCATTTGAACACAAAGAGAGTTGTCATTAATATTTATAATTATTACATAATTCCCACCAAACCTTGGGCTTGGGAACTTGCATTCAGCTCAGAGATATTGGCTCAAACATCACTTACACAAAGAAAGCTTATATGGGACTCGCCCAAGCCTAATATGCACGTGAGTCTCTCCGCTCCATATTTGTGGATCTCGCATCCAACATTCTCAGAAAACCAAGCACTTTTCTTCTTACTTGTCAACAGTGCACAGTTACACATGTGTACTCTCCACTTAACTGCTGAATTTACTATTTTTTCTTTTTTATTGAAATATAAATTACATGCAATAAAAGTCATCCCCTATAGAGCAGTTCTGTGAGTTTTGACAAATACAATAGAGTTGTCACCACCAAAATCGATATCTAGAAGATGTTCATCACCCCCTACATTCCATCATGTGCCTTTGGGCCCCACCCCAACCTCTGCCAACTACTAATCTGTATTCTGTCTATATAGTTAGCGATTTCAAACTGTCATAAAAAATGGAATCATACACTGTACATAATCTTTTGAGTGTGGCTTATTTCACTAAACAATGCATCTACAGTTCATCCATGTTGTTGAGTGTATCCGTAGTTTATTGATTTTTATCACTGAGTAGTATTCTATTGAATGGCTGTACTGCTTTTGTTAAACATTTGCACATCGAAAGGCGTGTAGATTCTTTCCAGATTTGACCAGTTATAAACAAAACTACTGTCAACATTCATAGGCAGATTTTGGTGAGATCATAACTTTTCATTTCACTTGGGGAAATGCCTAGCAGTGGAATTTCTGGGCCTTGCTGCAATATTTTGTTCCTTAAAAAAATAGAATGTCTAAGGCAAATGGTGGTTGGACAAATGTGAATTGTAAGAACGTGGACATTCCTTGTAATATTCTATCTACTCTTCTTGTGCTTAAAACATTTAAAATATTTTTACTGTTTATTTATTTACTTTTGAGAGAGACAGAGAGAGAGATCGTGAGCAAGGGAAGCGCAGAGAAAGAGGGAAACAGAGAATCCCAAGCAGGCCCCTTCCCGACATGGGGCCCAAATTCACCAACTGTGAGATCATAACCTGAGCCAAAATCAAGAGTTGGACGCTTAACCAACTGAGCCACCCAGGCACCCCCCGAAAATATTTTTTTAATAAATAAAAGTTACACAATATACATCACTCACCAACTCAGATGGTATGTGCATGGTAATCACATCAAGGAATGGAACACGGGCTTTGTCATAATGATAAAATCCTTTTGTTCCTAAAGATTTTAAGAGGTTTCACTGAATCAACCTTATCTAGCACAAATCTCTCATATGGCTCCACGTTCCAAGTGCTACTGAATTCCACATATATGCCTACAAGTTCCTCCTCTTCCGCCTTCGTTCCTTCTTCCTTTTCTACTCCCCCTCTGTCTCCTCCTGACCACAGTGCCATCTTCGCTTGCTTATCGATCTTCCCTGTATTTCTATAGGGACAGAAGGGCATTTCCAAGGCATTAATCTCTCTTATGAATGTACATCATGATTGTATCTGATGAGCCCCGTCCCCACCTGGGGTGAGGAGGGAGGGTCCAAAGAAAAGAGCAAGGAGACAGGAAACCTATAGTTTTCGGTGACACCAAGAAGGCGAAGGGTCAGAGAATCACATCCTCCTATGAAATCATCAGGCATTAAGGAGTTGGGTGGCCCCCACCAACCACCTCGAAGGTGACAGTGGGGACACTTCCAGGCAGAAAATACTTTTTGTAAAGTGCCTTTGGATTATGTTACAGAAAATGGCATTAGCTGTGGTGGTGATAGATGGTCTTTTAAGCCTACAAAACATTCATCAGCTCAGCACTCGGGCCCTTCAGGTAATGCAGAGTGCACATTGGCTTGAACATGAAATATGGGCCAGTTCACTATCCACTAACTAAAATGTTTCATCTGGTAATCACTCTGGAGCAAGATTTATTTTTGGTTTCACAAATATCTTTTTAATTTAAATTAGATTTAAGGTATCCTCTCCCTCCATCTTCTGTCTTCTTAGAGTTTTGCATTTGCTGACTTTTTTTTTTTCATTAACCCTGTAATCATCTTCCAGCCAACTGTTTCCAGAGAGGAAATTGTATGTGGGGTGTCCATCACCGCATCCCTCCACCCTCTTCTCACGTGCTCATCACCAGCGTTACCCCTGTGCCCCTTGATTCCAGGGGGTTCACCTCACTTCAGACTGAGTCTCCCTGGCCTTTGCCGGGGTCTGGCACCAACGGACACTCACTAAATGCTGGGCTAGTGAGCCAAGTCATCGCTCTGTGTGCCCCGTGCCTGCTCCCTGAGAGCACGAGGTAGACAGGTGGCCGGAAATGATGCAGGTGAACAAGAAGGGAAGAAGGAGGAAAAGAAAGAAAAGGGAAATTGTGTCCCCTGATCAATCTAATGGACCACCATTTTCAAGAGAATAGAAGTGGCTCAAAGAGCACAATTTGGAAGGGGTAAAGAATCTTTAAGATGAGAAACGAGACCACATCACCTGGTGTGCTGAGTGCTCCTGGGGATAGACTCATTTCTTTGCTGATTTCTAGAATGCTTACTTGATGTATCCCTCCCCCCACCTCTACAATTCTTTTCCATTTCTGAATGTAGTCTTTACATCCTTTTCAGTATCCTGAAGGCAATCTCAATATAACTATACCTTAAATTTAACGGACCACACGCACACTCCGCTGCTCTGTCTTCTTAACGATTAAAAATATCTCTGTTTTTATCTTCTTTTTTTAATTTTTAAAAAAATGTTTCTGTACTTTTGAGAGAGAAACAGAGCGTGAGCAGAGGAGGGGCAGAGAGAGAGAGGGAGCCCTCCAAAGAGGGCTCCGGGCTCTGAGCTGAGCTGTCAGCACAGAGCCGACGTGGAGCTTGAACCCACGAATCGTGAGATCATGAGCTGAAGTTGGACACTTAACCAACTGAGCCACCTAGGTGCCCCAAAATGTCTCTGTTTTTCATTAGGTTTTCTCAAGGATTGTGTTTCTTGGAAGCCCCATTTTGGAATTCCAAATAGAATAATATTTGTTTGCATGTATTAGAGAAGCATTATCTAATACCAGGACAGAATTCCTCAGGGAAGATTCCCACGGTTTCTCTGGTTCTGTCCCGGGACTCTTGCGGGCGAGGGGTCTTCAAATGTATTGCAGCATCTGCGCCGAACGCCATCAGTATCTGTGGGCCCTGCTTTTCGTTTACTTGTGGATTAAGTCTGTGTCTCTAGAGCTTAAGCAGCAGCTGCGGGTGTAGCATGGAGAGCGGTGGATCTGGCCTGATTCGGGGACGGAGTCTGCAGAAGTTAATTTGATGCGCATTTCAGTCTTGCAGTTCGAGGTAACCCTTATTTACTGAAACCGTGTCCCGTTCCAGACCCTGCCAGGTGCCGTGCTGTGTACTGGGTGTCCCTGGAGTTGTAAGGCTGAAGAGAGCTTGGGGCCAGGGTTTAGTGTCCTCACCACATCTGAACCTCGATTATCTCCCTGTGCGAAACCACCTCCATGAACATACAATCTAATACTTAAAAAGAAAGTGAAGTACTTGCTATGACATAATTCCCCACCTGCTCTTCCTTGAGGACAGCCTCTTGCAGAAACTCAGTGCCACCTCTGAGAACACATATTACTAGGCCATGACACGTGACCTCAGCAGATGAAGCAGATATGGGGACGTATACAGCAGGTACTCCATAAGCACAGAGAAGGGTGCTCAGCCCTTCCTGGTGGGTAAGAAAGACCTTCTTGGAGAGGCTTACTGATGCAAATGCCGATGTGTGGGTACACGTTTCGGTCATTCCATACCTCCGTCTTTCACTAAAAACTGGAGGATGCAATAACAAAACACCATAGATGGAGTGGCGTGTAAGCAACAGAAATGTATCCCTCCCAGTTCTGGAGGCTGAAGTCCAAGGTCAGGGAATCAATGGATTCCGATGAAGTGTTGTGGGCTGCAGCTGGCTGACTTCTGGCTGTGTCCTCATGTCCTGGAAGGGGCCAGAGAGCCCTGGGGGGCCTTGTTCGGAAGCACACTAACCCCGCATGACCTAATCCCTTCCCGAAGGCCCTACTTCCTAACACCGTCGCACTGGTGGCCCAGATCTCAACTTACAAATTTTGGAGGGACACAAACATTCAGTCCAGGTCAATGTTTAATGTGACCCATCTCAATGACCTCCGTTAGGACACCAGTTTCTGTCCTCACTGCCAGGATAGAGATGTTCTCAGGCAATCTTCATACGGAACACTTTGCTGTCCTTTCCCAAAAATCCCCAAACTGTGACGCCATCTTCTGTCTTCATTCAACTCTGCTTTCACTTGCCCCTGCCTGCCGTCTACTCGTTTCTGTCCATGCTGGGCAAGAAAACTGAATGCGAATTCTGTCTTGTAAATTGTGCAGAAATATGGCCAGAGTGAGACTAAAGCAAAGTATATAGCATTTGTAATAGTTATTTTGTGGTTTGTTTGTTTGTTGAGGGTGGAGGTTGAGGCCAGTAGGCCTGAATTCCCTTGGAACATTCCACATTTATGTGCTTCCAAAGACCTTCATTTGTTTGTTTGTTTTTAAACAAAGCTAGTTTGGGGAATCATCTTCCTTTCTTCCTTCCTTTCTTCCTTCCTGTGATTCTAGATCAGAGACACAGAAACAACCCTGTGAAAACAGGCATCAAGAAAGTTCTTAGTTGTTTTATTTTATTTTTTCCTCTTACTTTATTTCTCATCCCTGTTTGGGATCCAAACCTATATTTTGAATCTGCAGAGGGAGCCCAAGTAGTAAGTAGTTACTAATCTACCCATCAGCCAGCTTAATTATATGGACTTTAATCACCGAGCACCATACTTACACACATTTATTCTTCCTTTCTTCTCTCATTCACTCCGAAACCTGGGGGAGGATATTGTTGTCATCTGGGTCCTGATCCACCTTCACCCCGGCTGTCTTGAAGAACGTTAGGGATTCTCCTCTCTGAGGACTGGCCTAAAGTCACTCAGGAAGTAGTGCACAGTGCTCTGTGGCCTGATTCGCTGGGGCAACTGTCACTTACAACCTATTCCCCTCCCTTGTCCCTTGTCTCCTCTGCATGCCTTCTGCCTGCTGCGGACGTTCTCTCTCCAGCACCTGTGTTCCAACTCCGGGCACAGGAGACATAATTTCTGCCAGATTATTAACTACTAAAACATAAGGATGATGTCAAGAGGTCTTTCTGTCCCTGACACCTCGAATCCTGTTGGGTTCCTAATTGGCACTGCATTTGTTTCCCTTGCTGCTGTAACAAATTACTGCAAATGTAGCGGCTTCACACAATACAAATTTATTGTCTCCCAGCACTGGACGTCAGAAACCAAAAGGGGCCTCACTGGGTGAAAATAATTTCACATGTAGCACCTAATACATTTCTATTCATCTCAATAAGATTTCTATCAGAAAATAGCATTCCTAAGTGGACAGCATGAGACAAGAAACATGGCGAGCCAATGGGGAGCAAAGGAAGAATTTCCCTCCGAGACAGCTCTCTGATGGCAGTGATTAAAAACTGAGCAATGGTGTCATGCAAATTTGGGATCGAATCCTGGCTAGAGACTAGCCATGATTAGTAAGTCACTTCCACCTCCCTAATCCTCAGTTTCTCAGTGTGTGAAATGGGGATAAAAATGTAATCGCCAGGTTATTCCATGGGATTAATCCACAAATTAATACACGAATCAGCATTGTGTTTGGCACATAATATTTGTTAATAAATTTTAGTGATTAGTATCATTCACGACCAACTCTGGGTGTTTTACAACTTTTAAGTGAGGAAATTGTTGAAATTATAGCAGAATTGCTTCCGCAACAAACACACCATAAGTCATTTAAAATTTGATCCATAAAGGTATGCTATATGTATATATAGTTTCAGTCATAAGGTTTAACATTACCAAATACTTCTCTTTCTTATACTTATTTTCACTGATTATCAAACTAAAAGCTCTCCCAAAGTATTGCTATATACAGGCCTTAGCCAATTTTTGATGCTCTGCTGAAAACTCAAGTCCAATTAAAAAAAAAAAATTGAGGCTGTGGTAACCAAAGCCTAAGCAATGCTTCTGTCTGTGTCCCCTCCTGAAGAGTTGCCGAAAGTGTTAGCACAGCGATCTGAGCAGTCTTACTCTGTGTTCAGTGTCTCTGTACAGAGCTTTTCCCCACTCCTTTTGGCCCCACAGTCTGGGTTTTTCATAAGCATATCTCATAATCAGGTGGTCTGAAACTACAAGCAACAGAAACCCAACGCTACCATACTTGATCCAGTAACAGATGTACTGTGCCAGGTGGTTGCATTGAAGAAGCGTGGAGTTCGGGCATGGCTGACTCCAGTGACCAGCTCCTGTTGTCGGTCAGTCTCCAAACTGTGCTCCTCTCAGTGCCCATGCAGTTCCTTCTCAGGAAGGCTCTCCTTACGTGGTTAAACACAGACAGCAATGGCTCTAGGATTTCTAGGAGAATGTAAATCCCCAGAAGACAGGGAGGAAAGGTTATTTTTTTTAATAAACTTTAAGGAAAGTGTTACAGTCTCCTTTAGGAGCCCAGATTGGATGCTGTCACTGAGGCCAGACGTCCACCTTGAGAGCCGTGCTTATCTGCAGCATAAAGACTTAGAATAGGAAGGACCATGGCTCCCAGGAGAAAACCAAGCATTCAAGGCACTACTTGCAAAGGGGAGTAGATGATGAACACAATTTCTTTCTCTTCATTACTTTTTCTTTCTTCCTCCCTTCCCTTCTTCTCTTCCTCCTTCCTCTCTCTCTTTCTCCCTCTCTCCTCCCCTCCCCTTCTTCCTCTCTCTCTCCCTCTCTCCCTCATACATTTCCAAACCCTCAGGGACCAAAGGGTTAATTCCCAAGCAGGCCCGTTGCCAGCAAGGCCATTTGAGATCCTTGTCTTGCCAGAAACAGCTCCATGCTGAATTTGCAGAAAGGTTTAATTTCTCCTCTGGAGCTCTGAACAAGGTTATTAAGAGGCCCTTTCAAGTCTTCCCTCTGGGAAACTCCACAAACAGCTGCACGGAAAGGAAGGAGAGGAAGCATAGAAGCATTTGGAACTCAAGTGCACCTACCAGCAGCCCCAGTCTCTGCCTGGGCAACCTTGAGGGCGCAGGCAGGGGAAGGTGGAGGCCCCAAAGTTTTCAGCAAAGCTCACTGCCAATTGTGTGCACCCTTGGGCATGCCTTGCGCAGCCATCTCTGGGATCCAGGATGTGGTTGCTATCCAAGAAAAACACTGACTTGGTTTTGGATAAGGATTGGCTGGTCAGTGAACAGTTTATGGTGATAGGGAGAGGGATGCTGTTTTCTCAGCTTGGAGAATGAGACTTCTCGCTGGGTTTCATGTGACACGTGCTACCATAAAGCGCCCGCTGACTTTGGGGCATGCACGCTTTGCTTGGAATGCATAAATCGGTGTAGGAGCCATGTGCAGGAAAGGAACAAAGAAGTGGGAAGCAAGGTGTAGAGAGAGAGTTAACTAAATCCACCGGCTCGCCGGGGAGAATCCCCTTGCTCTCCCTGGGCCTCCCTTCTTCATCCCACAAGTGAGCAAGTTGCACTAGGGATGGAAAGCCATTTCCCCTCACAGGCAGAGTCTTCCATCATTGGCGTTGTGTTGAGAAGGATTCCAGCCCATGTCCTCACCCTACGAAGAAGAATCAGCAGCCGAGTCAGAGTTTATGTGCCATCGCCATGGAAAAGAAGGGTCAGCAGCCCTTTTTTTCTTTGCTTTGCCTGAAGCAGATGATATCTGTGATCCCTTTTACATGGGCACTTCTGCCCTTCTAAACCCTCTACCATGTTCTTCGATGCTTGACACTAGAGAATGATTTTCAACCTCTCTCAGTCATTTTGAATGTCAAGCCCACACCAGTCTTCTACAAAACTACAGCATCACAAACTTCTTTCATACCAATACTGAACACATACATAAAGCGCAGAGCACTCCGTTCGCCAAGGTTACCAGCCTCCCTCGGCTGCGTGTTGCTGTAAATGAACTCCGCGGCACATTCATAAACTAAGGGTGCGGAGCTGCGGCATGTGCCCTTGGCTTGCTGGTATTTTTCTTCCTCCGTTGGCCCCGATCACATTGTTCCTTTTTGAGAATCCATCTCTCCCACAGATGCCAGGAAACCATGTCTGAGCAGCTGGAAAGTTCCCAGGGCAGGGTTTTGATCAAAGCTGGTGGCTTTCCGGTTCGTCGTGTGCTCCTCAGCTCAGCTGTCACTGCTCTTTTCCTTTTACGTCCTTTAAAGGAAGTACTTCTTTGCACAGCAATTTCATTTAACAAACGCTTTCTAGTGTCAATTGTGGGTAACTCCCTGTGCTGAGTGCAAGAGAAAAATAAAGATGAATAAGACATACTCTGTGTCCTTGAAAGGGTCACAGGCTAGTGAGCAAGAGAGTCTTGGACACAATGAACAGTAATAAAAATCAGGCTGTGATAAGTATTTTAAAAGAGATATTCAAACTCAGAGTATTTTCTGTGAGACAATGGGGCAGAGGAAAGCATGCCCTGGATGAGTAGGCTTTGGGTATGTTTCCAAAGAAGGTATTTGAGCTTGGTAGTGAAGGCTGAATGCTAGGGGAGAAAGAAGGATGTTTTCCTGTGAAAGTAATCAATGTTTACAAAAATATGAAAAGTAGGGGATGCTTGGTGTGTTTCGTGAACAATGAGTGAATAGCTGAGATGTAGGATCCATATGTAACAGCAGCGGGAAAGGCATGGAGATTTCCATCATGGTCAGATTTCGAAGGCCCTTAAATAGTCATCTAATTTACTTCAGCTTATAAAACAGATATCAAAACTCCAACATGTGATAGATGTAGCTGAATTGAAAGGACACCACACAGGGTCCCTGCCCTCAGTAGACTGTAACAAAGTGGGATCCCATACACGGTGCAAATCACAACAAAATACATAATTAATTCTCTAACGCAGTTATTTAGACGAGCAAGTGTCCAACATCCAGTGGGGAGGATAGAGAAGCTACTGGCGAACAAATGTAAGACAGAGTGGAAGATTTTTCCAGGAACTAACGACAGCATAAGAAAGAATTGAAATCTTCATAGATTTGAGTACATCTGGGGAATTGTGATAAATTCAGTATGGCCAAAATGTAGACTAAATGGGGGTAAGTGATGGTGCTTAGCCTAAAAGAAGAAGGAGAAGGAGAAGGAGAAGCCGCCACCTGTGGTTTAGTCTGAATGAATTAAGGGAAAAAAGAATAGTTAACTTATTGCAAAATGAATGATGAATTTTAAGGAAGTTGCAATGGAGTATTTGATCACACTAATAGTGCTCTCTTAATATGTAGTGTATAATCAACATTCTCTATATATTACTCCTTATCCTTGCAAGGTCAACCAAGTTTCCATTTTGTATTGAGAGGCCATATGCATGGAATATATATGTAACAAAATGCAATTTTATCTTTACTATAGAAACCTTTTGTAATTGAGACCAGTGCTGTCTAGTAGAATTTACCATGATGATGTAATCGTTCTGTACTCTGCTCTCAATGTGGGATCCACTAAGCACACAAGGGATGGAGGACTAGAAACCTAGTACAGCTAAGGAGTTAATGTTTAATTGTGATTACTTTTGCTTGGTTTAAACTTAAATAACCAGATGTGGTTGGTGGCTACCAATATTGAATAGGGTTTAGACATAGTAAATACATTTTTTTAAAGTTTGAGATATGAAATTTGACAGAAATAGATTATTTAGAGCATCATCACAAGAATGAAAAAGTGAGATTAATTATTGAAAGGAACTATGTCATGTGGGAATGCCATGAACAGAGGGGGCGGGGCTGGGAATTCTCTCTCCCTAGAATAATGACCTTCTAGTTAGAATCTTTGAAAGAACCAAGTTGAACACTGAAGGGCTTTGAAAGCAATCTAGTGAGGGACTCTTTTCTTTGGAAAAGTGTCTCTTCATGTCTTCTGCCCATTTCTTCACTGGATTATTTGTTTTTCGGGTATGGAGTTTGGTGAGTTCTTTATAGATTTTGGATACTAGCCCTTTATCTGATATGTCATTTGCAAATATCCTTTCCCATTCTATCAGATGAAACAGTGAATATTAAGACAGCGCTTTAACTCCAACCTTGGTGCAAGTGTATTGACCTTTAACAGAATAATCTTATGGATAGATGGTCACAGTCCAAGATATTTAAGGAATAAAACCCTGTGCCTAAGATAAACATGTCTTGCCTTTGACTATCAAGCACATTTTTCCTATTCTTTTCATAGCTGCACCAACCATTTCTTTTTCCTTTGGGGTCCTGCCATTTCCACATTCTGTGTGGTCCAAGTAGACCTTTGCATCTCAAACCCTGGGGGGCACCTGGCTGGCTGACTTCGACTCAGGTCATGATCTCATGGTTCGTGGGTGTGAGCCCCATGTCAGGCTCTGTGCTGACAGCTCAGAACCTGGAGCCTGCTTCAGATGCTGTGTCTGCCTCTCTCTCTGCCCCTACCCCCCTTTCTCTTTCTCTCTCTCTCCCTCTCCCTCTCCCTCTCCCTCTTTCTCTCTCTCTCTCTCTCTCAAAAGTGAATGAACATTAAATCTCAAACCCTGGGCATGCTACATTGGCCCAGGATGGGTCAATAAAAATTCTTCACTTCCTTGGAATCAATGATGAATTCAGGAATGAACCAGTGGAGCCAACCAGAAGCTTCCCTAGAACACTTTCTAGAAACTGGTTCTTCCCCCCATCCCCACCAAAACAACTAAAATAGTACAGACTGGAAGTTGCCAATAGTCATCCTGCTATTTGTTTGAGGGGAACCACACCGAACAAGCATGGAAAGTCCTGAGATACAGTTCAAATCCCTGTTTCCCATGTGTCTAAAGTTTCTATCTACATGGTAGGATTCCAACCAATAGGAGCTAATCAATTCCTTCCTTTTTCAAGAACTTGTGTTGAGTTGGATTTCTACCATTTGTAACCAAACCAAATACATTGGTCCACAGAAGATACAGGTCTTAAAATTTGATGGATGTTTTCCTGTTAATTAAATCTAAATATTTGCCTCTGAAAGACAGGCAAAATGATAGTTTTTAGTTAGTAATGGGAGGTTTTGGAGCAGAATAATTTTTTCCTTATTATTATTTTAGCAATTAGAGAGTAAAAGAAAAGAAATGGCAGGGAACTTGGGACTTTTCCAATATTTTGGCAACTGTCATTTTAATGATCTTGAAATAATGTAGCCCAGGGGTATGCCAGCTTAAAACTCCTGAAGCTCAAACATGGAGTCCCCAGTAAGTATGGCCACACTAACATCATCACTCTGTGCTTCTGACATGTGGAGAAATTAAATTTTGGGGTAGGAGTCGTGGTCAATTTCCCATTCGGTGGAGCAGTCAGCTGACTTGTCAACCTTATGTCCATTCTGTCATCTGTCCATCTTAAAGACAAGCTGAGAAGTCCTCACAACTTTGGGTGCATCCTCCAAAAAACCGTAAGTGGTTCTAGGTAATTAGCATTTACCTTAAGAATAGATACGGCACCCACCTGAGGTCAGAGATCTGGTCTGTAGATTGTCAAACAAGGCATGAGGTCCTAAAAGTAGGCAAACAGCCCCAGATGACAATTTGCCTTACCAAAATTTATCTATAGATCAGTGTAATTGTCTATGAAGATCGACCGTGGAGAGACTAAGTCATGTGTAGGTTGTGAAAACCTTCACACAGTGAGGAAGGAGGGACAGGAGAGTCAGAGCGTGGTGGTTAAGAAAGACAGGCTCAAGGGTGGCTCTCAAGATTAGAAACTGGGTGCCATGTTGATGGCCAGAGCAAGGAAGGGGCATGGATCCAGAGAGAGGGGTGGGAGGGGAGGGCCAAGGGTAGACCCTTAAGCCGAGCAGGCAGAGGAGTAAGAGGAGAGATTGAGAAGGCAGTTTCCTGGAAGTCCAGAGAGGGGAGTGAAGAAGAGAAGAATCATGGCAAAGATGTTGGTCACCTTGAAAACGGAGAAAACTAAGGTTCTGGGTTGCGGTATTACTACCCATAGCCGGCAAGCCACAAAGCAAGGTCTGGAACTCTCCAGCTCCGAAGACCATGCTCTTTCCATCAGATCATCTGTCTCACAGAAGACACGTAGGAGGAGTGTAGGGCCCAGTAAATCCCCAGTCTGGCAATATTCAGAATACCAAGGTGTATGATGGGGTGGGGGGGTGCATTTATGGGAAGAGAGAAACCCAACTATAAAGGATTATAAATGATAGCAGAGGAATAGGAAAGAAAGATTAAAGAGGTGACTCTGTAGAAAGAGAGGTGACAGCACTTTTACTGGATGGGAGGTTGAAGAGAGGTACTTTAGAGATATGATGATCCAGGATCAGTATGGAATTGGGGCTCTAGAATTAAGTCAATGAGCTCGAATCCAGACTCCACAGTTTAGCTGTGACATAAAGCAGAAGCTCTCAACTAGGGGAGGCATGTCCTCCAGGAGGTCGGTGCAAAGTCTGGAGACTTTAACCATCATGACTGGGATGTAGCAAGTAGAGGCCAGGGATGTTGCCGAGTATCCTCCAGTGCCCAGGGAACCCTCGCTACAGTGTCACACAGCCCAAAGTGTCCCTAGAGCTGAGCCTGAGAACCACAGTCCTATCAAGAACATTTCTCACGATCTTGAGAACTAGTCTCCCTCAAACACAAAGCAGAAGTAACAGTAACCCTTGCTTCCTGGGCATTTGGGGATTTAATGAGCTGACACCTGCCAAGGATGTGGTGCTGACAAGCCCTCCAGACCACTATCATGCTCATCCTTACTGCTTTTCCCATTTTGTGTGACAGACCAAGGTGTTGAGTTACACTTAATGGATGCAAGGGCAGGGTTCAGTGCCAATCAGGAAGAGGGTGGCTGTAGTGGTTGTGCATCAGGGCCCTCAATTCCTTCTTGGTGGGGAGCCATCCAGGTCAGAGGGACAGGGGAGGCTACCTTTAGAACAGGGACATTGTTTCTTCCACCCTGGATGCCCTGGCCTCCGAAAAAGATGTGTTCCCTGTGGTAGTGTCTTACACGAGGAAAAAGAGGTGATGTTGAACATCACCTGGCCCAGAACTAAAACGCTTCTGACAGAAACGGTTTCCAGGCAATTGAGCAGAATCCGTTTCCCTGCAATGGAAAGTGGGCTATTTGGTGGCAGAACAGACGAAGAGATATTCCTTGAGGGTACTTTTGATCAAAGGAGAAAGCAGATTATTAATGGATGGAAATATGTATATTTGGACAATTACATTTATTGTACTTGTGTATTCTGCTATTTTCCAAGACGGCATAAGAAGAGATCGAGGAGACCTTGGGAAATGTAATTGTTCTGTGACCAGGCTGTAACAAGGGTGTGCGCACACGCGCGTGTGTACATTAAATAAAAATTGCCTGCAAGAGAGCTGTGTGAGAGAAGCACATTTGAAAGATTCTTCCTCCAGTCAGACTTACTTAGCTCCTTAATCCCTTATGTTGGCAGTTGAACCCCAAGGACAGGTCTGGCGCACAGAGGAGCAATAAACAAACAGAGCCCAGGGCTCCTGGCACCACGGCAAAAAAAAAAAAAAAAAAAAAAAAAAAAAAGTTCACCCATTTCTTGTAAATAGATTGCAATAAAACAATAGCGACTGAGCATTTAGTGGAAGAGAAAATCAACCAAGAGGAGCTGTGACTTGGTGGCCTTTAAGCTACAGGGACAAGCAAAAGAACATCGAAATGGACTCAGCCGGATCCTTTGAAGACAACCAGCTTTGGAAGGTTTACTAATCAACCTCTCAGGTGCACTTCCAGACTATTTTAACTGAACTGGAGGTAAAAGCAAAAAACAAAAACAAACAAAAACAGCCCATCAATCATCCAGAAGACCTGTGTTCTAATATCAACGATTTTTTTCCTGCCTTGGTTTCATGTGTTCACCCTGGTCTGGGTGAATGTCTGTCTTTCACGCTCTGGGCAAAAGAAAAGGAAAGGGACATCTGTGGTGGTCTTAATGACACTCAGCCGCTCCTTCCTCCTGCCCAGTGATGCCCAGCCTCCATCTGGGGACCCTTGTGATTCTGACTTACGCCTCATTTGGAAGGGCCTAGTGTGGAGCACATGACTTGGGGTAGGCTGACTGAGTTGTGACCGCCCCTTTGGCTACTATAGCACGGGATCTAATCTGGCCATTTTTGGTTTGCCAGCCAATAATAACATTCTTTTCACAATAAGGTAAGCTCTGACGAGTTTTCTGTTATTTGTAACCCATAGAATTTTGACTAATATAGCGGCCCCATAGCTCCGTGTCTTGATTACTCATGCGCATGTAATGTAGTAGTTTTCTACAGCTGCTTTAACAAATCACCACAAAGGTAACGGCTTACACGGTGTGAACTTATTGTGACATAGGTCGTAAATCTGCCATCGGTCTTAGTGGGCTAACATCAAGGTGTTGCCTTCCTGGAGGCTCTCGGGGAGAATCTATTTCTGTGAATTTTCCCCCCTGTTGAGGCTGCCCAAGTTCAGGGGCCCTTCCCCCATCTTTAAAGCCAGCAACAAGGCACCCCTCTGATACTGAGTCTGTGGCCACCCCTCTTTCTTTGGCTCACTTCTGCCTCTCTCTAGTTCTTTTTAAGGATTCTCCTGATTATTTTGGGCTCATGGGGGTCATCTGGGATGATCTCCCTATCGCCAGTTCAGCTGGGAGGCTACCTTAACACCATCATCTTCTGTTGTAATTCCCCTTCTCCGTATAATGTAATATATATCCACAGGTTCTGGGGATTGGAGCATAGGCATTTTGGGGAGGCCATTCCGTCTCCCATATTGAAGTTATTTGAGAATTTCCTCCGTGATGCCTAACTGCCACCATATTGACAGAGAAAGCCACTTGGTAGTAGAGATTTGGAGACACATGGAGTTGATGTCAGGTCTGTTTTGTATGAAGTTTGGTATTTTGACATTGCCATTTTTGCCTATGTTGTAGCAGCTATGGTAATACTATTTTTTTTTAATTTTTAAATATTATCAAGCATTGTGTAATAGGACATCTTTGACTCCGCCCCATCCCCCACTCTTGGGGTGAAGGATGGTTGAGGTGAGGACTCAGTGATGAGGTGAGCACAAGGAAGGGGGTGGGCAGTGAATAGGTCAAAGGTATATTGGTGGTCATACAATTTCCAAGGCCTTCTTTAAGGAGAAGAATATAAAATAATGAGCAAATATGGGTTACCAAAGTAGATATTAATTTAAAATTAGAACATACCTCTCAACAAATTACAAATTTCTACAAGCTGACAAAAAGCACAAACATCACAAAATCCAAAAAAGACCCACACTTGTGATATGTTTCCTTTTTATTATCACAGACATACCTATAGGATACTTTTTCTTACATCTTTGACTGCATATTCTTTACTCGGTTTCTTGTAGGACAACATATTTTGTAATATTTTTCATAGAAAAGAAAGATAATTTTTTGTTTTCATTAATTGGAATGTTTTCAATTATTATTAGTTTTCATTTATTTTTTTAAGTTTATTTATCATTGAGTGAGAGAGAGAGAGCAGGAGCGGGGGAGGGACAGAGAGAGAGAATCCCAAGCAGGCTCCATGCTCAGCACAGAGACTGTTGCAGGGCTCAAACTCATGAATGCAAGACTATGACTTGAGCTGAAATCAAGAGAGTCAGACGCCTAACTGACTGAGCCACTCAGGCACCCATGTTTTCCATTATTATTGAGGATCAGGCTTCATTAAACAGGTGACTTGTCATCTGATATCACTATTTGTAATATTGCTCCAGGTTTGTGCCCTAAAAACACAAGCATTTGATCAAGTCTATTTAGTCTAGTTCCTAGGTTTAAAAAAGAAGAGTATGTATAATTTAAAAGAGTATCAGTTGTGTTTTTCTAGTATATTCGTAATGTTAATTCTATTTTGAGTAGCTAACAGTAAGAACCGAATCAATGAAATACCATTTTATGACTCTGATGACTGGAAGAATTTCCCGCAGACTGGCTTCCCCCTCTTTACACTTCAAACCTTCCCCCCCTCCTCCACCTATTAATAGGGCTTCACACTGAAGGACTCAGGTATGTCATGATAGATTCTGCCCAGCATTTTTATATCAGCCTCCTTGTGAATATGCACAGTGAGGAGATACATACACATTCCTTGAAGCCATTCTTATCCTGGATGTAGCAGTAATTTAATCCTCAATGGCAGTGACTTGCAAACTACATCCTTATATCACATTCAGTGCAAGCAAAACGTATGGTCAACTCAGGTTCTCTTGGATGGACTGCCCCTCCATGCCTGTGCCATTGGACTACCACCTCACACAGGATACTGTGATGGAGAGGGGAATGAAATATGACCAATAGTTTTAACTAGTATGACCATATAAATGCATTGCCATGCTTCCTCCCAGGGTTTTGGAAAAAGCCAGTGGGAGAGAGGGGTCTAAGATAGATTCAAGAATTGTGAAATGTTCTTGGATGTGATGGGGGGGGAGGGAGGGAAGGAGGGAGGTGGGCGACTCCCACCAACTCAGTTTGTGGAACGTGTGACACTTGATCTCAGGGTTGTGAGTTCGAGCCCCATGTTGGGTGTAGAGATTACTTAAAGATAAAAATCTGGGCCTCCTGGTGGCTTAGTCAGTTAAGCACCCTACTTTTGGTTTCTGCTTGGGTCATGATCTCTTGGTTCATGAGTCTGAGCCCTACGTTGGGGTCTGCACTGACAGAGCAGAACCTGGTTGGGATTCTCTCTGTGTCCTTCTCTTTCTGCCCCTTCCATGCTCACTCTCTCTCTTTCTCTCAAAACAAATATATTAAACTTTGAAAAACAATTCTAGAAAACTAAAATAAAAGGGAGAGAAGGGAATGACACTTTTGTTTCATGAGTTATGTGATAAATGGAGAATTCTGGGGACCGTAATTTATTTGAACAGCCAACTCAATCTTCCCGGACACAGATGACAGAGGTCTAGAATGGGCAGTTTATTGTCTCATCTTCCAACAGTTTGGATTTTACCGTTTCCAAAACCTTTCTACACCCACGATCTCCTTAGAAAGCTATTTTCTTAAGTTTTCCCGTAGCATCGAGCCTATTTTTAGGCATTCATATGAGCTATGTGATAAAGTGAGAATAGTGCAAGGGATGTGTGTGCGTTGAGGGTTGTGTGCATGCTCTCCTGTGGCCAGTGAGAACTTTTTATAGAGTCCAAGGTATGTTTGAGGACGTCCACTCAAGATCGGGGGTGGGAGGGTGGGAATTCTTCACCAGCAGACGTGCTTTCTAAAGAAACATGGAGAGGTTGAAAACCCGACTAAGTACAAAAGAGATCATCTTTCAGTAAATGTGCTCACCCAACTGCCTTTCACGTAGCAGACATCCGCTGCGGATCTTCTGTGTTGAGCAGAGCAGTCTGAGCACAACAACGAGGAAAATCCAGAAACCCTGGGAGAGGCTTTGACCCGAACCAAAAAGATTAGTGGGTGTCCTGCCTGGCAGTCACCTGCGCAGTATCTCTGTCTTCCTCTGACTCTGAGCTACTTTACAGCTTTGCAAATTGTATAAATGGTGGAAAACGGATCGCAGTGCAAATGATTGTTGGTCATAGAAATTCAAATCGTGTCCCGTGGAAGGCAAGCAATTCGTGCCCTGTGGACTGTGACCACTCTGCCAGTGTTGCTTCTCTGTGTAGTTTTTGGTCAACATTTCTGAGGCCCGCACTTTGGATTTCTTGCCCTTCTGAACATCTGCATCTTACTGGTTTCCTCGTTCATGAAAGAGTTAAGTAGAAATGTTCGAGATGTGTTCATGTTATATTTGCCAAAATTTTTTTAAAAAGCCATGAGAGACTCTTAAATACAGAGAACAAACTGAGGGTTGATGGGGGCTGGGGGAGAGGGGAAAATGGGTGATGGGCCTTAAGGAGGGTATTTCTTGGGATGAATCCTGGGAATCTACCCCCAAAACCCAAAGCACACTGTATACAGCATATGTTTGCTAACTCGACAATAATTTATCTTTTAAATACGTAAATTAGCAAATGGGGGGAAGCCATGATTTTGCCATTTTTAAATAGGTAGCCTTTAGCCACACATAGGTTTCATGGCAATTATAGCCCGCAACTCCAAGTTAACCACATGATCTTATACGACACACATGTTGGGCTCCTAGGAGCCCTGAGACTCTGTAACAGGGGGACCTGACACTGTCTGTTTGATCAGGGCAGAATCCCCCATGACAGTGACATTTGAGCTGATCAAGCAGGAGTTTACACGGTGTGCACAGGAGAGGAGAGGGATTCAAGAGCAAACAAGGCTGTCAGGAGAGCCGCTCAAGATCGTTTCTCCCAGAAGGAGGTGTGCGGTTCTGGGAAACAGTGAGCTTTGGACAACACATCAGAGAAGCTGGAAGGATTGGCGCTGCCATTGTCTGCGTGCTGTGATAAGAGAGCCTGCCAGGGAGCCGTCTTCAGATGGGCAGGGGCCAGGGGTTTGGAGAGATGGGCGCCCGCAGCCTGTGGCCGTCTCTCACCTCCCTTTCCTGGGATGAGTGTTCCAAGCACTTGCTTTGATGATCAGTCTCCTCCGAAACACATTCCCTCCAGGCCCTGCCTACCCTGCAGATCCTGTGGCAGAAAACTGCAGCGTCAATAAAGGAGAGGAACCTGGCTTTTCCCTGTGACCCACGTAAGCCTTTAAACCTGTTTTCATCAAACCCCACGGGTACTGAATGCGCAGCACATCGTAGTGTCCCCGACCATTTCTCGTCTGCAGCCCGGATTCGGGTTACTTCTTGTGCAGATGCTTTCCTGCAGGAATGCCTTTCTTCCACACATCTGTTGGCTCCTGCACTTTACTGGATGCTCTACCCGAGTATCACCTCCTTAGAGAGGCTTTTCCAGATCATCCATCCGAGATCGCAGCCTCCCCACCTCACCTCCGAGTCTCCACCATCCTACCCAACACAGCATCCACCACTGTGTGACTTCCTGGCACCAGCCTCCACCAGTTCCAAGGAAATTGTAGCTGAGACCAAAGGAGGGCAGGGAGGAAGGTGAGACCCCACTGAAAATGTGTCTTCGTGTTCCTTCAAAACAGAAACCAAAACGTCTCTCTCATTTTTTCATTATTATTACTATTATTCTCAAGTTAGTTACCATACAGGGCAGTCTTGGCTCCAGGAGTAGAACCCAATGATTCACCTCTTACATAGGACACCCACTGTTCCTCCCTAGAAATGCCCTCCTTAATGCCCATCGCCCGTTCACCCCACCCCCGATCCAATGGATTTCTGTCTATTTTCGGTGGAAAGCTCCAAAAGGAACCCAGTCAGCTGATTGGATTTACTAGAAGGGAGCGCGACACCAGTGAGGACATTCAAGTGAAAGACTTCGACGTAGAATTAGTTAGAGTGCCGCTCATTGTATACGCGTTTGTAAGAAGTCATTTTTCCGGGCCTGCGGAGGGCTCTCCCAGCCCCAAAGAACCTCCCTTGTCATGTGGCTGATGAAGCTGCAGATTCTGTTTTTAGGTTTCCTGGCCCGTCGTCCGGTGAAGTTGCCTCTGAGGAACGTGGGCACGCATGCACAACCCAGTATCTGTCTTCAGAAAGCTGCCTGTTTGGCCTCACCAGGCACGAACCCCGCGGTGTGAATGAGACCATGAGGTCATTTACAACTTGCAACACACGTGAGAGTGTGAGTTGGATGATATACAGCTGGTGTCACAATAATAATAATAATATCCAGTGTTTATGAAGTCTGTGCGCCAACCACCATACCAAACACTCGCATAGATCATTTCATTTCTGCCCACCGCCCTGTGAAAGAGGCTTCACGGTCCTCGTGAGCAGGAGAAAGTGGGCCCAGAGAGGTTAAATGGCTTGTGCCCAGTCCCACCAAGATTTGGAGCCAGGATTCCAACCCACACAGCCAGACTCCAACATCTGCTCTCTTCCAGCTCATGAAGTGTGTTTTCTTCTCTATACTCTTGGTTCAGCTGCATGGCAAATGCTGTGAGGAGGTGATGCCTCTCACATTGTTTGAAGCTGTGGAAACTGGTGGTTAACCAGTGAAGTGATTTACCTAAGGCTTTGGTTTCAACTCTGTCTATATAGCAGGGTCACTCAGAGCTTTAACAAACCCCTGCATGGGCCCAGCCCCACTAACAGATTCTGACTTACTTGATTTATTTATCGGAACAGATTCTGATGACTTGATTTACTTATGTAAGGCCTCATCACCAACATATATACTTTTTAAATCTCCTCCTGCAGTCATGGTTGAGAACCGCTGTGTTTAAGTTTTCTAAGAAAAGATGAGATCTTCTTTTTAAACTCATCATCTAGCAGACAGGGGCTCAGAGCCCAGCCTGAATTTGGTGGGTTAAATCGTGGTAGCTTCCCACACTTGGCATAGGAGTCTCTAGATCGCCTGGCCTGGGACCTCCCTGTCCTATCACCTGTCACCATTGTCCCCTTGACTTTCAGTGTTCTGTCTGTAGAGAAATGCTTGTACTGCTTCCCAAAGGCTCATTGTCTCTCTGGTCTCTGGGCTGGTGACCCGTCCTCAGTTCATGGACATGCATTTGTTCTGTTCATCAGGCTGGTTCCTGGTTCCTGTTCAGCTCTTAGGTTTTGACTTCAATGTTAGCTCCTACAGGAAGGCCTCCTGGACCTGACTTTGCTCATCTCTGCTTAACTCGAGGCTTATGCAACAGTTGTCCGATTGAGCAAACAAAAACAAGATACCAAGTTCAAGGTGAATTGCAGGGAATCAATTTATGCCCTGCTTAAGTGTCCGACTCTTGATTTTGGCTTAGGTCATAATCTCACATTTGTGAGTTCGAGCTCCGCATTGGTCTCTGCACTGGCAGCATGGACCCTGCTAGGGATTCTCTCTCTCTCTTTATCTCTCTGCCTCTCCCCTGCTCCCCCTCCCTTGCTCTCAAAAATAAATGAACTTTAAAAAATAAATGAAAACTAATAATAATAATGGAAAACATCCCAATTAACAAAAACAAAAGAATCTTTCTTTTCTATGAAAAATATTATTAAATATGTTATAATGTATGCCCCAAAGGTTGCAGGGGAAATGCTTACACTAAGAACATACATCATTTACAAAACATTAAAATGTAACTGTATTGAATCTGGAAACCCTACTTGGAAGCCTTTTAGAATGTGGGGAAGGTTGTTTTTTTTTTTAATTTATTTTTGAGAGAGAGAGACAGTGCAAGCAAGGGAGGGTCAGAGAGAGAGGGCGACACAGAATTGGAAGACAGACTCCAGGCTCTGAGCTAGCTGTCAGCAGAGCCCGACACAGGGCTCAAACCCACAAACCATGAGATCATGACCTGAGCCGAAGCCGAAAACTTAACCGACTGAGCCACCCAGGCGTCCCTGGGGAAGGTCTTTTAAAGCCTCCTCATGTCCTCCCAACCCCCATATTCCATTAAGCTTATCCGAAGAGAACTAAAATTTATGGAATTGGTTACTCCAAGGGTGGGCTGTAGGCCACCTGATTAAAACTGTTCGAAAGATTACAAAAGTTAGCAACTGTTTAACTTATTAAAAGAAAAGATTCCCAGAATCCATCTAGGCTTAATGAGTCAGAACCTTAAAATTTTGGTCAGGGGATTTAGACAGTAATCTACACTTTTAATTAGCAACTCAGGCAATTCTAATGCACACTGAAATTTGAGAATCTATGCCAAAGAAAATCACTTTGCTTTGGTATGGAACTTTGGAGCCTAATTCTCAAGTGCAGTGGAGGTAGGAAAAAGTTAAGACCTACTGCAATATTGTCTCTCTTTTGTCCCTCTTCAGAGGGATGCTTTTAAAGACTGTATCCATTGAGGGGCACCTGGGTGGGTCTGTTGAGCATCCAACTCTTCATTCAGGCTCAGGCTCAGGTTTTGTGAGTTCGAGCCCCATGTCAGGCCCTGTGCTGAGAGTGCAGAGCCTGCTTGGGATTCTGTTTCTCCCTCTCTCTCTACCCCTCCCCTGCTCGTGCTATCTCTGTCTCTCTCAAAATAAGTAAATCAATTTACAAAAATAGATTGCATCTGTCTTGCTCACTGTTCCAGTCCAGTTTGCTGGCATGGCAGCCAGCACATCACGGTGCTCGGGAGGCGTTCATTAGATGCACACAGAGAAAAATATGGAAGAATGAAGGTCAATTCAGGATGAGCCATTCAGCAAACAAGATTCTTTCAACAAATAAGACTTATCCTGCATTTATTATATGCCAGGCTGTTTGGTGATGTTGTTGTGGCAAGACAGACAAGGTCTCTACTCTTGTCCAATCTATATTTTATTAGGAAACCATAGGCCCTGGATGAAACACATTTATGAAGTGCTGGGCACAGTGAGGGGAATAAGATGGGGAAGTGGTGTAGAAGGCAGGAGGGTCACCTCCCTAACATGTATTTGCAAAGTTTGATTTTGCTCAGATACCCAGTAGGACAGTGGGACAGAGCAGGATATTTGAAGACGCCCCTGAGTAGGTCCATTTACTAACTTGAGGGCCATGTACTTCTATTATGTGGCACAATGCATCTTCTTTGTCTTTGAAACTGGTTCGAATTGAGTTATCTCTGCTTTTGTCACAAGCACCGGGACCACTGTGATGAAATAGAGGGTGCTAGGTAGGCAGAGGATAGGGTAGCCTAGGGAAGACCTCTCTGACGTGGTGACCTAGGAGCTGGGGGCTTACATGGTAAGAAAGAGCCAATCCTTTAAATGCCTGGGAACAAGGAGTTCAAACAAAGACATCTTCAGGTGCAAAGGTCATAAATAATGACCTTGGTGTATTCAAAGACTTGAAAGAAGGCCAGCTTAAGACATCCATCCTGTATGGATCTATTTATGACACTAAAGATGAGGGCAGGCACTAAAATAAGGAGAGATAGGCTAACCAAAGCCTCTTCCCAAAGATGGGAACACTCTAATTCCCAGATCTTGTAAATGTTAACTTACTTGGCAAAAGGGGCTTTGCAGGCATGATTAAGTAAAGGACCTTGGGAGGGCGAGATTATCCTGGATTATCTGGGGGAACCCCAAAGTAATCACAAAGGTCCCTTTAAAGGTTCTTGTAAAAAGTGGAAGAAATCAGATACAGAAAGGGAAGGCAGTGTGTCGGCAGAGCAGAGGGTAAAAGGCTATGTGATGTGGGGTCACGAGCCAAGGAATGAAGATATCTGGAAAAGTCAAGGAAACACCTTCTTAGTAGAATCTCCAAAGTGAAGCGGCCAGGTCAGCACCTTGACTTTGGCTCAGTGAAACTCATTTCAGACTTCTGAGCTCTAGAATTATGTGATAAATAAATTTATGTTGTTTGAAGCCACTGAGTGTATGGTGATATGTTATAGCAACAATATAAGCTAAGACAACAGGCTGTCATGGCCCTTGGTAAGGTATTTAATCTAAGTATAAGGCATCACCAGAGGGTGATGGAGGGTATGGAAATTTGGCCTCTGCAATGAAAGAATAGACTCCGATCGCTGCTGCAGACATCGAGAGGAGAGGTGACCGTGGGTGTGGATGGAGGGGAGCCAGCCATCTCCATTTGCTGAGGATTGAGGGGGTTCCTAAGATATAGGGATTTCTATTCAAAATGGAACTACTCCTGCCGAGCCATACGGGTTTGTCTGGGCCTGAAGCAAATGCCTGGGATGTGGGACTTCTGTTGGCGAGCTTGGGAAAGTTCCAGGCACCCCCGGACGGATTGGTCACCCTGGTGGGAAATAAGGGCATTGGAGTTACACGCAGGAGACGGAGCCAACAGAGCTTGCTTCTTTGTTGAAAGTGAGAGGTGGAGGCTCTGGATGATCCCTACATTTGGGCAGGAAATTGGATGGATGGCGCCTTTATTTAAGGACCCAAGGGAGATGGTGAGAGCACATTGGGGGGATGTTAGAAAGGCCAGTTGCTCACCAGCGTTGGGAGTTGGGACACCAATGGGAGGGAAGCATGCTAACAACAACAGTAAAAATCACCGTACTGTGCTTCACCATTTTGCTAACCACCAGCCCGGAAGTTATTTCATCTGGAGGCTATTTTTTCTTTGTTTGAAAGAATTGCAACACCAGCTACATCCTTACAAATTGAGTTTGTCTTCTAAGGTGTTTGCTAAAGCTTTACAAGAGGCTTAATCAGTTTCACATGAATTAATGATGGCTATCAACTGGCGGGGGGAGAATGAGTTCCAAATAAATACTTAGTGCATAATTGAAGTTGCAGGAATCCACGATGAATAAAATATATTTGTATTTACAATGTAGAAATATGATGGCGACACTGTGGAGTGACACACGGCTTTTTGATAAGAACCCCGAACAGTGTTAAATTAGTAATCGGCTGAATACATTTCTTAATTATGTCACTGGTGTTCTCGGGAATGCCATTTGCAACAAATTGAGTCCCATGTGTATGCATGCGGCACGAGGAGAAAGTGCTGTATTTTGAAAATCCTAATGGACTCCTGGGAACACAGGTTAATGTCAGCCACTGCTTAACATTAGTCCTCAGTTTCAGAGCTTGCAATTGTGTTACGACTTCTCATGTACTCTCTTCATCAAAGTAATAATCGCTGTAGATTTACATATCCTCCCACAAGCGGAAACATTGGAAACATGAGCCCTTCAGGGCTTTTCAAAATGGGAAGTAGTTTTAAGAGGGGAGTGGCCAGGAGATGTCTCCTGTTGATATAAGTAATTCTTGCTTCTTAAAAAGACTGTAAAACAGGTGAAGGTAAATATCACAAAAATGAAAGCCGTTCATGTGGTGGTGCCATTGAAGAGGGTGCCAAGAAAGGATACGCCCCAAGTCCTGATGCCCAGAACTTTGGGGTTCGACCTTATTTAGAGAAGGGGTCTATACAGAGCAAGTCCTAAATCCAAGGTCGAGTGCTCTTAGAAGAGAAATATTTGGGGTCTGAAACACAGAGTGGTAGACTAGAGGTTAGACTCTGGAAGCACTGTCCAATGGAGCATGAAACTGAGGCAGAAACACCTAGAAGGTGATGTCAAGATGGAGGCGGAGACAGAGCAGTGGGTCTCCACGGAACACCAAGGATTCCCAGCAGCCACTGGAAACTGGGGGAAGGCATGGAACAGCGTCTCCTCTAGAGCTTCCAAAAGGGGTTCACCCTGCTGACCTTTTGATTTCTGACTTCTGGTCTCCAGATCTCGGAGAGAGTTTATTTCTGCTGTTTTAAGCTACCAAATTAGTGGTTGCATGTACGGAAGCCCAAAGAAACTAGCACAGTGCGTATCTCTACCAACTAGAGACAACTATGATTGACATCTATATGAAAGAGATGTGGTGTGTGAGGTAGGAACGATTAAGATCCTTGTTTTATGGATGGGGAAAGTGAGGCGCTGAGAAATTAAGCAGTTTATCAAAGTGAAATCACTAGTAAATGGTGGTGCTGGGATTTGAACCCAGGGATCTAGGCTCCAGAACTATGCTTTCCAATATGGTAGCTTCTGGTCAACTGTGGCTATTTAAGTCTGACTTTAAAGCAACTAAATTTCAATCAAATTTAAAAATTCAGCTCCTCCTGAGCAAGGGCTCAGGCCCCACATGTGGCTCGTGACCGCTGTCTTGGTCAGCGGAGATTATAGAACATTTTCACCAGTGCCACCAGTGCCAATGATTCCATTGGATAGTACTTCTACAAAGTCTGTGAGCGAGCTTACACACCACCCGATACTGCCTCGTCGGGTGCTGTGTGTAAAGCGCTTCTCACAGTATCTGGCATTGAGCGAGATTTCTATAAAGCATAGTTATTAGTTTATCTTTCTAGATCTTTTTCACTGTGAGCTTGTGTGTGTGTGTGTGTGTGTGTGTGTGTTTATGTGTTTATGTGTTTATGTGTCTATGGAGGATGGGATGACTGTTCACAGATCCAAGTTTTGTGTGGTGAAGGGTTCCTACCTTTTCTCTGTAAATAATATTGTCAGACCTTCTGGTGGATATTTTAATTCTTCGAAACAGTCTCTACAGCTTGTCTCTGGACACTGGAGTCCTCTAGGCACTCTGAGATCTCTTTCTTAGAAGCAAAAGTGGCTGGTTGTCAGAAAGCACTAGAAGCCAGAATGAGAATAACAAGACCTGGCTCAACACAAACAAACGGGGTTCTCCAGTGTACCGCAACCATGTGTGATGATGGCTAATTGTGACTTTGTGTAATAATTGCCTTTCTGTGTGATAATGGAATGCTCTGTGTAATAATCTCAGTGTAATAAGGGACTGTGTGCTTAACAGTCGACTCTCAGTGTAACAACTGATGTGTAATAAATGACTCTGTGTAATAGTTGTCTCTTTGTACACTGACCATTTCTTTGTGCCATAATGGACTGTGTGTAAAGATTGAGTCTCAGTGTAGTGTCTCTCTGCGTAGTCATTGACTTTCTATATAATAATGAGCTCCGTGTATGTAATAATGGACTCTCTGACCATAGGCACAAACCTGTAGATGTTTGGATTAGTACAAATCACAGTGACAGTGACGCCATTTCCAGTTACAGGTGTTAGAAAAGCAACTTAAAGTAACTTTAGATGGGAGGAGGAAGAGGCAGGGAGGAGGAGGAGGAAGGAAGATGGAGAGGAAAACATTAACTCACATACCTGAGAAGTCCAGAAGCTAACTGGCCTCAAGCCTCATTGAATCCATGGGTTCACATGAAGAATCCATTGGGGTCTCTTTCCATCTCCAGAGTCTTGGTTGAATTCTCAGATGAGTCCATTCTCCACGTGGCTGGAGGATGCTCCCAGCAACTCAGCCTTCCATGGTACTTAGAGTGCCTGCTGCCAGGGAATACAAGAAAGCAACCGTTTACTCCCTGCATCTGTTTCCTCAAAGAACCCGGGCCACCACACACCTGGGACAGTAGGAATGGGCACCTTGATTGGCAGGTACCTCATTATCACAGAGCGTGGGGAGTAGTTCACAAATGAATGGATGGGGGCAGAACAAACAAGTAACAGATGTCTCCCATGTTCAGAGCCTGTGAGCTCCAGCCTCCCATCGGTGGGCGTCAGCTCAGTGAATTTGCTCCTGGAAGTTCCTTAGTCTTTATGAACCAACAATCAACTCTTTTTAGAGTAGGTGACTAATATCTGCGTATATATCTGACTAGTTTTTAAGTAAGCATAAATGCTCTTACAATGGATAGAATGCAAAGTCATTTAAAACATTCGACTTATAGTAATGCTCTATCTTTATGAATTTTCTCGATGGCCACTAAACATATATACCTCCCATAGTGCTCCATAATATATTTTTATTTAAAAAAATACTCAGGCTACCTTCAGCAAAGATTCTTAACCTATTTTGTGTCATGGATCCTTTTGATGGTCTGGCAAAAACTATAGACTTCTGAAATTAATGTCTTTAAACACATAAAATAAATCAGGAGTAAAACAAAAGATTCTTATGAAATACCTACGAAGCATGGAAATACACAGTTTTTAAACTATATGTATTTGCCCTTTTCACTCAATGAGTTTTTTCCAGTGAAAGTTTCCTAAATGTGGATGCAAATTTGGAATTACTGTCTTAAACACAGTTGCCCAGATTAGTACCAAGAAAATGAGACTCAAAGACAAATTTCTTGACTGTCTTTATGTCCCGCCTCCTCCTTTTTGTCTGGTTAATTCTTAATCCTTCCAATCACAGTGCACACATTGCTTCTTTGGGAAAGTCTTCTAACTTTTCTGAGTAGGTCTATGTCCTTTTTGTGGTACCTCTTCGATTACTGTGAACTCCTGCCGCTGCCTCCCCACCTACAATACGTGCATGAACGTGCCTCTCACGTATCAAATAGCGTGGCTATTTGGACAGTCTGTCTTCTCTCTGAGACTCTCAATGCCAGGAGAACAGGTCTGACTGAACCTGGTTTCATCTCTGGTCCCTCGCATAGTGCCTGGGACCTAACCTGAGCTCACTAAAATTCGCCACATGATTCCGTAAGTGTGTAGACACCAAAGAGTCATCACACGGTCAAACCAGATTTTCTCCTCACAACATACAAAGTTAGAAGACAAAGTCCCCAAATTCTGGTGATCTCCAAGAAATAGGTGCTAAAAGGTTTTGGGGAGTGACAACATCTTTCCAGTTCATAGGCGATTTTTTTTGTTTGTTTTAAAAATTTATTCCGAAGAAAGAATTGGAAACAATCAGAAGTGAAGAGAAAGGATAGTCAGAAAAGGCTTGACTGATGAAGAAATTGGACATCATTGCCTAATTTAGAAGAACAAAACCTACAGTCAAAATGTTAAGTCAAATTACTGCAACATCCATCCAAAAACTGTTTCTGCAATTGTCACTGGAGACCAAAACTGACTAGGTCGGTAGGTTACACGTGGACACAGCTGTTCACAGCCCAGCCGTGGTGGGTATCTGTGTCCGCTTCCTGCAGACCTCCTCTTCCGGCTGCATCAGTGGCTGTTTCTGCTGAGGAATCCACTCCACGGAATTAACACTGCCTCTGCCCGCCCACCGTCACATCCGAGGGCTCCTCTCACCGCTCACAATCATTGGTTCTGAGATGGACATGTGACCCGACCTGGGCCAATCAGAGTCTTCCCAGAGACTGCTCTGCTAAGGAGGAGGTCCCCCTCGGTGTGATGAATGGGCTAAGCTCTAGCTTATTTGTGCTTTTGGAGAGGCTGGCGTGCGTTGTCCCTGGTACGTGGGGGGTCGCGCACATGCGTGATTGCAGTCTCTAGCCCTTTGGCCCAGAATCAGTACGATCCTGGGATGTTTGGGTTATTAGAGCCGATCATTTCCCTTTTTTTGTCTTTCGTTTTGCTCGAGTTGGCTTTCTGTCGCTTGGAACTGCTGAAACATCTGTAGTTTATTTCACGTTAATGTGACTTTAAAACATTTCCTGGACTGGATAAGTAGTGTTTTACATTTGCTTAGGCCAATAGCACGGTTTCGCAGGCCTATCCGTGATGGATCTAAAACGAGCTATTACAGTTTCTCCCCCATTTTAGATTTTCATCCGATTCTGATACAGTTGTTGAGTGGCCCATAAAACAGGATAACCAGACAATGCCTTCAAAAGGCATCCTGAAAGCATGTTTTTTTTTTTAAAGCGTCGGAAGAAAGTGGGACATTTTTCATGTCTCTGGCAGCTCCGTTATGATGCATTTGGACATTTCTGATAAAATTATGAGGCATAAAAAGTTTGAATCACTGAAGATTAATTTTCCTTCATAAATATATAGATCATAGTCAAATTCCATATGACTGGTTTTGCCCAGAAGCAAAAAATATTTGCAGTGTAATTTCATAGCCGCGTGCAAGCGGGTGATGGGAGGGGCACTGAAAAAGGCTTCGGTGGATTGTAAGTGTCAGGTTAACATCCACAGCCTGATGAATTGAGCAGAAACTGCTGTTAAAATGTAGGGCTTTGTTGTTTTAAAGTTAAAAAAAAAAAGTTGAGAGCTGGTACAGAAGTAAAATTAAAGTAAAAGAAAATAAATAATCCATATCTCTTCTGTTCTGCTTAAATATTAAAGTGTCAGCTGCAATTTTGAAATGACACCGAAAAGCTTGCTGGGCTGAAAAAAAAAAAAAGTGCTTCATTTGTTGGATTTCTCTGCTGTCTGAACTATAATTTCATTGAAGGCTGATTTTCTGGGCTGAGGGGCTGTATGGTCTGGTCCAGGCTGAGAGGCAAGCTTGCTGTGTGTGGCTGGTTTTTATTTCCTCTAGTTCCTCTCTGGCTTCACAGCCTCTTCCTGGAGCCCACTCTTGGGTGCGCAGGGAAGTGCAGTCGCTCGTTCTCACTGGAATTGCTAGTGTCATGTTGTTTGGGCTACCTGACCATCTCATTCTTCACGGAATTCTCTAGGGCCAAGAAGCAAGGGGCTTAGGTACTTCCTCTCGCCTGGAGCCATCATGGTTCCCAGCTGTGGGCACTCAATCTCGTGAGATGTGAAGTCTTGCACACCCAGATGGCTGTTTCTGAGTATTTGCGTCTGCGTTGGTATCCACCCAGGAGCTTCGAGAACTAGAAATGACACGAGGCCTCCTGGCGTGGTGTTATCTGCTCTGCTCTCTTCCTACGCAGTCTGCAGCCTTGTGGAGGAAGCCGTGATGGAAAGTTGTTCTGCTTGGAAGGTAGACCCAGGAGAGGATTTCAGGAGTCACGGGGCTTTGGTAGAGAAGGAAGAAAGGGTAGCTGGCTTGATCAAAGCACAGTGCCTGGGGGTGGTCGAGAAACCAAAGTACAGAGTCTGCAGGCAGGTGTATGAGGGTGGGACTCAGGGTGGAGAATTTGGAGAAGGGCTGAGACACAGCTTTGGGGTTTATACAAGGAGACTTGTTTTTCCGCTCCCTTCCCTTCATTTAAGGAACTTTCCACCTTATAAGCTTTGTGGGGAGAGAAGCAGAATCTACCTCTCACAACGGAACATAAAAATCTCAGGAGCCTCATTGTCCCAAATTTGTCTTCTGCTAGGACGTTTCCCAACATCGGTACTGTTGACATTTAGATCATTCGTCCTGTCCATCATAGAATGTTTAGCAACATCCTTGCTTCTGGGATAGATGAGATGCTGGCAGAAATCTCCCCCACCCCTGACACCCCCTGTTGTGACAACCAAAACAGCCTCCAGGCATTGCCAAATGTCCCCTGGGGGCACACGCACTGCAGGTCGAACCGCTGGTCTGAAGTGTGGTCCGAGATCTAGACTCAGCCAGTTGGGTGCATGTTCACCCAAACAGTGGGAGCTAGAAAGTCTACACAACAGGCAGTGGGAATTTTACCACCCAAACTCCCAGTGACAGCAGCGGTGCCCCTGTCACAGCCAGCAGGACCCAGTTCTGAAATTATAACGAACTGCAGGGAGTTTTGCACGGAGATCCATTGGAGCCCGGGATGAGTGGCGCAGGTGCGAATTCAGCATCAGGGATGTCATCCAGCTGGCTCTGGACCATGATTTTGGCTGGGGCGCAGACTGCCATCCTCCCCGTCTTTTAAGCCTGGCCCTCCATCTTTTCTGGTGATCTTGTGAACAACCCAAATATTGTCTTTTAATAAATCCCCTTTGTGCTTATGTGAGCTGTGGCCCATTTCTCTTGTCTACACTAGGAGCAATCGCTAACAGATAAACTTTTCTAGAAAATAGGGAGACCTGAGGATGGCTGGTTCAGAGGTCGTGACGGAGAGGGACACCTAGCTGGATTCTGAGCTCAGGTCCCCATTTTGTCTTATGCTCTCCTCCATCTCACCGGTGTCTCTGACCCTTCAGAAAATTCACAACAAAAATTGTGCCGACTCTCTCTTTGCAGAAAGCGTGAGTGCTTGAGGGTGCGTTGGGAGGTTGGCTTCTCTCTCTGTGAGTTTGGACATTTAATTAACCGCCTTACGTTTTCTGTCTTCTCATTACAGAATGCAGCCAGGGCTGGCATTAAAGACAATAGATAGGAAAGCGGTGGAATGACTCTCTCTTGTTATTGCCAGCTCAGTGTCCATTTCCCTTTTGTTTCTTTTTTGTTACATCGTGCCCATTTTTTTCCCTGAAGGAAATCACCTTGGCATATGTGGTTTCAGTGGCAAGAACTTGACCCGAGCCTGCCAGTGGGCATTTTCCACGCCCTTGAACCACCTTGGTGATTGAGGTGTGACGATCTCAAAACTCAGGTTTGTCTAATCAGAGTCCATGTGTGGATGTTTGCTGAAGTGAGCGGGGAGATGGGTTTCCTGTTTGTATGACATTTCCTGAGAGCTGTAAATACAAGCCTGGAGCCACTGGCACTCACCTGGCCCCTGGGAGGAGGCATCAACCTGAGCGTGAAGAGGAAAAGCGCAGCAGAGACAAGAGTGAAACACATTCTAGATATCAGCATGTGAGCCCCTGGATCCAGCTATACCTGAAGCGGTTTCTAGCTCTGAAGTTCCCAATACACCCCATTCTTGCTTAGGTCAATTTGAGCTGCGTTTCTGTCTCTCGCAACAAAGAGAGGCTGCGCTGCCTCGCATCTAGCCCACAATGAGCATTCAGCCCCTCGGCGCCAGCGATAAAACCGAGACAAGTATTTGAAGAGTTAACTGTGGCAATTGCTCTTTCATTTCTGCACCCGGCATCTAGCGCAAGAGATGTTGATAGGCATGTATTGTGTTGGAGTTTAATTGCATGAATGCGCAGAGCACAGTCTCAGGATACGAGAGGATGGATTTCCATTTGTCAGAGCTCTGGAGTCGGGGCACTTAAAATCTTCGGGGAAAGTGAACCTCTGACTCTTTCACGGATGACACGTGCGCTTCTCTTTAACACTTTGTAGCTCTCCAACCCCGCGGAGACGCAGCTTTGCACGTCCAGAAAGGTTTCGTACTTTCAGGGTAATGAAATTACAACAAGTGGTACCAACCTGGGAGTGCTGCCTGGGGCTCAGTCTCGACGCCCTTGCCCCCACGTCTGCGCCACGAGCTCCACCATGATGTGTGGCACCGAATGCCCGTATTTAAAAGTCACTGCCAAAGGGCCTTCAGATCAATATTATCCCCCCTGCAGCATTTCCTCACATATTACATTAAAAAGACTAATCCCTTGGAGAGTTGTAAAGATGTTTTAGTGCAGAGCATATATTATGAATGTTTCATCGGTATTCCTCAGGATTTATTTAACATTTTACTCGACAGTCCCTTTGGATTTTTGATTGATTACTAGGCAAATTAGATAAGAAAACTCTTTCTGTAAGAGAATCCCGGGCAGCATCCTAGCAGTGGTGATAATGATGAAAGCCAGCTCATAGCTCCTGCTTCCTCTGTCAACAGCCACACGATGCCGTTCTCCACGTCCTGTTTCCGCCCCCCGAACGGTATCCCCGCGTCCCCACCTTACAGACGAGGAGCTGAGGTCGAAGTCAGAACTTCACCCAGGGTCTGTGTCTTCCACGCCACTTCTCAGACCACCAAACGGTCAAGGAGCCGGCCTGATGTGCACATATGAGACCCCAGGGGTCACAGGAGACGTTAAGTTCCCTTGGAAATCAAGTCACAGTTACCAGATTGGCCGGACGCATGTTTCTTCTCTCCGTGGACGTGTCACGCTGAAGGACAGGTGGTGTAGTACTCTTATTCGTGACCCTCTTCGGGGCTCGAGGGTTGCCCAAGTAGGTGCCTCTGTGTCCGATTTTGAAACAGTTTTACAACGTCTGTAGTCTGTCTGTTCGGTATTTCAAGCAGCTTGCAAGCCACTAGGGTTGCTGTCTCACAGCGGGCTGGGTGGGTTGGGTTGGGCCGGGGGTCCTCAGTGGGAACAGAGGTCCCCCGCCCAGGGGAAGTGAGTCTGGAGCCAGTTTGGAGACGGTTGTCGTTGTCACAAGTGGGAGGTAGGCTCCTGAGACTAGTGGGTTCACCTGAACATCCTACAAAGCACAGCATAGCGGCTGTCGAGCCCAAAATGTCCATCGGGGCGAGAAACTGTGAGCCCGACGACTTGAAATAGCACGGAAGCCCTCCAATGCAGGGCCTCAGCATGATGTAGGTCTGTGTTACCGTCATCTGCCCACGTCCCCAAGATCGAATGCTGACGTCTGTCATTTGTCAGCCCTTCCGAGAACGCTCCTCCAAGTGGTTGGTCCCTCGAGGAAAAAGGCTTCCGTCCTTTCCCGTCATGTGGTTTCATCATCTTAAAAGCCACACCTACCCACCTGACACGCAAGTGAAAGAGGACGGATGATCAGGCAGATCTGCGAGGGTCAGGGGCCAGAGATGCCGCACCTCCTTCCCGCTTGCGATGTGACGGCGAGACTCAGGAATGTGGGCCTCCCCAGCTTCCAGAAGGGCTGGGAGATAGCCCCCCTGCTGTCTCAGCACTTGACCGAAATGCAGTGCTTTGATGCACACGTCGTATCCTCTCTGACATGCAAGGGAAGTTCATGGTGAACAAATGCGGGATAAGTAAGGCACAAGACCAACATGTGTACCCAGCAATTAAACAGTGGCCAAACGTTATTTTAACTTACGAGACTTGCATCACAATTGAGAAAATAGATTGCAGGCCCGTGCATCAGGATTTAGGTAATGGGACTGATCGCTCTTAAGTACCAACTGTCATCAGTCACTTGGAGTGTGTTAGCTCATTCTACCTTTGAGGTAGTTATTGTACCCATTTTATGGATGAGATAACTGAGGATCAGAGGCTTAAAGATCCTAGCACACGTGCACACAGCTAGCAAGTCACGGTGCCAATGCGCAAATCAAAGAGGCACGCAAAAACCCATAGTCTTTCCTCTTTGTCAGCATTGTTCAAACCGGGCTTTGTCACACTTTGTCATACGTCCTGCCTGCCACGTGACCGTAGCCAGAATGGCCCCATGAGCCAAAGTGTTTGAGGAATTCCAAATCCTGTCTTTTCCTCCTGAAACGTCACAGTGCCTATCAGGATATTTAAAGCATTTGGGGAGTCTTGTCTTTTTTTTCTTTTCAATTTTTTAAAATGTTTTATTTATTTTTGAGAGAGAGAGAGAGAGAGAGAGAGAGTGTGATCAGGGGAGGGTCAGAGAGAGGGGAAGACACAGAATCTGAAGACAGGCTCCAGGCTCTGAACTGTTAGCACAGAGCCCGGCACAGGGCTCGAACCCACGAACTGCGAGATCATGACTTGAGCTGAAGCCGGACACTCAACCCAGTGAGCCACCCAGGCGCCCCCAGAAGTCTTGTCTTAAAGAGGCCACGTAAGCCAATAAGATGAGAGAATCCTGTATTTTCATTACACGTATTAATATTCCAGACCATTAACCAAAACAAATCTTGGCACATGTTGCTTTCTCACAACATTTTTATTTTCAGTTTGGAACTTCACTTTACGCCCACACGCATCACATGTGCTGTTCTGTCTGTAGCACTGTTTTTGCGAAGCAGCGTGGGGTACCCGCCATCATGCAAGCTGGGGAGCTCAGAAGTGGACACGGGGGGAATTCAGGGCAGGACCCTGCTTCTCAGGACACGGGTTTTATCTTACATAAAGGGGAAGGGGGGGCACAAGGTCTTATCCTATATGTCAAATCAAATACGTTGATGGTGGCTGCCGGCAACAGCCTGTTGATAAGGATCCTGAAGCCGGTTCCACAGAAGTGCAGAAGGCTCTGAATGATTCATGGTGTCTGCCCTGAGCACAGATGGAAGAAACAGGTTTCCATGTGCTATAAATTTGCCATCTCTGAACTAAAGGGAGCCTAAGGTCATTTTCAACTCTAAAGTTCTCTGACTCAACTTGATAGGAGAAATAAGATGGATTATTTTCTCCTGTTTCTACCTGCTAATAAACTGCAGTAGGTGAACAGGGGACCCTTGGCCCCTGCATAACTTACTCGGTGTGGTGCGTGTCTAAAATCCAAGTGCAAGGAAGGGGTGACGCTGGACAATCAGAGGGATGCATTACTAATAGAAGCCGTAGGCGTTTTGGAAGCAGTGATCCTAGAGCTGGGTTTTGAAGGGTGTGTAGGAGCCTGACAGGCAGAGGCAGAAAAAAAGGCAGTCTAGACAAAGGCAATAACATTGCTGAAGGCTGTTAGGTCTGTGTGATGCCGGTGGGGGCCCAGACTCAGGGGAGCGGAGGTGGACTTCAGGCATGGGAAGGGACAGAGACAGGCGGAGGCTGATGCAGGGTGGGTGGGCGTCAGATCGCCATGTGACCTGAATGCCGAACTCTGGAAGTTGCCCACTTGCTGTTCCACAGCAAAGGGACCTCCAGGTGACTGGAGTGACAGTGACTCCAACAGGTGTGAGTGGAAATGCTGTTCCTGCGAAGCGGCCTGTCTACCTCCCCGTGGCCCACAGGGCCGGCGCGTGGCCTCTGTCCCCGCCGGCCTGCCCTCGCCACCCAGGGGCTCCTTCCCTGGGTCTGGGCCTAATGAAATGTTTCCCATTTTAATTTCAGCTCTGCTGGGAGGACCTCTTTTATCTCAGCTGCTTCTCTGCCATCAAAGCCCACTCGGTGTTGAGCACTGCCCGCCCCTCGCCGGTCCTGTCCTCCCCAGAATCCTGCCTGGAGGTTTTAATTCAGAGTCTCAGAAGACAAGCTAGGGGGCTGCTTTGATTGATCAGTCAAACACAATCCCTCCGCAATTGTCTTTGGAGACTCAGGCTCCAGACATGAAAGATAAAAACGAGATGCCAGCTTGGTTTAAGATGGAGGTTTGTGCTAGATCTTTCCTCTTCTTCCTTCAACTCGGGAAAAGTAAAGTGAAATGAAAGCCTTCCCTCTCAGCTCAGTCGGAGCATTGTTTTCTTGTGTGCCCATCTTGTCCTGACTCCCGACTGGTTTTTTAACTTATTTCAGAAGGAAGAAAAACCGCCTGATATGTATGGAGATTCCTCTGATCACTTTATGTACATACTAGACACTCTGTGTATATTAACCTATTTAATCTTAACTGCTGTCTTACGAAGTGGGTGCTCTCTTTGACCCCATTTCACAGGTAGGGAAACTGAGGCATGGGGCGCTAAGTAGCCAGACTCACAGAGCTGGTATGCGATGGAGCTGGAATTTGTGATTAGGAAATCTCGCTCCCGAGTCGCTGCTTTCCGGCCACCATGCCGTGCTCAGCCCTTTACATCCCATTCTTGGGGTGATGGCCTATATGTTGATTTCTGGCACGGGAATTGAAATCTTTAACACTGATGTATTTTCTATAAGAAGGGGCCATTATCTCCCGGATGCATGGACAGGGGCTGATGAATGACTATTTGATTGAATAAAACCAAAAGATGTGGTCTCCAAAATTGAGATTAACGTTGAGGAAGGTCTCCAAGGCGTACTGAGTTACCATTCTGCTCCAGAAAACGGACACGCTGCAGGTAGAGTTTTGGATGCCAGAGCCTATCTATCCAAAGGAAGTTTCATCACATGAGGTCCAACCCTTTGATATTTTTTCAGCCCCAAACCTTGGCTGGCGTTGGAGAAAGTGGATTAAATTGACCCAGACCCCCCTCCCTCCATGGCAGCGTTTCCCAGAACGAGATCTTAGTTCTTTCCCCTGCTGTGAGAGTTCTCTGCCCCCACCTACATAGACTCTTACATGTTTTCTTTGTCCACATACGCTAATTAGAGACAGACTGTTTATCCCCCTTTTTAAAATTCAATCCAAGTTTCAAGTACTCTCCAGAAGTAGTTGAGCTTTACTTTTAACTTTTTCCCCAAGGTCTTAAATATACAACGTCTGTTACTTCCAGTCTTCATCAATCGTAAAATAACCAAGTGGATGATGCATTATCTTTCACACTATTGGGCTGTTACTCTGTGCGGAAGATGATCACAGGGTGATGCCAACTTGCCCCAGTGATTTTTGCTTCTTGTGCTTGTGCCTCTGTGCAACTCGCCCACATGGAATCTGGTCTGCTTCGTGTGACCAACAGGAGCAGACAAAGTGGCACGAGAAGTGTCGTGTCTCATTCCTTTGTTTTCCGGACCATTGGCTCTGGGTGGTGCCAGCCGCGTGAGGGTGCCGTCCTGGCCAGGCGAGCCTTCCGATGGTGGCAGCCCCAACGGACACCACGAAACTCACACAAGATCCCAAGTGCGAACCACCCCCCCAAGCCACTCCCCAAATCCTGACTCATTAAAAACATCTAAGAGATAATAAATGCTCATTGTTTTTGAATCCCCAAGGTTTGGGGAAGTTTTGTTATGGTCGTAGGTAACCGCTACAGCATGGCCTGAATTTGAGGCAACGTTTTCCATTTGCAGTTCTCCGCCCAACTGCCCAAACTTATGTCTCTAAGACTGCTGAAAAATTATCTCCAAAGTGCCGTTATAGGGCGCCTGGGGGGCTCGGTTGATTAAGCATCTGACTTCAGCTCAGGTGATGATCTCACAGTCCATGAGGTCGAGTCCCACGTTGGGCTCTGTGCTGACAGCTAGCTCAGAGCCTGGAGCCTGCTTCCGGTTCTGTGTGTGTGTCTCTCTCTCTCTGTCCCTCCCCCTCTCATGCTCACTTGCTCTCTCTCTCTCTCTCAAAAATAAATTTAAAAAATAAAATAAAATAAAAGTAATAATAAAAATAAATAAAAATGCTATTATGTACTGTTTGCTCCCAAGCACCATGCTTTTTTAGGCACTCCTGGTCATCTTCACTGCCTCTCTGTAAGGTCAGTATTAGTAAGCAACCCATTTACCAGAAGAGAAAACTGAGCCTCAAAGAGACTTTGCTGCCAAAGATCCTACAGCCCATGAGCGGAGGGAGCCAGAAACTGGACCCAGCGCCCCCCTGGTGGATGGCCTTTGTTCTGTTTTGTTTTAATTTTTTTGATGTTTATTTATTTTTGAGAGAGAGAGACAGAGCATGAGCCGGTAAGGGGCAGAGAGAGAGGGAGACATAGAATCCGAAGCAGGCTCCAGGCTCTGAGCTGTCAGCACAGAACCCGACGCGGGGCTCGAATCCACGAACTGTGGGATCATGACCTGCACCAAAGTCAGACACTTAACCGGTGGAGCCCCCCAGGCTCCCGGAATGGACCACGTTCTTAACCACTGTGCCAGATCACCTTCCTGCTGAACGTGTGCCTGGTCCTTTGCCGGGCCCCCGCATAAGTCCTTAGTGCGCACTATCCAACCTGACCTCGGTTTTTGTGAAGGTCGTCTTACAGACCAGGAAACTGTGGCATTGGATTAAGGGCCAAGTTCTATGTTCCTGTTTATTTGGGAAGTGTGGTCACACAGCAAAATGTGCCACGTCCTTGACATGACAAGCCAGGAGACGGTTCTCGGGGTCATTCACTGGGAAGGTGCTGGGTGCGTGGAAAGTGTTTAGAAGCTACAGAAGGAAGGCTGAAGGGAGGGATGGAGGCAAGAAGGGAAGATGGGAAGAAAGGAGGGAGGGAGGGAGGAGACGCTAAGAACTTTAAGATTTCCCGTAAGTGGAGGCTTAACTACGAACAGTAAAGTCTAGCACTGAGGAGATCTGCCTGCTCCGGGTGTGGTGGAGGGAAGTGCAGATCGTGGCTTGAAAAAGGATCCAAACCACAAAGCCCGTGATGAGGGCCTGGCCCAGATTGGAAGGAAAGTGGCCATTCTAGGGACAGGAAGCCTGCTTGTCCTGCTCAAGGAAGGTCAATCCTATTCTGCTTCATCCTGTGTGGGCCACAGGGAGGCTGGCCAGGGCTGCGGATTGCCTTTTCCGTCCTCCGTGCCTCCCTCGCCCGCTTTTCCCTCCCTCCCTCTCTCTCCCTTTTTTCCTTCTCCCTCTCTCCCTCCCTTCCTTCTCCCTCCCTTCCTTCTTTCCCTTCCTCCCTCCGTTTATCCTTTCCTCTCCCCCTCCTTTCTCCCTTCTTCTCTTCTTCCCTCTCTTCCTCCTTGCCTCCATTCCTCCTTCCCTTTTCCCCTCCCCGCCTTCCTTCCTAACTTTCGGAAGCTAGAAATCTAGATTTTTACGTGCTACCTCCAGTTTTTCAAACTTGACAGTGTTTGTTCTGCAAACTCCATGTGAGCAGAGCCCCGCACATCTGCAAGCCCACGTGTCCCGCAGGCTGGTGTTTGTGGCCTCTTTTTGTGGAGAAACAAAAGGGCAGGAGGTGGCCCAGCTGTGAAGGACCAACTGCTAAGAAAGAGAAGAACAAAGAGAAGGAGACAGAAGAAGGCCTTGCTTGATTTTGCTCCCACCTTACAACTCACAACCCAAGGCTCGCTGGTTCGGCTGCTGGGGTGGGGGCGGGGGTGGGGGCGGGAGCCGCTTGTGGGCCTGGGAGTACCTGCTGGCCCACCCCCTCGGTTGTCAGCTTGGCAGATACTGTTCCGGGAGAGGAAACAACACGTTGTCAAAACAGAAGGAAATTTCGGACCAGCCCCCAGGCAGGACATGAGCTGCATTCTGTCAAAGCCTGTGTCTGCCTTCTCATAGTTGGCCTCTTCTTCTTCCTCTTCCTCCTCCTCTTCCTCCTCCCCCTCCCCTTTCCTCCTCCTCCCTCTCCCTCTTCTTTTCCCTTTTGACTCTGGGACGTAAGGGATGGAGCACAAACTGGCAGTGAATGGTATGCCTCCCGACTTAGGGTGATTACGTTCGTTAATAATGATTATCGCTTCTATGTAGTATTTGCATGATAAACCGTAGACATCTGGTGGAGTGTGCATGTGCGTGTGGTGTTTGTTAGGAAACAGAAGCAAGCCGCACACTGATGAAATGGGAAATCTAACTGCTCAGACTCAAAATAAAGTCGGCAGCCTTTAGGATTTCTGCACGCCAGCAGTTCCAAGCCGCTCATCCGTGCCGCCTTAGTTACCGTGGAGACACATGGCCGCGCATAGGCACAGCGAGGTACACACTTTGTGGGCCTGGCCCCTGGGGGTCCCATTACTGAATTTCGTATGTTTAGAAATATTTTGTAATAAGGCCCCTCGTGTCACTTATAAGTAATAAAACGTGCAACCGCCTTCATCAGCATCAACTGCAAATTTGTTTTTTGTGGAAATGAAGCAGCACATTTTCATGTAAAAGATTGTGTGTTGGGTATATATATATATATATATGTATATGTACATATGTGCATAAAATTTTATCTTCCTCAAACTGCTATGTTACAGTTTGATTTTTTTTTCTTCCCCGAGAAAGTCTGCGTTTTTCTTAAACCCTCAGAACCAACTGGAATTTCGAAATGATATACAAAGCAGCGTGTGTTGGTTGAGGCCAAGCCCAAGCTGAGAAACAGCGGCGCGTTCCGGGGGCACGAGGCCCGGGGATGGCAGGCGCTTCCCCACCACGGGCGGGTTTTAGGGAACGGATGCTTCTCGGGCTCCTGGAATCTTGGGTGGGAAAGCCGTTGCCCGCTGGTAAACGTTGTGTGGTTTCAGGGCTACGTGACTCAGAGTCACATCCAGGGTCTAAAAGCAAAGACGTGACTGTGATTTGTTTTTGGTGGTGGTTTTGTTGTTACCTGCTCAGCGCCACCAGGAGACAAAGACTCCCCCTGATTTGTGCCCTCCTGGTTCCTATCCAAAAGCGTTTGTCTAAAGCGTAGCAGAGAGCCTGGTAGCAGAGAGTGGAATGTGCTTTCCTGCTAATGGCTTTCAGCCTGTTCAGGAAGAGCTGCCATTTAAGACTCCTGGTGGGTTCCACAGTGTGAGCGGAAGGATGTGCAGCAGAAAGGACTCCAGATCGCCCGGTACTTTCTATGCAAGTCAAGCCGCTCTGTGCAGACAGACACCCCGGGCCACACCAACTGGCTTGAGTTTCCGGCTGTTCTTGTAAATTGGAACTGATGCGTCGCGGCCCCGGGAGATCTTTGGTCCTGCAGGTTGTGAGACCTGGGAGGGGACAGCTCTGCGGTTCTCTTTATTGCTGTGAGCCTTCTCCTTGCCTGAAAAGCTGCGCCACTGACCCCCACTTCCTTAGGACTTTACAAACATTAAAGGGGATGAAGCTCTTTAAGTTTTCCGATGTATCGCCAATCATAAAATAGAAACCTATCGTGAGGACCGCGACTAAAAGTTAAATTAAGCACTTTCTGTGTGTCATACAGTGTGTTGAACAACTGATAGACATTGTCTTGTGTTACCCTCACACCACAGTCCTTTGAGATGAGTGAGATGATGATTATTCCCACTTTATAGCTCAAAGGAAAATTAAGGCTTAGAGAAGTGAGGACTTTGCCTAAAGTTCACCAAGGCAGTTGAGCCAGGATCCAAATCTAGACCTAACTCAATTAAGGACAGTTTCTACACTTGAAAATAGTACTGAGCACTTGTTGCTTTTATTAAGTGAAGTGATGCTAATAATTGGAGAATTGAGCCTGGAAATTTTTGAGGGGACAGAGGATAGAATTGGAGCCTTTAAACCACCTGAACTTCCAGAAGATTTGGAACTGTTGGAATGTTTACCAGAGAAAAGATCTCATTTGCAACCCAAACAGTGAAGGAACAGCACAGATTTCGAGTTTGGCAGTGAGCGTCCTGTTAGAACTCAGACCCACTCGCAGGATGGCAAAGGGCATTTGTGTGGAGAGTTCTAATCATGGTGCACCATGGTGCGACTGAGGCTGTGCTTTCTGGGATCCAGGAACTGAACCTGCCTCCTCTCCCCGGCCGGGGATGACGGTTAAGGAGACCCCATTCCACATGTGGGAGCTGGAAGCTCCAGAGCAAACTTGGCACCAAGGGGGGGCTGACAGATCTAAGACTAGAGTCACCATTTGCTCAAAAGAGGCATCGTTTACAGTGTAGACGAAGGGCACCAAGTCTAATCAAGGTAGTGGGAGTCTGGTTCTCTGTGCAGGCTCACTGAAGTGCATGGTGATGTGCGCCAGGGATTCCACTGTGGAGACCAGGTTCTTGCTCTCCAGGGGCTCACAGTCTGAAGTAGTGCCATCCAGTAGTACTTCCATGATGATGGAATTATTTTACTCCTGCCTTATTGGCTACAGCTCTTGGTGGGTGGCTAGTGTAACCAGTGAACCCAATGCTTCATATTATTTCATTACTTAAAATTTCAATGTAATGTAGGCTAGTGGCCACCCATATTGGATAGCACCAACCTGAGCGATGAGATAGGAGAGGAAGCCGGTGACAATGGTGAAGTCGGGAGTCTGCAGCCCCCACCATTATTAGCTCTGTGCCCTAGAAGGGCCAGCTAAATAAGGGAAAGGGGAAATTAAACAACTTGTCTGGGCCCAGAGCATGCATCTCTGGGGATGGGTGTGGAAAAAGGAAGGATGATGGGATTGCCACATACCTAACGCTCTTAAAAGAGTTTTGATAAAATATTAGCAATGGTCAGTCTTGCCATTGTTGTCCTTGCCATCAGGCTGTTGTAAACAGATAACTCCCACGCGGTGGCAAGGCCGTTGAACGGAGAGCCCCTCACCATACCGTGGCTGAGGCAGACATCGAAAGGAAATGTTAGAACATAGTCACGGAACAGTGGCATCAGCTTCCTTGTCCACTGTTGATAGATACACAACTGCTCAGCAAGATGGACACCAGGAGTGACATGGACAGAGGGTGTGCTTGGGGGAAAGCATTGAGCTTTGAGCAAGGCTGGCTTGTTTGGAAGAAACATGGTAATGAGTCTACAGGAAGAGCGAGGTCCTACAGCCACAGGGGATTAGGGGGCATCCTGCAGATCTGACTGATCCATCCCGTGGACTCATGGATGGAAGTGAGATCAGATGTTCATGTTAAACAAGGAATCTGGCTGTTGGGAGGCTGAAGGTAGAAAGGAGGCCTGATGCAAGAACAGACTGTTGATTAGGTTAGGGGCCCTGGTGAGGGGGGCCTCTCTGGGAAAGAGAAAGTAAACCCTTTGTGCTCAGGAGGCCGAGTTACCTAAAAAATATCAACAGCCATGACCTTGGTTGGTAAGTCCATTGTGCTTTCCAGTTTGCAAAGTGTTTATCTCCCTCCATCTTGCCAGTACCCAGGGACACTCTGAAGAGAAAAAGTGGCATTGTGTGTGACGTATGTGGTCAGGCTGTAGGAAGCCACTGAGCCCTCAAAACTGGGTGGTCATGGCTGGAGCTTTAGCTATTGATGCTTTGTTAAGGGAAGTGGACCTTATCCCCTTAGAGAGGCCAAGTCCAGCCCAGAGAGAAGTCTTGATAGACTGTGTCATGAAAGAAAGGAGAAGGTACAAAGTTACCCACCGAGGGAGCCTCTCACGTCCAGGCTCAGGTGCTGCTGGGAACAGGGCTGCGGGGCTCCTCCTGGGCCTTGCCTGCCCGATGCAGATGCCGCCTTCAGTTTGCCAACACTCTCTGCGTAGGTAACGGGTAATCCGCCTCGCCCCCCGTGTGCTTTCTCTCTGGTTTATGGATTGTGTCTTTATTGGGACTTACTCTTAATGCGCATGGTATAATGAAAAGATCTCTGACTTGAGATTAGGCAGTAATGGGTTTGCTTCGTATTTCTATTTACTGGACGTTTCTTACATGTGTGTTTGATTTGGAGGATAAGTAGGAGGATAAGTAGTCAGAATCGGGGTGGTGTTACCCATCACATAGCATTTGTTTCATGCTGGTAATAACCTGTTATGTTGTGTGTGTTGTGAGAGAGAGACAGAGACACAGAAAGAGAGATGGAGAGAGACAAAAACAGACTTATTTTCACTTTTCTTTCTGGTTATTTCTGTATTTTATGTGACCCTAAGACTTCAACCAGTAAATTTGCAAGAGAGCCCCAAGGGGTTCCATCTGGCACCAATCAGCATTGAAACAGCCTTCCTGGCAGCTCGCCTCACAAACCCGTCAGGCAGACGTGGCCAGAAAGGAGGTCTGACAAGCACTCCCAGCATCAGAGCTGAAACGGCCTCCTCAGGATCAGTCCTTGGGCACTGACTCCTTGTGCCCATCTCTCTAGGACTGGGCAAGGCTGAAGAGTCTTGCCTTTGACGCTGCCCACAGTTCTGGACCAGAATAAACTCACGGTCCTGCCAGCCACAGCAAACGTGCCCTTGGAGGCACTTGAGGCCAATGTTGGTGCCTTTTTTTTTTTTTTCAAGTTCACATTCAGAAGCTTGAGATCTGTAGGTGAAGAGGTCCCATGGCAGGAAAAGTCTTGCTACACTGTCTTAAGGTCCTTGGTTCCTAAGGGTGAACTTCTGTTCTTCTTTGCATGAGAGCATCTCGCCAATTATGGCCCCTCCCATCTGTGATAGCGGCACGAGGGAATGAACCACTCCCCCAAAATCAATTTCCACGGAGCTTAAGTTGGCCCCCTTAAACACCCAAGCTATTTGGTTTTGTTTGAGTTTAGTTTTCTTTATTTTTTAATTTGGTGGAAGCATCTTAAACATTTCACTTTCCCTTCAGCTTCCTTGAGCAAAGCTCGTCTGACATGATGTAACTTCTCTCTAATGATTCAAGGCCAAGTGTCCCGCACTTTCTTTGTTGAAGGTGATGTAACAAATGATGCTCTGGGTTCATTCACAGGGAGAGGTGGGTTTGTCCCTGCACTAAATTCCCCCAGACATCCTCAGGCTTTTCAACGACTGTGCCTGCTCTTTCCTCCCCACCGGAAGGCTGGCATCCGAGTTCACATCGTGTTATCATCAACTGCCAGCAAACTCCCTTTCTTCTTCCAATTTACGGCCTTTAATCTGCTTCCCAGTGTAAAACCAGATTATGAAGGCTCATTATAATTGTGGCCAATGGACAAGCTCCTAGACCCTGAGCAAGAATCCGGAGCAGTCTCCTAGGTCATAGTGCTTGAATTCCAGAGGTGAAATATTCTCTGGCCACTCAGAAGCCTGCCTTCATGTTTTGTGCATTGTGGGGACCAGGGACGGGAGGTTCAATGTCCGGCGTGGACCCAGCCAGCCAGGAGAATGAGCATCCTCAGTATTTTCTTGTGTGGAGCCCTTGTTTATTAGTTCTGCTTTATTTACATTCATGTCAGTCTGAAGACTCTGAGTCCTAAAAGGGAGGAAGGCAGGGGAGCAAATTCGACTGCCAGAGAGAGAGAAGACCACGTAAGAGCATAGGATGCCGAAACCGCGTTGTCTGTAGAGAGTCAAAATTGGTGATCCTGGATTTTTGTCATGCGTTGCAATTTTGCACAAAAGCAGCTATGGATTTTTTCTAAGGTTTATTTATTTTTGAGAGAGAGAGAGAGAGAGGCGGAGGATCCAAAGCAGGCTCCGTTCTGACAGCAGAGCCCAATGCAGGATTCGAACTCAGGAACCACAAGCCAAAGTCAGACATTTACCCAACGGAGCCATCCAGGCACCCCCAAAGTGGCCCTGGTTTCACAGGAGTCTTCCTCGCCACTTAGTAGAAGCCTGGCTGGCTTTGGACCCCATGGAGAGAAAGTCATTATGTTCCAAGTTGTCCCGTGAATGGAACTTTTGAAACTCTGGTAGAAAAAGCGACTGCCTCCCATAATTATAGCTTCTCCCACCTGAAAAGTCGGTATGATACCATGATTTATATTTCTGGATCTGCTCCCCTCCTCCCCTAACCCTCCCTCAGTAGACAAACATTGTTTGCTTCCCCCCCCTCCAATACTTTGTTAGTAGTCTACCGTGAACATGACCGCAATGCAACCTATCACCCTGGGTGGTGCCCTGGATTCTAAAATGCTGTAACGTATGCTAATAGGATTGTTTTCTAAATTTAAATATAGACTATCTATTAGGTAATGATGTGGGATCAACACTCGAGTTCTCAAGTTGATAATTCTATTGGGATTATATCACAGAAAGACCAGAAGATTTGTGCTGAAGTATTTGGTAAGAGAAGGTAATAGAATGATCACTGTGGCTCATTCTCAAATGATGCAGAAGAATATATGTATACAGACACACATGCACACACTTCCATGCATGTGTGTGAGCACATGCACGCACGCACCTAGAGAGTGGAAGAATACTAAGGACATAAAATGCTAACGATTGTGAATTGAGCTGAAGAGTCTCCAGATAGTCCGTGCCTCCTTGCAACTTGCAAATTTCTTAATTTTGTTTTTTAAATGTTTTTTGTGGGGGGGGGCACCTGGGTGGCTCAGTCGGTTAAGCGGCCAGCTTCGGCTCAGGTCATGATCCCACAGTTCGTGGGCTCGAGCCCCGTGTCGGGCTCTGGGCTGACAGCTAGCTCAGATCCTGGAGCCTGCTTCCGATTCCTTATCTCCCTCTCTCTCTGACCCTCCCCTGCTCACGCTGTCTCTCTCTGTCTCTCAAAAATAAATGAAAGACATTTAAAAAAATATGAAAAAGTAAACATTAAAAAAATAAAAAATAAATAAATAAATAAATAAATGTGTTTTTTTAACACTTATTTATTCTTGAGAGACAGACCATGAGTGGGGGAGGGGCAGAGAGAGGGGGAGACACAGAATCCGATGCAGGCTCCAGGCTCTGAGCTGTCAGCACAGAGCCCAATGCAGGGCTTGAACTTATGAGCTGTGAGATCATGACCTGAGCCAAAGTCAGACACTTAACCGACTGAGCCACCCAGGTGCCCCAGTTTTTTAAGTGTTTTAAAATAGAATGGTAATAACCAAACAAACAAAACCACTAGTTTTCTTTCACGGTGACCACAGGACCAGAACTGAATCATGCAGACTTGGCTGCGTTAACATTCTGACCCAGACCAGGACAAGGGGTATGTTCCTCATGGGAGGACGGCTCAGTCCTACCTACACAAGGAAGGAGCAGGGACTCCTCTGGGGGTATTGAGGTTCCCACCCCCAGAATACTAAGAGGACCCAAATAGGCAATGTGGCAGGTGTCCAGCTCACCATTATCTTCCTTTCACTGTAGAACAAAAAACTTCAAAATTCTGAAGCACCATCTTCAACGTTTGCCTTGAACAAGCCTTGAAGTCTGAGTAGCACTTTGTGAGCTCAAAGCAACCGTCACATGTGAGATTCTAGAAAGCCGTTCCAACTTCTTTTTCCTGTTCAGATAAAAGACAGGGAGCACATTGGTTGATCTTAACACACCCATCAATTAATTTAATTGACTTAAGTGTTGGTCTCACATAAAATGCTACTGTTTGGATTGTTTTACAAGACATCAATTTGTCATAAAAAATACTATATGGTAGCTTTAATTTTTTCCTCCGATTCCTTTTAATGTCTGTTTTGTTAAATGCTTAGCAACAAAAAGCTAGCTTGGGGAAGAGCTTCTTTGCCAAGATAAAAATAATCTAAAATTTAGATGTGTCTGCAGTGATCACGGCAGTGTAAATTAATTAGCCACGCTGAGCCTGAATCAGCCTCTCTAAATGGATCTTGCTTTTATGCTGCTCTGTTTTCTAAAATGTATTCACCCTTGAAAGTAGCCATTCCTGTTATTACCTCCCTTCCCCAATCAGAAATCACAGTCGGCAAGAAAAAAAAATTTAGGGGAGAAGTTAATAATCCATTAATAAATATTGGAATTTAAATTTTGTGCCGGGGGCCAAGCTCAAGGCTGGCTGCTGCAGCTGAGCATATGAAAATAAATAGGAGATTATCCCTATCCTTGGGGAGGCTTACATTCTTGTTTGGGGGGCAATATTAAAATATGTATACTGAAAGTTAAATTATGCAGGATCAAACAAGAGGCCATCCCATGAGGCAAGACAGTTTTTATGGCCAAGAAAGAGCTACCATAGAGTCTTGTAGAAGCAAGAGTTCATGTTGGATAGAAGACACCGTCTGAGGAGACTTTTGCAGGAAGGGGGTGGGAATGCCAATGTTGTCTGTGTTCTGTAGGCCCCAAGCTCCATGCTAACACTTTATGCGTCTTTTTTAACGGCTTCATTGGGGTATTATCTATCTAATTTAAAATTCACTTAAAAAATTTTTTTAATGTTTATTTATTTTTGAGAAAGAGAGAGAATGTAAGCAGGGGAGGGGCAGAGAGAGAGGGAGACAGGGAATCGGAAGCAGGCTCTAGGGTCTGAGCTGTCAGCACAGAACCTGACGCAGGGCTTGAACCCACGGACTGTGAGATTGTGACCTGAGCTGAAGTCAGATGCTCAACCGACTGAGCCACCCTGGTGCCCCAATTTACTTATTTGTTTTAAGTGTCCAGTGATTTTTTTTTTTAGTGAAATTACAGAGTTCTGCAGTCATCACCACAATACGGTTTTAAAACATTTCCATCACTCTAAAAACAAAACAAAACAAAACCTTCCTGAAGCCTGTTTTTGGTGAATCATCATTCCTACCCCTAACAGCAGGCAACCATGAACCAATTTCTTCTGTCTGTAATTGGCCTTTTCTTGCCTTGTATGTACATGGGAACACACAATCTATAGTATTTTGTATCCAGCTTTAAAAAAAAAAACTTTATGATTATGAGGTTTGTGTTTTGTTCCATTTTACTTGGATTCCATTGTATGGATAGACCATCTCTCATTTACCGAGGCATCAGGTGACGAACACTTGGATTGTGTCCGCCTTCTGGCTAATACGAATCACGCTAGTACACACATTCATGTGCAAGTGTTTGTGCAGATATACGTTCTCATTTCCCTCCCGTCGATACCTGGAAGTCAGATTGCCAGGACATATGGCAAACTAACATCTAACTCTCAGAGAACCTGCCTGTCTTCCAAAGAGGCTGCGTCATTTTGCGCAACCACCGGCAGCATCTCAGGTACAATTTTACTCACCTTATTTCTCTCCGTGATCATGTGAGCTCTGTCAGGGAGGTGCTAGACGAGGAAGGAGGGGTGGATTGCGTTGTCTGAGGTTATGCACCCCATAATGGCAGAGGCTGAGTTTTAGCCCATATTTGACTGATTCCAAAACGTGTTCTGATTCTCGTGCGGTGGTCCCAGGATTTTGAGACACTCTTTCAAGGAGGACTTTGGAATCTGAGTTCAGAGGGAAATAAGGATTGATTAATGACGCCCGCCAAGGACCCAGGCTGGACCACCGGGGGCCACTCTGCTGCAATTTGCGTGGGCAGACTAGATGCTGGTCTCTCTGTACTTCTATGGGATTCTTCCCTTGACTCTCCATCTTTGTTTAGCCCACATATAAGATTGAGTGTAATTTACTTTTCAGCGACTCTACCACAGGGAACCTTCCCTCACTATGAAACTCACTGCACTGCGTTATAATTTGCTGTTTAATTCCTGTGCCCAGAGCCCGAGGTGGAAAGCTGTTCTGTTCTGCTTGGTGGCCCTGCCCAACAGCAGAGGAGTCGGCTAGGAAAGGTGCTCCGTGGATGTCGCTTGGCCAAAAGATTACAAGCATACATGTGAGCAGGAAATTCGATTTCTCCTTTCCTTTTCAGACAGGGTAAAGCCAAGAGATGGAGACTTAGACTAATGTGCTGCATCTGCAGAGCCAAAGAAAGATGGAGAGAAACCTCGAGTCCCCAAATTTCTTAATCATTGGGCTCCAGCTCACTTCTGGAGAGAAATTGGCCTCTGTCTGTTACCATTAAATGATTGATGTGGCCCCTTAGATTCTGCTGATGCGGGGCTGTGCTGACACAGACGCATCGCGGACGCACGGCTCCCTCGTGGTTTACAGTGAACAGACCAGGGCGTGAGTGCCGTGCGGAGAGGAAGGCAGTCCATGGAGGAGGTTCATCCAACACTGTTTAAACCGAAAAGTTAAAAGATAATGTTCTGAGCCAAGGCAGTTGGTTGGTGGGGTGACCCGTGAATATTGTGTAATTATACAATCAACAGAGTGATGAAATGTCCGTGGATGACTGAGTCCACTGTGCCGCTTCCTTTACCTTTTCTCTCTCTCTCCCTCTCTCTCCTTCTCCCTGTCTTTCTGTCTTTCTCCCTTTGTCTCTCTCTTTCTCTCTCGCCGCCCCCCCCCTCAGAAAAAGTACCAAAGAAACCATGTTGCCAGTAGATAGTACCAAAAGACGGAAGTGTGGTTTAACTTCTTTTGTTCCCCCTGTCTTTTCAAATTTTCATAGTTTTGCCTTTGAAATTAATAAATGATCTGTGGGGAAGTCCCTTGAGGCTGGGTAAGTTCCCGCTTCTCTATCAGTCTCTCACCACTGGTGATTGTCTAAGTCTGTTATTCCTTCTCTGTTTATGATTCGTCCACTTAAGGTAAGAAAGAGCTTCTGATCTTCCCTATTAGTGAATTTATAAATATCATTCTGGACTCCTGAGGGTTTTCTTCATTAAATGAATTATAATCCATTTCTGCCATTATGGGTTTCAACACTCAAATGGTCCCAGATTTGACCAATGGGGACCGTTTTACAGGGTTTTCCCTTGTGGCCCACGGGCAATGGGAAACATATTGTGGGCTTTAGGCATGTAGGGGACACAATCACATTTGCTTTTTGACAAATTAGTGCAGCTGAGGCCCAGAGAAGGGACGGGAAGATAGTACTTTCATGGGGGGATGGGCACCAAGAACTCTGAGCCGCCTTGGAGAATCACACTAGAGGTTCTTGTCTTCATCCTTCCTGCCATTTGTATGTGCGTGGGGGGGGGGGTCTTTGTTTTATGTGTTTCATTCTTTCTTACATGTATATGTGTGTTTGTGTGTCTGTGTGGATCTCAGTGTGTGTGTGTGTGTGTGTGTGTGTGAGTGTGTGGTTCTGTGTATATGTGTGTCTGTGGGAGAGTCTATGTGTATATGTATGTGTCAGTGTATGTATGTGGATCTGTGTGTGTGTGTTTCTGTGTGTGTTTGTGTATGTCTAAGTATGTATGTGGTTCTGTGTGTGTGTGTGTGTGTCTCCATGTGGGTGTGTGTGTCTGTGTGTAGGTCTGTGTGTGGGTCTGTGTATGAGTGTCTATGTGGGTCTGTGTATATATGGGTCCATGTATGTGTGCCTGTGCAGGGGGTCTGTGTGTGTTTGTGTGTCTATGTGTGTGTGTGTGTGTGTCTGTGTCTGTGTGGGTCTGTGTGTGTGGTTGTGTCTCTTTGTGGGTCTCAGGGTCTCTCTCTTCTCTGGATATGTAGTTTCCTCAACAGTGTGTGCTTTTCCCCCAACAACTGTACCCTGATACCTTTGGAAATTCTCTGAAATACTTTTCCTTTTACTATGGTAATAAGCCTTCAGAAACATAATTGAATTCAGATATTAAATACTGTAAGCACTATCATTTAGCTTCTGATGAAAATGTGCATTATTGTGTTTGAAACCACACACACACACACACACACACACATACACACAAAGCAGTGAATCAAAACAACATTTTTTTCTTCTTCTTCCTGTGAAGTCTTTGTGTGGAATAACTCAATCTCTTTTAGGCTGCATTCTCTGTGATGTGGGAAATGGAACCAGGGCCATTATGTGGCAATAAGATGTGGTTCCCAATCCTGCAGCACTGTGGGAATCTGCTCCGTTGTGGGTTTTATCGCCTTTGGATGCGCCAAGTATTTCTAGTGGGGAGAGCTTGACTCTAATCCGGGGGGAGGACAAGAGACTTGGAGTGATCCATTCACTCACTCATTCAATCAAACAATATGTATTGATCACGCGGGCCGGACACACAGCCCACCCGATGAGAAGGACAGAGTCTGATTCATGGAGTGCCCCGCCGCTGCTTCTGCTCCTGGGAGGGGTTTGCCTGTTGGTGAAAATGACATCACCTCCCCAGCTATAGTTTTCTGATCTGTGCAGCTCAGATGAGCCTGTAGGGTGATTTCGGACAAAATGGGAGCCATGGTCCAGGCTCTCTGTTGAGGCTAGGTGGTGAAGTTGGTCAGCACTCTGTTATCTTTGCCCAGTGGGTTTGTTTTTTTTTAATATCACACTGTCTTGAAATGGTCCTCACTTATCCTCTTGGCTGATTCACGAGCTCTATGCTATGTTAGTGGTCTACTGGACCTTGTAGATTTATGCTCTGGAGGTGGGGAGGAAGTCCAGAACTTTCAGGCACAGCAAGTTAGTCATAAGATGCTAGCAGGTGGGGGGTGTTAGAGGGAGAAGAGAGACATTTCCAAGGCAAGCCATTTTGTCCTTTCTGTTGATGTTTCCACCCTTCCACCACGCCTGTGGGTGGTTAAGTACAGGATTGACAAAGGGATGGAATTTGGGGAAAATGGTGAGTGTTCTGGTGAGTAGGTGCCTTCCTGTGACCTTTGTCAGTCTTGTTCCAAACATGCTTGGAAACAGACTTGAGGAGTTATACCTTCCCTCACATAGTTTTTCATGGAATAAAAATGAGACACTCTTCCACATTAACCTCAGGGATCCAGAAGCTTACCTTTTCCAATCTACCTTGTCTGTGACTAAATCCTGGGGGCACCTGGGTGGCTCAGTCAGTTGAGTGTCTGACTTCGGCTCAGGCCATAATCTCATGGTTTGTGGGTTCAAGCCCCGCATCAGGCTCTGTGCTGGCAGCTCAGAGCCTGGAGCCTGCTTTAGATTCTGTGTCCACCCCTCTCTTGCTCATGCTCTGTCTTCTCTGTGTCTCTCAATAATAAATAAACATTTAAAAAAATTAAAAATAAATCAATAAATCCTAGCAAGGGATGGAAGTGTCCTGAGGTCTCTGGAAAGTTTCCCTAAGAGGAAGGGGCATGTCTGTTCTCTGCCTTCTCTCCTTCTTGTGGGCTGGAATCAGATTTTGAATGGAAGACTTGAGGAGGCTCTATGCTACTGTGAGGTCTGCATGATTCCCGGGTCTCTGCAACTATTCAGCCTCTCCACAAGTCTTAGCACACCAGCCTCTATGCCATGCATGAGACAGTAATAAAGGGGTGCTCTTTCTTCCTTCTTTCCTTCTGTTTGTTGTTATATACGGCCAAACCTCCCAATACATTCTTATTTTTATGTTTTATTTATTTTTGAAGGAGAGAGCACAAGCAGGGGAGGGGCAGAGAGAGAGGGGGCAGAGGATTCAAAGCAGGCTCTGTGCCGACAGCAGCGAGCCCGATGCAGGACTCGAACTCAGCAACCCTGAGATCATGACCTGAGCTGAAGTTGGATGGTGAGTGGACTGAACCACCCAGGTGTCCTCATTCTTATTTTAAACAAGAAGAAATAGTCCTTGAGAGAGCATGTGACTTAACAAAGTTCCCAGCGACAAGGCTGTGACTAGAAGCTAGCTTTCCTGACCTGATATACACACTTCTACCTCTAATCTCAAACTGCCTCTTGTTAATTCTGGGTCAGGTGTAAAATCAGGAATGTCAGATGAGTCAGGGACTGGTGAAGAATCACCAGCAAATGGCAACATGAAAAAAAAAGTCAAATAAATGGGTCTAATGGATTATGGATATTCTGGAACTAGTCGATACCCAAAAATTAGTAGATTTTTTCCTCCTATTTTTTTTAAGAACAAAGTAAGACAAATTGAAAAATTAATCCATCAGCCAATATTGATTTCCTTGAAAATGGCTGGACTTGAACAATTACACCTCCTGACTGGTTGATAGAACAAGTTTGCAAGTTGAAATGAAGTGGAATAACTTGGTTTTGGTAGAATCCCAGAGGTACGAATGTTGGTAAAGTTGAGTTAGTTCATAATACTGCTTTTAGAGAAAATTCCTTTAGATGCTTGATCTAGGGAAAGCAGGATCATAATAGCCCAGTTGGATGTGTACACACAATTAAGTGGCTTTTCCTGCTGATTTGGTTTTCTTTTCACGCTGTGGTGACATTTCCTTCGTGCTGAAACATTTTGTTTTTAAAGCAAGGAATGGCTTGTAAAATGGGGTGGTAGGTTGTGGCAAAGATTAATAGGTGAAAATACCATAGTTGGTGATATGTCTTAATGTGAAACAATACAATTAATTGTTTCTTGATCAATACAGTTGATTGTTTTATGATTGTTGGTATTTTTTTAGATACTCACTTCTGGGGAAGCAAGTAGCTGACGGGCTTGGAATGGGGGCTGGAGAACACATCTCCAGAGGTCCCAGAAACATGGAGAGAGATGAGTGAGTTGGGGCTCATTCAGTGAAAATGTCACCTCTTTGAGGAAACCCATGTGCAAACATTGTTTATCTGACCTTCTGCATGCTGGCCAGCACCCAGGGAGTTTTACTGTTCGAATACACATTGCAGTGTGAGAGCTCATTACAAGTCCGCCTACAGGCCTGGTTACTGAGCTCTCTCCATGAGCTGGAGTCCTGCTGTATCTATGAAGTCTTCACCAGTACCATATTAGGTACCATTATTATTGCCATTGTTATTGTCTTCTTATTACCAATGTTTTGCAAACTTTGAGAATCTTTCAGTGACTTGCGCAAGGTCACATGTCCAGTAAGTATAAGAGTCAGATTTTAAACCTAGTTTTTTTTTCTACCTGGCTAATGACAATGAAAATTATAGAAATAAGGGAACAATGCAGGGGGCTAATGATTGGTATGTAGTTGAGAATTTCACAATGTGTGTCAAAATCTTGGAGATTTGCACAACTGTTAAGACAGTAGATCTTAGGGGCACCTGAGTGGCTGTCAGTTAAGTGTCCGACTTCGGCTCAGGTCATGATCTCACGGTTCATGGGTTCGAGCCCCACGTCAGGCTCTGTGCTGACAGCTCAGAGCCTGAAGCCTGTCTTTGGATTCTGTGTCTCCCTCTCTCTCTCTGACCCTACTCTGCTCACACTGTCTCTCTCTCTCTTTCTCTCTCTCAAAAAAAGTAGACATTAAGAAAAATCTTTTAAAAAGACAGATCTTAAATGTCCTTTCCACCAAATACCTACACACATGTGCACACACATGCACATGTACATACATACAAACTATGTGAGGTCATGAGTAGGTTAATTAACTTGATTGAAGTCATCATTTCACAAAGGATACTCATATTGAAACGTACACCTTGAATGCATACAATTTTGGCCAACTGCCCCTTAATAAAGCTGGGAAATGGAAGTGTGACTCTGAGAAAGCATGGGAAAATCCATTTCATAAACTTTCGAGGGTATAGTCTATCCCGTCTCATCCTGCTCACTAGAAAAACCCTCATCTAAATGCAATGTCTTTCAAGATGTTGATTGACACCTGCCACTATGTGGCTACATTGAGAACAATCTTTTAATAGTGCTTTGTACTGGGTGTAGCAAGATGCTTATTTAAAATGAATATAACCCATGAATTATCATTTCTATTTCTAGAAATTTATCCTGAGGAAATCACTGGAAATGTTATATTCGTCTTGAAGGGAGAAATGGAAGTATAGATGATATTTTACAGAAAGAAAGCAAGACTCAGTTTAAAATTTTAATTTTGCATGTGTTCAGTGGCGGCAGTGGTTCTAAAGAATAGCTAGGATTCGCTCTCACCCAATGAAAGGTGACCTCTCTGAGAAATGAAGTATGAGCAGTACAACTGAATTCTGAGTTTTCCTTGCTATGGATACTCAGACGTCTTTGCCTAAAATACAGCTGGTGTATTAACTTCTCTTGGCTGTTCTGCCTCTGTGCCAATGGACATGTGGGAGGCTAACAGCACCACTAACATGCTCTTCCAGATTTCCACTTCCCCCATGACTTTGAGCGAAAGCGCCTAGCCTCACAGGGAGGTCTTAGGCTACACTGGCACCTCCCTAACCTTCATTTCTTCTCTCCTCACATTTCGCCTCCCCACAAAACCCAGTAATGAGGAACCCAGGATAAAGTAATTAGACTGTATGTAACTGAGGGGGCTGCCAATTATGCTGATGGAACTGAAGTCTTATTAGGCTAATAAGGTTCTCTAAATTGGACTTGGAGCTCTTGGTTCTTGGTGCTGTGAATATTCCATAGCGAAGTTGCCCAAGTATTTAAAATGAGTTCACCTAAGGACAAATGTTCACCTTGGACGAAGTGGAGTGAGTTTTGGAGCGAGAGATAAGTGGGTTCACACTCAAATTCTGCCACTTATCAGCTATTTGACTTCAGGCAAGCCATTTAACTTCTCAGAGTCTTCTGCTCTGTCTGTAAGATGGCAATATAAATTCCTCCCCTGAAAAGATCATGATGGCAGCTCACTGGTTTTAAAACTGCAGCTCTTGAATTTTACGTGAGTTATTGTAGTATTCTTACCTTCATCATTATGCTAAATAAAAACAATGAAAAATCATGTGATTAAATTATTAGTGTTAGAAATCTCTCACAATCTCAGAAACCTTTGAAGACAGACAGATCTACATGATCTCAGCCCCAATATTGACAAATGCTAATGATTTTCCTACTTTTAGCCTTGGTGTTTCTCTTTTTAAATGAGAATAATAATAATAATAATAACAACAACAACAACAGAACACTTATGACGTGTGACATTGTCATGAAGATAAAATGAACTATTACATGAAAAGTGTTTACCATGGGGCTCCTGGGTGGCCCAGTCAGTTAAGCATTCTACTCATGATTTCGACTCAGGTTTTGATCTCATGGTTCATGAGTTTGAGCCCCTTGTCGGGATCTGCACTGACAGCACAGAGCTGGCTTAGAAATCTCTTCATTCCCCCACTCTCTCTCTAAATAAATAAATAAGCATTTAAAAAAAGTATTTTCCATGTGGCCTGGCTCACAAAGAGCCTTCGTATTATGGGTGAGACCATTTTATTATTGAGATAGTTCTATTCAGTTTTACTTGAAATTTATTGGCAGTGCAAATCTTCCAATTCAAATTGTCCAAATATTCAACAACAACAACAAAAAGGCCTACATTGGGACTGTGGGACTATTTAGGTACTGGGTAATTCTGTGTATTAAGATTGTTCCATAAATAATTAAATCAAATTAAACTCAGGTTCTTACGTATCTGGATCCAGGACCTCGAACCTCATCAACAAACGTGTGTTTTCATCTTTGATTATCTCCAAGTATACCTTAGTACTCTCTGGGTAGAAAGTAACGTTCTGTCTTCCAATGTTCAAATCTTAATCTCAGGAAAGACTCTGAGTAGCTCTGCTTAAGCCCATTTTTAAAAAGTGTTGTTGTGTCTTTGGTTTGCATTTGCTTGCTAATGAGTGATGTTTAGCACCATTTCATGCATCTGTTGGCCTTGCGTATGTCTTCTTTGGCAAAATGTCTATTCAGGTCCTCTGCGCATTTTAATAGGATTATTAGAGGGGAGGTGAGTGGGAAGAAGGTGAAATAGATAAACGGGATGGAGAAGACCCTTATCTTGACGAACACTGAATAATGCGTACAGTTGTTGAATCACTACAGTGTACACCTGAAACTAATATGACACTGCATATTAATTATACTCCAATTTAAAAAGCAATTAACAACAAAAATGGGCTGCTGTGTCCGCTGGAGTTGCTGTCCTCATCTGTGGTGCTGAAAGTTTAGCCAAAGATCTCTAAATTGTCACATAGCTCATCACCTTTGTCTGTGCTAATCAGCAAGAGGGTCCCTTACCCTTATGATCAACAAACTCCTATTTTATAAATTTTCTCTAACTATATTTTCTGACAACAGTTTTTAGGAAGGGAATGGAATAGAATTTTGGTATCTAGGGTTGAATTTTTCCTTCCTTAGGAAAGACCAAAAAATTTTCATATAACCCAAGAACATCCATTTACTCTGAAAACATATTTTAACCATATACTATGGCCTGAGACATGTTCTCCACTAGGGATTGACAATAGCATTTGGCCATGTAGGGCTCCCATGTCTGAGAAGTTTTGGGGAAGAGCTGCTCCACGATCTGGGTACAAGATGAGCCGAAGTCATCCTGTCTTTGAATGAAAGCAGAGCCATTCCATCTGGTTAGTTGCTCTCCAACTTGTGGCCTGTCGGGCAGATCTTAAGAGCAGCTTCTTCAGAGGTCCATTGGTCCCTTGGTACAGCCATCTCATGCTTGACCAAGGTGGGCCCATCTGGGTAGGCAAAGAAGAAACAAAAAGGGGAAATATGGGAAAAGAGAATAAAAGAAAGAAAAAAGAGGCACGAACTTGTTTACTCAGTGTCTGTATCCCAATGAGAAGAGATTGAGCTGCCAATAATTGAGCAAGGCTCTCTGATGATATAGATTAAACCAGAAGGGCCAACAGTAAACAAGATGAACTTCAAAAGAGCAGCGTCTCCGCTCTCTGGGGACCTCCATTAGCGAGTCACCAGATAGGCAATTACTGTACAGTTCTTGTAATGACCGGGATCAAACACGAGCATTCTGCACAGTAGGCAGTCAGAAAGCAGCCAGACAAAAAACTGTGAAAATATGCCATTAAATCTTAATTATTCTTCAAAGGAAAACAAGCACGACTAGGGGGCAGAGAAGGAAGGAATATTCTGAGTCTTACTAATGCCTGGGGCTCAGGGCAATAGTACAGCTACTGTTTCAACTCTCATATTTACTTAAAACTGAGCATCTCATTTTGACTTGAGTTGGACGAGGGAATTCAGTTTATATAAGCACCCCAGTTTCTCTGACCCTCTATATCTTCTTCTGGATGATATGAAGGCTATGGTGTCAGACCAAGTTGCAGACATAAGGGCTGAATGAAAATGGTTGCTTTTTTAATTATTAAGAGCAAACATCTCACCATTTAGAGTTGACTATTGTTGCCACTTAGATTCAGAGAAGTCTTTTAGCAACTTCAAAAATAATGTCCTCCAATCTGTAATTCACAAGCATCAATTGTCATGCTAGCCATGTGTCATTTCCCTGAGGCACATATCTGAGATGTCCTTGATTGGTGCGTGGAAACCATCGACATCCCAGACTCAATATGTGGCACTGGTTAAATGGAAGATTTAAAGAACTCAAAAGGTATTGATTTTGAATACTGTGTGTGTGTGTGTGTGTGTGTGTGTATGTGTGTGTGTGTGTGTCAGGGGGAAGGAGGAAGGGAACCTGAGACTGTACAGAATATATAAATTTAAAACCTTTTAAAATCATTTACAACTAGAATTTTAAATATTCTATAGCTATAAGTGTCCTCCAATGGAAATTTAATGTGAAATATACATGTAATTATAAAATTTCTGGTAGCCACATCAAAAATGAAAAAAAATACGGTAAAATTAATTTTAATAAGATGTCTTATTTAACTCCAACGTACCCAAAATATTTTCTTTGCAAGATAAAATGAGCAATGACACATTTTACCTTTTGGGGAGGGTACTATCTGAAATCCAGTGTATATCCAGTCTTCCAGTGCACCTGATTTTAAACTAGCTGCCTCTCAAGTACACGGGAGGCTCATGGTTATTCTTTGTGGACTGCATAAGTCCAACTTGTGTTTCCAGTTCCATTCTGGGCCCTCTCTATCCCACAAACACTCCTTTAAGAAAACTATTGTGCATTGCATAGGTTCTAATGCAGTTCTCACCAGCTTAGCAAAGTGGATTTGACATCTAATGACTTGAGATATGTCAAACTGTAAACAAAGAATCCTGTGGTATGGTCAGGCTTCAAAGCTCTGCCCCACAATGATGGCTGTGGTCTATGGGATCAGTGGGATCCTCTCCATGGGGGAATTAAGAACTTGAGACAGAAGGAAACCACTTAAGCCTATTGTAGCTCCCTCAGCCTCTGTCTTCCAATTAGGAGCACTCTGCTGGAAGAAAGACAGAAAGGGAGAGAAGTGCTCCCAGGACACTTATATGTGTAAGAATCACCAAGGTGCTCATGAGAATGCAGATTCCCTGGCCCTCCCCTCAGAGATTCTGATTCCGTTTGGGAATATCTGTGTTTGTAACCAGCCACCTTTCCAATTTTGAAAAAGGTATTGTAGAAGCAGCCAGTTGCGCTTTGAGTTGTTGATTAAGAAGACTCAGAATCCTGCCACCTTATTCTCTGGTACCCACCATGTTCTCCTGTGATCCTTCACGGTTGTGGCCAGAGGGGGAGGAGGGGTCTGTGATCAGAACATTCAATTTCCCTCAATTATTCTATCCTCCCCACACTAGGTAGTTTCATTTACAATGTGGAAAACATTTAGAAAGTTTAGATTATCCAGATTTAACCCCAACAGGTGTTTTTCACCTTCCTTATTTGCTCCAGCTCCTTTCATAAGCCTTAGATAATTGAATAATCAATGGGTGTGATCTCTGCTCCAGAGGCATTTGTAGAAGGCTGGACAAACCCTGCAAGAGGAGATGATTTCTCATGAGGTCTATGAGAAATGGTACAGATACGAGCCATGAAAGGTAAATCAGGGATGGTTTGGAAGTATTGTTTACATCTTCTCAGTATCACTGATGACCTCAGCAACCACAACATGAACATGAATGTCAAAGTCTCATTCTTCTGCCTATTCATTTCATTGACCCATGATTCCTTAGGACATCGCTAGATGTCCTTAACCTGGCCAAAGACTTCTTCTGGGAGAAAATGAAATAATCAAGCCTCACTGTTATTATTGTTCTCGTAACAAAGAGTAGAAAACTCGGATTCATAAGGCATCCTCACCACAAATGGTTCCTATGCTCATGCCTTTGTGTATGTGATACAGACCTGAAAACCTATGAAGCTTGGTGTGCTGAGTGTTCACTGATTTCAGAAAGCACTTCGCTCATTCAGAAAATAGTTCCGCAAACATTCTCTCTGCTGACCCTTGACACATTCCTGAGGCTGGCAAGAACAAGTAACAGTAGATTAGGACGTGGAGACCCTGTACGTACGTTGTATGCAAAATCACAGAACTGTTCGGTGCCACAGCCAAGGCAAGGGTGCTGGTCTGTTACCTCATATGGAAGTCTACTATCTCTTGCTGCTACTTTCTCAAGAAGGATGAGATCCTCACATACACCTGGGCTTGGTGTTATCTCTTAGATATCTAACTTCATCTAAAATGATGGTTTTGAGAAGAGATTCTGGCCTGACCACGGGGCTCCTGGAAATGGCTATCATGAGCGACAGTGAGGACAGCTCCTGAAGAACGTGTGTTTCAAATCTGTCTACAGAAATGAGTGGGAACCAGAAGCTGTATTTCTCTCTCAAACTCTAGCTGGCCCGCCAGACGAGAAAAGAGAACACTTTCAATTATGCTGTTTGACTGCCGTGACAAGGGCTCCAAAGGAAAATGGGCCCTTTAGTTTCTTTTCTTTTCATCCCAACTTCAGTGACATCAAACCCTGATGAGTGTGAGCACTGACTTATGAAGGAGTCTGTCGGAAAGGCGGCCTAAGCCGTGGCCTGATGAGAAGGGTGTATCCCACAATGGTGAATTCCCTTTGTCCCTGAAGATGAAAGCTGTCAAAGGAGCAGGAGGAATACTCCACAGAAAACAGCAGGCTGATTGGTGACATGGGTACTTTCTCACTTTCTCATCTTACCTCCTGGCCTCTGTGCTGTAGACCTCAGAGACGGGATCCTGCTCCTGGGACCAAGCCTCTGGAGTGGGGCTTGAGCTTAAGTACTGTCTTCTCTTTCATGACAAGTGCAACGGCCCGCCCTCTCAAGTGGATCTGGTCAGTGTGTGCTGGTTCTATGTTTGGCTGAGCGATGCCAAGCCTAAATGCTCAGAGCCCATGTTGAAGTTAAGCCTTTGTTGGCTGCATTATCTATGGGAAGCAAGTGTGACCTATCAACAGGGGCTGTGTCTCACAACCGTGTCTACCTCCCTCACTCAGCACATGTGAACACTGAACCTGATGGGGCGAATGACCCCTGTAAAATCACCTGCAGAGGAGAGAGGAAGTGAATCTTCTGTCCTTCGGGCACATGTGGTTCTTTTCTCCCCTATCAGTCACACACCTGCCAACCCAGTGTTCATGAGCCTTTGTCTGGCTGCTTGGAATAAAGCTCCAGTTCCTTTCCCAGACTTCCACAGCCCTGAGTAAGGTCCAGTCCATACCAACCCCCAGCCTCACCCTCTGTATCTTCTCATCTGTTTCTCTGCTCACTACCCCAAGCCATAGTAGTCTGGGTTTGTTCACTGAACACAAACACTTCATCCTCAGAGCATTTTCCTGCCCATGTCTGTGTCCGCATCGCCCTTGTGTTGGCCCATTTATAACTGATGCCTTCCCATCCTCAGACACTGGCTCAGAGGTTGCCTCCGCAGAGAGGCTTTCCCTCATGGCTATACCCAACGTTGTCCACACTGGCTCTCACATCGCCCTCTTTTACTGTTCTCTTAATACTGATCAGTATCTGAAATAATTTTTGGAGATGGGTGTTCCGTCAGTTTTCATGTTTGTTCCCCTCCCCACACACTGAAAAACCACAGGAGTGTGTTACTCACTACACTCAGTGCCCACTATCTAAAACAAGGTCTTTCAAATAGGAGATGTTCAATTCCTGTATGCTGAATGAATGAACAGACACAGTGCACCTTTATTTGCATGTGCATATTTCTTGAAATCAGGGACATCTTGTATTTGGTGTCTGTCTTTGTCAGTTTGGGCTGCTATAAAAATATTTCATAAGACCAAGGAGCTTAAACAGCAGAAATGTGTTTCTCAGACTCCTGGAAACTGGGAAGTCTGAGATTTGGGTGCTGGTGTGGTCAGGTTCTGCGGAAAACTCTCTTCTTGGCTTGCAGGCAACTAGCCTGCCATTTTCTGGCTATGTCATCCATGGTGGGGGGAGAGTGACCCTCTTCTCTTCCTATTCTAAAGCCACTATCCCATTAGGAGAGCTCATTTCTTATGACCTCATCAAAACCTGTTCACCTTCAGTGACTCCATCTCTGACAACCATTGCATCAAGGGCTAATATTTCAATGTAGGAATTTCAGAAGAACACAAAAAACACAGTCTATCACGGTGTCGACCTTTTAGAGGGTAACGTTGCTCTTCATTGTATTTTTATAAACCTAAATACCTATATATTTGTAACTACACCTATGAGTATATGGACGTCTATCTCTTTCTCTCTCTCTGGGGTCTACCTCTTTAGAGCTATCTCATGGACTCTTCAACTTTTTGGGGAGTGGACACCCCACTCTTGACTGATTTCACTACTTGCTGAACTCCAGCACATAACTGCTGTATTGATTTTTCAAATGAAACTAAGAACGTTCTGAGAATTGTGTAACAATTGTGGAATAACTAGAGTCTTCTCTTAATGTTATTAAATCAAACTTAGGATAACCAGCACTGGAAAAGCTTCCATTCTCTGAATCATAAAATGTAAAAGCAGATGATTTGATCTCCATTATTTTTGTAGGGGAAGCAATTTTTATGGGATCATAGATACCTGCTCACTCAAGGTTTCCTTTCCATTCTCTCTCTTCCTTCATTTTCTTCTTCCTTTTCCCTCTTGCTTTTTCTTCCTTTTCCTGTCTCTCTCCACCTCTCTATCCCCTTTTTTTGCCATCAAAACAGGCTTCCGAAAGCACTAAATCTACAGTCTAAAACGAATGCATGCTCACATTCATTGATGGGTAAATGATTTTCAAAAAGCGCACTCTTCAAGACAATTTCTAAAAGGAAATCCTCACTTTCTTAATATGAAAATCACTCTTGCTGGGCAGGCTTCAGAGATAAAGTGATCACCGTGCTCCCAATTTTATAAGATGCTGTATTTTTTTTTTTTTTTTACAAAGAAGCTTACCTTGGAGAATAGAATTATTCTTCTTTTCTCCCCTGAGTTAAATGTTGTTCTTGCAAAATGGCTATATTCTTTACCCAGGACACACATAATTTCCCATGGTAACCCCAATAAATAAACACAGCTTCATCAGGAAGAGAGGCACAACCTGCGTATTGTAATAGTATCTGACTGATAGAGCACCCCAGATTACAAAACACAAGGAAAATAAAACAAATGACAAGTGAGGGTGCAAACAGGATAGCTTTTGGTTCCTGCTTTATGGAGGTACACTTGCCCTCAAGGAGAAAGCTCAGGGGTGCATTGTGACTGGACAGCGGGTAGCAAATGCAGTTTTATGGGTATTCTTGGGAAGACGAAAAAGGATTCATTCCAGCCCTGTCTTTGTGTGGACTTTTTTTCCTTTTGCCTCCAAAAACCACACATGGCTCCCTTGTGACATTTGGTAATGAATGCTCAGCTTCGTGACAAGAAGGCCAAAGAGCTTTGTTTTGTATCCACGGAGTTTGCAAAGAGATTAACAGGGTATAAAGGAATAAAGAACATCTGGAAACACGGGCTTTGTATTTTCCTTGAGTGTGTTTGAAAGCTGAGCATTGGGGAAGAGGACAACTGAATTTCCTTTCACTTTGAAAAGCCTAATACCTCTGTGATTTAAACAGGGATAGGTTGTGATTGGCTGAGTCCCTACTGGCAGGACCAGAAGCCCCAGTGGTGACTGCCAGTGTCATTTCTATCCCAGCCTTCTCCAATCTGAGTAGTATGTGGTGGAGACGGTAGGGATGCAGTTGGTGAGGCTTCATTTCAATCCAGCATAAATAGATTGGGAATTTGATATACACTAATCACTGTCCTAGGTGCTCTGGGGAACAACATTAAATAAGTCTGTTCTTGCTCTGATGTACATTAAGGATGTAGAGGGAGAGAAATCTTTGTACAGTACTAATAAATAAATGTGAACCATCATATTTTACTTATTTGATTTATTTGACTATCTCCTCTACCAAGAATGTAAATTCTTGAAGACAGGGATTTTGGATTTGGGGTAGAAAGGTTAGTATGTTCACTGTTGTGTCTCATTCACTAGACCATAGTAAGTAAGCACTTAATAAATTATTGTTGAATCTGAAATAGACAAGTGTTAAAACTTAACAGTAGGAAAATAACCAACTAAACAATGGGCCGGAGACATTAACAGTTACGTCACTGAAGAAGATATACAGATGGCAAAGAAACATATGAGAAGATGCTCAACATCATATGTCATCAGAGAAATGCAAATTCAAACAATGAGATGCCATCACACATCTGTTATAATGACTCAAATCTTCAACATGAACAACAGCAAACGTTGGCAAGGATGTGGCCAATATTCACCAGCACTTTCATTCATTGCTGGTGGGAAGGCAAAATGGTACAGTCACTTGGGAAGATAGGCAGTTTCTTACAAAACTAAATATATTCTTTCCTTACCATCCAGCAATCTTGCTCCTTGGCATTTACCCAAAGGAGCTAAAAACTTATGTCCACACAAAAATATGCACACAGAAGTTTATAGCATTGCTCAAACTTCAGAGCTACCAAGATGTCCTTTGGTAGGTGAAAGGGTAAGGGGGCTGTAGTGTATCCAGACAATGGAATATTACTCGGCACTAAAGAGAAATGAGTTACCAAGCCATGAAAAGACACAGAGGAACTTAAATGCATGTTACTAGGTGAAAGAAACCAATCTGAAAAGGCAACCTACTGCATGGCTCCAACTCCATAACATCTGGAAAACCCAAAACTATGGAGACAGTAAAAAAAAACATCAGTGGGTGGCAGGAATTTCAAGAGGAGGGATGAATAGGTAGAGCACAGCGGACTTTTAGGGCTATGAAAATAATCTGTATGACACAATATTGATGGACATGTGTCATGATACATTTGTCTAAACCCACAGAATACACACCACCAAGAGTGTGAGCCTTCATGTAAATGATGAACTTTGGGTGACGATGTGTCCATGGAGGTTCATCAGTTGTAGCAAATGTGCCGCCCTGGTGAGGATGCTGATAGCGGGGAGGATGCTTGTCTGGGAGCAGCAGAGTATATAGAAAAATCTCTGTAATTCACCCTCAATTTTTCTGTGAACCTACAGCCTCTCTAAAAAAAAAAATAGCCTTACTAAAGACAAACAAGCAAACACACCAATTATTGTTGAGTGAAAGAATTCATGAAGGAGATACAGAAGCTAACACGGACATTCAAGGACAGGATTGTGCCAATAAGTAGACTGTAGGAGAAATGGTATTTTATCCTGGACTGACTTGACGAAATGACTTTTTAAAAAAATTTATAAAATGGGTGTCATAATATGAATTAACTTTTGGGAAAAGAAGGACAAGTGAACCAGCAGTGGTTTCATTTCCATTGATCCACATGTGTTACTCATGTGACTTCTTTCTTTCCACATGTGGCTTCGCTATGCTTCCAAGGAACCTTGCTTCTTTCAGTTAGCATGTAAGTGTTCACGTTTCTGGACACGCCCCATTTGTATTATTTTCAGTAAAAGTGTGAGATCCTCCATCAAGTCAGCCAAACCATGATCCAGTCAAGTATTCAATGACTTGGATTTAAAAAAGACACATAAGTGAGCAAAGAGAGGACAAATGAGCAAAGAACACAGGTGGAGCCATGGGGACACATGGACACAGGGGACAAAAGGAAGATCTTGAATGTTCACATTGCAGCCTCTTTTGTGGCCCCAGGAATCCAGCAACATTTACAGAAAGAAGTTTGGAAGATTTTGGCAGTAAGATGGCTGTAACTGTTTCTTGAAGATGTAGATTTTGACCAAAAGGAGAATAAGAAAGACTGCAAGTAAAAACTTAGCAAGTGACATCAGTGCAGAAGTGATTATCTTACAAGAAGGTGTTATGCCACGAGGCAAAACAAAAAAAAAAAATTCTGGTCTCTAATTTGGCGCCCCCAAGGCCATTTGACTCTTGGCCATGTTATCCTCAAGCAGAACATCATGCATGCTTAATTAGCTTTTGCTTTGGCATACACATTTGAGACCTATTGTTCCCTTAGCAAAAAGTGACTTCAGGCCCTGCCTGGCATTGCTGCTGAGCCTGGGAAATGGTAATGTGGCTTCCTTCTTTCACCTCCAGTCTGATGGAGGTTTTTTGTCAAAGCAGGATCTAAGGGACACAGATTCCTCCTTGCCTGTCTTCCTAGAAGCTCTGGGGGATGAAACCCAACAGGCTGGCAAAAGTTTGGAGCAATGTAGGGGTCCTGGGATGCAAATGAATGCCCTAACCACTCACCAGTCACTCTTGTTTGTTAATTCTGTCGGTGCAGGTGCATTCCTTTGTGTCCTCCTTACCAACCATGAGCAACAACAGTAAAGAATCCCAGGATATTTGTTTCTCTTAAGAAACTGTTTTAGAAGCTTCAAATCAAAGGTTAATAGGGGACCAGAGCATCTTTCATATTCATTTCCTACTCACACTTGCACATTAGCTCATAGGCTACTTCCTCAGGAAAATGTCCCCAACACTTCATTTCAGAAAGTTTGCTTTTAGATTCCTCTTCCCTATGTCCCTGAGCTTACTTGTACCCAGCAGTGACAGCACTGAGATCTGTTGCATATTTGCAAACCTCCTCTTCCCACTGAAGAACGGGATCCCAAGGGCGAGGGCTGTCTTGAGAGTCTTTATATTCCCTCTCCTGGTGAGCACTACCTAGCACTTGAAGGGAAGCAGAAAATGCCACCCCCCAAATGTACCTCTTTTCTATGTGGATTATTGATCAAAACCCAGCAGACTCGGGGAAAAAAATGTTATTCTTCCTTAGCCACCTAAAAGAATTTAGATGGGGGGAGAGAGCTATTTATTACCAGAGATACTTTTTTTTTTTTAATCTGAAAGACCTATCTGCATGACGGGGTAAATTTGTGATTGCCAAACATCTGCTCTTCTTACCATTCTGTGAATCATCCTCTTGCCCTTTGAAGCCCCAGGCTCCGAGCCCATTCCTTAGTTCAGGATGGCATATAAGCCTCAACCACCCAGCTTGCTTTCCAGTCTCATATCTTTATGTACAAAAATAAATATATGTTTCTCCTGATAAACTGTCTTATGTGACTTTAATTATTAGACCAGCCAAAGAACCCAAAAAGTAAGAAGGAAAAATTTCCACCCCTGCACAGCACTCAGTAAATGTTTATGGCATCAAACTCCTAAATTGATATGTGAGTACATGTCTCTCATTCTTGGCAAAGGGTTATGTTGCTGGAGCGTTCTCATGGGTATTCTCTAATGGAATTTTAGATGGTTCAGAAGGGTACCAGAATATGCCACCCCAAAATATGCCTTTGTCAGATTTTGAGCTAAAGTCTATGGAGAACAAGAAAACACAGGAAAAATTCTTTATCTCCCCCTCATAGCCTAAGAATAGAATATAGATTTCCCCTTATGTAAAGTAAATTTACACTTATGAAGGAAATTTCCATTTGAAAGATGTCTCTGTACAAGGAAGAGAGTTAGTAAGAAACAATGCATCACTTAAAAGTTTCCTTAAACAAGACAACCCTTATTAACCACTCATTTCCTCACCTCCCCTTCTCATGAGTTGCCTCCCCACCCAGAAACCCAAAACCCTTTCCTTTGTTCAGCCTAAGATGAAAGATGATTCTTGAACAACTTGAATTTGAACTGCGTAGTTCCACTTATACACAGATTTTTTTTTGATTCAGTACTGTAAATGTACTCTATTCCTTATGATTTTCTTAATAACATGTTACTTGCTCTAGTTTGCTTTATCATAAGAATTCAGTTCCTAATATATATAACATGCAAAATATGTGTTCATTCTCTGTGTTCTTGGTAAGGTTTCCAGTTAACAGGAAGTTATTAGTAGTTAAGTTTCGGAAAGTTAGAGTTGTGTGCAGATTTTCAACTGGGTGGAGGTTGGCACCTGTAACCCCTACATTGTTCAGCGGTCAGCATATGTGTATATAGCCAACAATCTGGCTATTTCCTTGAACCTTTTTTGTTTCTTTACCCTCTCCCATGCATATATATGTAATCAGAATTTTTTTCTCATTAATCTGTCTTTTATCAGTTCGATTTCTGAGCCCTGGACATTGAGCCTAGTTGGGTGCAAGGGAAAGTATTTTTCTCTCCTACAGTTCTGATATGTGTCACAATGTGGTTCTTAGCCCAATGTTTGGTTTTCAAGGTGACCAATGAGGTGTTCTCTGTGATCTATAACAAGTATCTTCCCCATCTTTCATCCCAGACTCCTCATCTATTTTTGGATGGAATAGAGGAAATACCTAAACTTGTAGCGTTTCAAAAGTAAAAAGACCTACTAGGGTCATTTATAAGTGAATATTGTTTTATAAACTACTGTAACCATGGAACATTCTTAGCCTCCTAGTGGTAGCCAGTTGGTAACTATTGAAGTGAATCCACTCAAAGTGCCCTGCCTGGGAAAATTTTGTGGACATTTTCATATATCTCATGATCTTCTACACCAGAGGTAGAATAGAACAGCCTGTAAGCTGGTCACTGATTTTTGTAAATAAAGCTTTATTGGAACAGCCACACCTGTTGGTTTGTATATTGACTATGGCTACTTTCATTCAATAGAGGTAGAGTTGAGTACTTGCCCGATAGACTAGATTGCCTGATGAGCCTAAAATATTTATTGTCTGATCCTTTTGGAGAAAAGTTTGCTGACTCCTGTTCTGTTCTATTATCATTGTTATTGTAAAGGTCAACTCATATATTTTGTGAAAACTTGGACAAAGATTTCTGGGTGTCCTACATAGGTACTCTTCTGGGTTATGTTTGGTTTCGTTGTCTTTGACCTCTTTTTCAATTCTGTAAGTTGCAGAAAACAGATGCTAATGTAAATGATTCTTATCCATAGAAAAGCAAACGAGCTGTGTCCAGTGAAATGCCATTGATTTTTGCACTATGAATATTGACTAGTTTGGTTTCCAGATTTGAGTCTATTTGTAAATCCATTTCAGTGTTCTTGGTTGCCAGTAAAATTATAGTAGGTTGAATTTTTCCTTTGTAATATTTTACTGGCACCTTCCTTAATTAACAAGATAAATATAAAATCTTTGACACATCCATTTTACATCTATATGTGAGCCATGATTTGACTTTATAAAAAGTGTGTCCATAGGAACATGTGTTTCATAGATGCACACAACTAAAATCCTATGCTGAATCAGGACATTGAGAACCAGGGTTAAGAGGTCTCCTGACCACACTATTAATTAATTAGGTGTGTTTGGGGCCAGCCACATCATTGAACATCACAGAACCTCCATTTTCTCCTCTGTAACATGCTGATTAGAGTAATTCCTACCTTGTATGGTTGTATGAGGATTAGAGGCCATAATCCGTGTCCACTGTCTAGCAGTCAGGAAACAATGTGGCAGCATTAACTACTATTGTGTCATTGTAGTCATACATGCCACTGTCATTCATCAGCTGAAGGAATCTCAGCTTCCACATGAGGGTACCTTCCACCAGCTGCTGCTTGCGGCCCCGCTGGCCCAGTGTGGACTCTTCTGAAGGCAGAATTTGATGTAACACTTGGAGCAGGTAGCTTTTATAGAGGAGATCCTGGAAAACGGGAGGGAAATGGCAGACTGAGATATGGAGAGAAGAAAAAGAAAAAGGATGCCTTTTTCTTCCACATGGATACCGCTGTGGGAGGCTGAACTTTGGTCCTGCAGGGACCCTCTGCATGACGTGCCTCAGAATTGTCTGTCTAAAGATGAGAGACTGAGACATTAGCCTCGTCATCCATGGCTCCTTGGTTAGAGGTGTTTTCTGGAGGAATCAACTGTCCATAAGTTCAGGGTCCCCTGGGATGGTCAAGCTCTGTGACGTTGTGGTCATGCTCAAGGCGAAGCCAGGAGTGTGAGAAGAATGCTGCCAGTGTGCTCGGGAACCATCCATGACCGGAGATGCGCTGGCCACGCAGAGACAGGTCCAGGGGTATGGCAAGTGCTGACAAGCAGTTGTGAATAGATAAGCAATTGAAAGCAGATAACCGGTCCCTGACCCTCTCACACCCCAGCTAGATGCCCTGGGTCTCCACACCTTTCAAAGTGACCAGAAGACAAAGTTGTGTGAGCGCAAGCAGCCATTCCAGGAATCACGTGGTGGAATTAGGGAAGGAAGCCAGTCCTTGCTTTGATGGTGAGGCAAGAAAATCTCTCCAGCCCTGCTCCAGAGACCTAACCAGCTCCGGGATAGACACTTGAGAGAAAGCCATTGGGCCTTCTGATTTCTCCCCTCTGGAAGACTTTAAGGAAACCCTTAGGGAATGATGGGGCCTTGACTCAACCTCCCCAAGCAGCCAAAACTCTAAGACAAGAGCTGGCTGGGTTCTCTGCTCTTTCACGTTGCTTGCATGTAGGGAACGCATACACTCATAACATAGCTGCTGCTTCTCTTATAACTTCTCGGGTTATTGGTCTGGAATCTGCATTAAAGGGTGACATTTGACTTTCACATGTAAATATAATGTACTCCTGCTGCTGGAGCTCTGCTATCGTTCAGCCATTTTTACTAATACTCTGCTAGACTCTGTGCATGTGTTATCTCGACGCTTTACAACAAAGGCAAGATTAGAGAGACCGTAAAAACGATCACTGGTTGCCATGGATCTGGTGGGAGGGAGGCAGGGATAACAGGTGGAGAACAGGAGATTTTTAGGGAAGTGGAACCGTTCAGTATCGGGATGGAGGATGTTACGGATTTGTCAAAATCCGGGGAACTACCTAACACAAAGAATGAGTGCTAATGGAAACTGTGGATTCTCGCTAGTAATATAGTGGTATTGCTTCATCAGTCACAACAAATAGAATACACTACTGCAAGACATTAATAATAGGGGCAACTGTCAGAGGAGGAGGGGGAGGGGCATGTGGGGACATTGTACTTTCCGCACAATTTTTCTGCATCTAAAACTGCTCCAAAACTAAAATCCATCAGTGAAAAGAAAACCTTTAGAACAAATCCTTGCAGGTAGTCATTAGAACCTCCTGGTTACAGAGGAGGAAAGAAAGGCTCTCGGGACCACACACTTTTAATGGGATCACGTGGGCGGGCACCCTGCTTGCTGTGGTCCCTCCAAAGCCCACGTTCCTGTCCTCTTGTCTCCTCACTTTCTTCGTTCCTGGCCTCCTGCCTCCCTGTTCAGTGCTCTCTCTCCTCCGTGGCAGGTTGGTTTTGCTCCCTCCCCCCCCCCACCAGCCCCATGAGTCTCCCCGCAGTTACTTCTGCGGTCAGGCTCTCCAGGAGAACCAGCTTATCAACCTGAAGCTTTCTAATGAGTCTGTGAAGTGTCATCAATCCTCAGTCCCCGTTTTGCTGAGGCATCTCGGTGCTGTGATGTATGGATCAATCTAAGTGCTTCTGGTCTTTGAAGGGTCTGGTCCAGGGGCAGCCCTGGGAATCCAGTTACCCTTTTGCTAATGTATAATTTAGCTGACACAACCCTGCCGCTGTTTTATTTGTCTCAAATGAATGTCAATTGGTACAGAGGACAAGGCGTTTGGGAGCTAAATTAACTAAATCATCGCATGAATGTGTTAGGCTGCACTGAAATACAACACCCATGTCTTACCCCACTTTTTTATACGAAGAGCTTCCCCCCCCCGCCAACCCTCGGCACATTCCTACACCCTCTCTCAGTCCCACACCTCAAAATAATTTACTCTGGATGGTGAAGCACAGCCAGGAGTGTAGTGCTCCAAATATATAAATAATAATGAGAACCTTTAATAAAATCAGATGTAAGTTATGCAGTAGACATCAATTACAATGGATTTTAAAGGTTTTGATCTAGAACCCGGTGGTGTTACATTTAGACTAATAACTGTAAGCGTGATTTATGTGTTTGCAACCAAAATGGTTTCAGTGCCTCGATGTATGTCCAAAGTAAAATTTATAGTCAGCCTCAGAATGTATAAATAATGAACTGCCATATGTCATCACACATTTAAAAATGTGACTCCTTCTGCAGCAGCAATGGGGTAAAATGAATTAAAATCTTAAGTTCATCGGGAATCAGCGTATTTGGGAGCACTTTAAGGAATGTGCACAAATGCAAACACTGATTTAATATACACATAGACATATATATATTCTTTTCATTTTTTTTAACCAAGTCAGAGAAAAATGGCTGTTATAAAAATGACAGACACTCTTGGGAAATCGCAGGCATCATCAAATTAAATAATGGAATGAGAGAGAAAGAGGGAAATGGCTTGTATGGATAGGAAAGGAAAGATGCCAGGCAGGAATTTTTCTGACTCTGTTATTGCCTCCAGTTACTACAAAAGCCTTTTAAGTGGCCAAAACAAGCAAACGAAGTTGAAATGGCGTTCTGCCTTACGGTCTCCCGCGAAGTTCACCTAAGACTTAGAGCGCTTGGAGAGTCGCCAGGGACAAAGGCTGAAGAGCCCACTCACAGATTCTGAGTCCTCGGGAAATTTGCACAGCCGCGCTTAGGATCAGCCTTTTCATCTAGAAATGGGATGGTAAGGTCCATTAGACTGAGTTGCCGAGAGAACTCAGAACTGGGAATAAAAGTCACGAAAGCACTAGTATAGTGCCAGGCACGGGCAGTTGGGCCCCAGTAAATGTTGGTTGCATTTGAACTTTATAGTCTCTCAGTGGATGGTGCATTTTGGGGGAGCCATGAATAATGGAGTGTTCATCTTCATATGTGGGATGCGTAGAAAAGTTCTAGTGCATCACAAATATTAATGCATCCTTGCTGAATGAATCAATGAGTCCACAAACTCTGACAGCCACCATGGAAGTCCAGATGTCAGAAAGAGTTACAAGGCAAGCAAATGTCACCTATCTGGGATGGTTGGGGGAATTAGGTCATCCTCACTCATAAATTTACAGAAAACCAAAGCTCACCTCCTTCCTTAAACTCTGACGCCATGTCACAGTTCAATCTTTGGCAACCAGAATATTTTTTTAAAAACTATTCTTCACCTCTGTGGGTTCTCAGATATGCTGATGCGCATGTACTGTTTCTTCCTGACTTCAAGTTCTCATATGCAGGAGTCCTAAAGGGATATGACTTAGTAATGATTATTGTAAGGTGTCTGGTGTTTCCTCCTGGCTCTTCCCGCTAAATGGTCTCCAACTGCCATGTTGTGATTTCTTCTCTTGATTTTAATGGTCTCTGTTACTTCCCTCAAATTTAATTTCCAATTCCTACTGCTTCCTGCCTTACTTTTCCTCATCCTCATAATTGCTGTTGTAGAACTAGAACCCTAGTAGCCAAAGGCTCTGGGTATGTGTGGATGTGCAACACACCATTCCAAGCGCATTGGTTTGAACCAACTCATTAATAGCTCTCACGGCTCTGTTCGTTACTGGAGTGGATGGTTTTCATGTAGCCTTGACTCCTGTGGTTCTAGTTAAATGACTGGAGTTACTTGAAGGTTCAGGGGGCTGAAAGTGGAAAATAGCTCATCATCACGTGGCTCGTGATTGAGGCTGGATGCCCAGCTGGGTCTGTGGGTGCGAGAACCGACACACGGCTTCCCCTTGCTTCTTGAGCTTCTCACACTTGGCTTTGCAGAAAGAGTAGCCTGGTAGCAAACATCCCCAGACCGCAGGTGGAAGCTATAAGCAATCACCTGCCTGCCTGCATCACTTCTGCTTCATTCTATTGACCAAATATGGGAGGAGGCAACACAGGGTCAGCTCTCAGGAGGCATGGTGTACTGGGGGCCATCTCTGGAGACTGGATCCCACATCAGTGGTTAAAATTGAGTCTAGGACATTCAATATGAGATCTATCAAGACCTTGTAGAAAAAAAGTTCCTGAGTTTTGGTGCATAGAATTATGGCTTGCCTCTTGACTCTGAAGACTCTTTTCTCCCACTCCTTAACTTTCTGATAATTTGCCTATCAAAGATTGCCATTTATGTACATGATAATATTATTTAGTTGATATCTGGGTAAGTGGGTATTTTTGGAGTGAATTGACTATTAGATACAAACTGTTCATGAATCTTATGAATTTTCTGTTGCACCTTTTTACTTTTTTTATATCTGCTTGACCATCTGAGTTTGATGTTCACTTCTGTTTGCTTCCATGATGGGAATTAATTTTTGCTGATTCAAATCATGATTTCCTATAGGTTAGATTTTAGAACAGAGAATGTGTCTACTTAATGCATGAGGATTGGGGATAGATAAAGTAGAAATTCATTTAGAAATTCTTTTCAGCATTTCTTCCCATAGGGCCAAATAACCT
>NC_043707.1:6261135-6291381 GCF_006229205.1 Suricata suricatta
CATTGGGCTAGACACTTCCAATTCTCTGAGCCTTCATTTCTTTATCTACAAAATGGGAAAAATAAATCCATTCTCAAAATGTGATCAGGAATCTTTAAAAAGAAAATGTAAAGCAAGTGCTTAGTTCAATGCCCAGCACACATTGCAAATTAATTACAAAAGAGAATTCTCTTCCCATCTTCCCCTCAAGAAACATGTGGAATGTGTGTGTGTATCTTCCACAGCCTCGTGTCTTGAAGACTGCAGATGTTTCTGGTCCTGTTGACGAGGTAGACACCTGTATGAATCCAAGTCCTGGCAGGGGAGAGATGCATAATCAAACTGAGTGATTTGAGGAGCATTTAGAAAAGGGGCAAGTAACCAAACTCAGGGCAGGGCTAGGAAACACTACACAGGATATTGCAGTACCCATGGGCAAGGGGCTGGGGACAGTGCGAAGGGAAGGGGAGCCCGGAACGAGGTCTACAGCCTTCAGTAAAGGGCACAGTGAGGCTGAGAGACCTGAAAGGAGGGTGCAGGAGACTATGATGATGCCAGCTGCATCATTTTCCTTCCCTCTCACTCAGCTGGTGCTTCTCATCCAATGACCCAGCTCTGAAGCCCAGAGGCAAGGGCAACCTCTAGGGCACGCAGGCCAGCATTCCAGCCAACAGAGCAGGAAGGAGAAACAAGAGAATGGATCTGGAGCTGTGAGCAGAAGGCATCTAGCACAGCTCAGCTCCCTTCTCTCCAAGGCCAGTCTTCCACCACCTTGGACTCCCTCCCCCCCGCCCCCCGTCACCATACTCAGTTGTACTAGGGGCCGAAGTTCTGCCCCTGGGGAGGGCTGCCTTCACCAGTGTTCTCAGCCCGAGATCCGCCATGCCGGGAGGGTCTGAGATTCATTGCTGAGAGATCTGGGCATTCTTAAGAAACAGTTTTAATTCTGTCTAGGTGATAATCTGGATAAAATAAGAGCAGATTATGATTCATTTTATGACCAAGCACAGCCAAGCAATCCCACACAATTTTTTGTGTTTTTACTTGAGTTTGGCCCAAACTCCATTAGCATATATTGTACCGAGGAAGGTCTTAACCATGACTGGAAGGAAGTCAGTATGCCCAGGGGAACCAATACACCGTTGGAAGACCAAATTGCAAATGACTCGTGCCAGAATTTCAAGCCTGCCGGCTCATGTGAATGGATGTGTTTTGTGGACATCAGTTTTGCACGAACTTTGCAAAGTTTGCCAGTAGGAAGTTTATTTTTAAATGTCCTTTCATTATTTTTGAGAAAGAGAGAGAGACAGACAGAGAGAGAATAAGCAGTAGAGGGGCAGAAAGAGAGACAGACAGACAGAATCCGAAGCAGGCTCCAGGCTCAGAGCTGTCAGCACAGAGGCTGATGCAGGACTCAAACTCTCGAACTGTGAGATCATGACCTGAGCTGAAGTTGGATGCTTAACCGATTGAACCACCCAGGTGCCCCTCAAGCCCCTCATTTTAAATCAACATGGCTTGTACGTTCAAGTTGTGAAATTATTTAGACTTCTGTCTTGTGTAAGTATGAGAGGTTATGCCTCCATCAGCGGCCACACATGTTTAACTAAAGATATTAAAAGAAATAATGAGTCAACACTGAGGACTTCCATTGCTTTTCCAGTTTGAAGTCACCAGCACAACACTAACGTCTGAGGCTGCTGTCCATTATTCTTTTTGTCTGGGGCAAGTTTGGGCAACGATCTTCAAATGGAATACCGCCTCATCGGGTTCCTGCTGCCAGGAAGGCAGAATCAGTCACTGACAGAGCCTCTAGGTACAAAAATAAATAAATAAAATGAAATAAAGTAAAAGAAAATAAACTACCCCTAGTTCTGCCACCCCCCCCACCCCCGTTCCCAGCTCCAAAGCCCCCTTCATGGTGGGGAAAAAAAAGGCTCCCTTTCATCCTTTCGGAAGGTGACAGACTGCCCGCTTCCCACCTGGGGAGATGTAAAAATAAAGAAAACTCAGTCTAGAGTGAAGCTGTCAGCCCCAGGACCCCCGCTCCTCCAGTGCGCGGACCAGCATTATTGGGAAGTTATCTAAAGTGTCAGAGGAAACATTATTGATTTTTTAGTCTGTTTTGTCAAGTAGTCAATAAGCCTTGCTTTTTCGTAGATTTTCTTTCTTCTAGCTCCCTGCCTCTCTGTTCCTTGGAGCCTCTATGTTCTCCCCCTTCTGTCCGTTCTGCTCTGTCTCTCCCTCTCCATCCCCCCACTCCCCCACCACCCTTCAGTCTTCCTGTCTTCTCTCCCTTCCCTCTATTCTATCCCTGCTTTCCTTCTGGTATCAACCAGCAGTTGTGAAACTTCTCACTCATTCAGATGTGGCTAATAGCAGATCCCTGAGTTTATCCAGAAGGTTCTCTGTGAAGATGCATGGCAATGGCCCTCTGTCCACAGCACCAGCTCCGAGGCCGCCGGAGACCCCTGCGTGTTCGTGGGCAGTCGTTTCAGTGTCCTGTGCAGCAGTTCACTCCCTGCACAGTCCTCCCTCGTAGTTTAAATGACATCTCGTCGCCATATTTAAGGCTTCTTCTGGAAACCCAAAGGGAGTCTGAGATTACTTGGTGCCTGACTCAGTTCCCAGTGCTGTAAACACGGTCATTCGCTGAACCCACTCAACTCTACCGGGTGGATTCTATTCTTACCACCATGTTATAGACGAGGAAACTGAGGTCCTGAGAAGAGATGCCTTTATTCCTTTGCTCGTTGAGGGAGGCCTGGTGTTCAGTCTCTCAAATACTTGATTACCAGCGATTTAGCATTCCAGAGAAGAGACCCCGCTGGCAGAAGACGCCTGGAACAGAGATGACACCTGTCCTGAGCGGCTCTTAGCTGATGTGTTGGCCGTACACTCAGTGCGCCCATCTGTGGTGTGCCAGCGTGCACAGAGAACACGGCCCTTGGCTCCCCCGAGACCAGCCAATTAATGGCATCCTTTCTGGCGTCTTCCATTTCTTTTTCTCCAACTTTCCCTATCATCCTACAAGCATATTCAAGTGCCTGTTTATGTTTTCCCCCTTCGTTTTCTCTCGACTCCCTCAACCCCAAGTGACTACCCCATATGGGTGACGGTGGGCTAAGTTTTGCTGCAGAAACAAGAAAACACCCTTGGGGCTTAGGACCACGAAGATCACATCTCACTCACCCAGATGTCCCTCGGGGTCATCTGGAGCTCGGCTCCTTCTCATTGTTCAGGAACTTAGGCTGGTGGAGGCTCCATCTTCACAAGGGCTCCCCTGCTCATGGTAGCAGGGAGAAGGGGGCCTGGGAACGGCCAGCCCCCCCCCCTTTTCCTCTTTATTCCCTGAGCCATTTTCTTTTTTTTTAATAATAGTTTATTGTCAAATTAGTTTCCATATGACACACAGTGCTTCTCCTCACAAGTGTCCCCTACCATGACCATCACCCCCTCCCCCCCTCCCCCTCCCCTTTCAGTCCGTGGTTCGTCATCCCTGAGCCATTTTCAAGTGTATCATTCCATCATTGTGCCACTAGCCACGTGATTCTTTGAGAGTAAAATGTTGGTCGCAGTTTCTTTTCCTCTCATGTTTCAGAATCAAAGGAAATAATCCAGGGTGAAAATTTGTAACTTTCTCAAATCAAGGATTCAGAAAAAAAAATGTCAAGGTCCTCATTTCTCTGCATTCTTCTTTAATCATGTAAGGGGGTTTCCTGTCCGTAATGTGAGAACAAAGAGGTGCTAAGTGTAAGTCATTATATTCACATCTTAGTTTTTACTACATATTTATGTTAATTCAATATATGTATAATAGGAAGTTTGCTATTTAGAATTTCAACTGTCTTCTAAAGAGAGAAGACAGGAAATGGAAGAGACTTTAGTTTCCAAGGTATCTTGCTCAGTTTGGGAATTAAAATTTGCAGCAAAGAGACAATGACATGCTGAATTTCTCTCTTTTTCTCTCTCTTTCTCTCCCATCTTAATTTTTTCTTCTTCCCTCCCCTCCCATTTACAACTATGCATTGTACTTTTTGCATGTTAAAATATGAGTTCTGGGGCACTTGGGTGGCTCAGTCACTTGAGCATCTGACTTCAGCTCAGGCCATGATCTTACACTTCACAAGTTCAAGCCCCACATTGGGCTCTCTGCTGACAGCTTAGAGCCTAGAACCTGCTTCAAATTCTGTGTCTTACCCTCTCTGCCCCTTCCCTGCTTGCACTCTCTGTCTCAAAAATAAAGACATTTAAAAAATATGAGTGTTGTTGGCAATAATATAGTGAATCAGGGAAGCATGTATCTCAGAAAATCTACATACCTCATGGGGACAAGAAAGAAAATTAATAGCCTAGAAAAGGCAGGAAGATATCTGATAGGAAGGAGAAAATAAGATTCAGGATAATGGATCGGAGAATGACTGGGTGGGTATATTAGACTAAGTAGCAAAGGAGGGTCTCCCCAAGATGCCACCACTTGACCTGAGACCTCATGAAGAAGGGGTCCAGGAAGAAGAGCGTTCTAAGCAATGGATGGACCAGAGAAGGCAATTAGATAAACTGAGGCACTTGGGAAGCAGAGAGAAGGCCATAATGGCTGCTGAGAGGTAAGGAAGAGAGAGGGTTGGCGCTCCAAGGCAATCCTGGCTCCCAAGTTTTGAAAAGGCTGAGTGTGCAAAGAGTTGAGGCCCAGAACACTGACAGTCTCCTGAATTCTCTGAAACCAACAAATCATCCCTGAGAAGGAGAGAGCAGTGGAGGGACTGGCTGTGACTTTTGGTGGCCTCTTGTCCAACTGAAACGGAAGTTATAGTTGTGTTCCTTTGGTTTGCCCTGAGGGGGCCTGGACACGAGAGTTTATAATGTGGTGGGAGGTCCCCCTCGAGGTGGGGGATGGCCTTTACTCTTTTGATGATCATGAGCACCATTTTGTGAGTCCAAATGGGGAAGCTTGATTCAGCGAGTACAAGTTCATTCCCAGGAATAACAGGGCACTAGAATCCAGACCATCTTGGTAGATCCAGGATAACAGCATCTTAAAACCGAGCACTTCGTAAAGTGGCTTTTGAAATTATGTTTTATTAAAGTGGCTTCCTCTTACTACAAAAGAAAGATGTTTATTATACTTTAAGGCAGAAGATGACAAGATAAATAATCCCATCCCACCAAGAGACAAACAATGTTTATTTCCTTACCTATATTCTCCCTGACATGTTCCATATTATCTTTTCCTCCAAAGGAAATGATACTTTATGTATTAATTCATTTTTGCATGTATCCAACCAGTATTGCTTGGCCCCTATTCCAAGTCAGACGGTTGGGGTGCAGATTTGAATACGACCCATATGGTTACTGGACTCGTGGGGAAATTTAACAGGAAAGACAGATTTTGTAAAATCCAGACTTCCAGTTTTACAAATGGTAAAGATAGTCCCTCATTCTACTCTCAGACATCACCCAAAAAACAACAAAGGGGGGAATGAAATGCACACTCTGTGTTCTAAGAAAGTAGGAAAAACTTTTAGCTCATAATGCAGAGACGGAGAAACGGAAGGTCAGGCAGGACGAGAAGAGTCTCAGTAGGTACAGCACAAAGTTCTCCCATGTCAGGTTATATCGATTTGTTATTTTTTAGCATCAAAGAACAGTATCTATATTTAGTACATATTCTACTACTTTTATGTATTTGTGTTTATTCAAATTCAAGTTAGTGGGTCACCAGGTGACTCAGTCGGTTAAACATCTGACTGCGGCTCAGGTCATGATCTCACACTTCTTGGGTTCAAGCCCCCCACCAGGCTCCATGATGACAGCTCAGAGCCTGGAGCCTGCTTTGGTCTCGGTCTCTCAAAGATAAACAAACATTGAAGAACAAATTTTTTACAAATTCAAGTGAGTTAACACACAGTGTAGTCTTGGCTTCAGGAGTAGAACCCAGTGACTCGTCTCTTACATGACACCCAGTGCTCATCCCAACAAGTGCCCTCCTTAATGCCCATCGCCCATTCTCCCCATCCCCTCACCCACCTCCCCTCCAGCAACGTTTGGTTTGTTCTCTGTATTTAGGAGTTTCTTAGGGTTTGCCTCTCTCTCTGTGTTTATCTTGTGTTTTCTTCCCTTCCCCATTGTTTATCTGCTGTGTTTCTTAAATTCCACATGAGTGAAATCATATGAAAACAAAACAAAACAAAAAAAAGAGTAGTGCCATGTAGCACAACAGGGAAGTGGTGGGTGGAAACCAATTGAAACACACATGCACCTGCACATGTGCACCACACACACACACACACACACACACACACACACATGCACACACATTCTATATTTGCAGGAAGCTATCTGTGAATGAGGCAGGGTGAGAAAACAAAAGCTCTGTGACAGGAGTAATTCTGCCATTACTATACTTGGCTTGCTGGTTAAACAGTAAAATAACAAATTACCAACACTGATTCCAGGAGCAAAAAAAAAAAAAATTCAAGCAAATAAATGACCAGGGACTGTTGTCCCAGAGTCAAAAGAAAAAAAATCTCCTCACAAACATACAAAATGTATATGATTTTAAAGAGAATTTTACCAAAATTTAAAGGATCAGATCATTCCCATACTCTTTAACCCCTTTTAGAGCCCAGGGGAAAAATGAAATATTCCACATTCTTGTTATGAACTCACCATAACATTGATAGCAAACCCTTCCAAAGATAGCAGAGACCAATGTAATTTTGAAAGTCTTTTTAAAATGTTTATTTATTTTTGAGAGAGAGAGAGCAAGGGGGGGCAGAGAGAGCAGGAGACACACATTCCAAAGCAAGCTCCAGTCTCTGAGCTGTCACCACAGAGTCCAATGTGGGGTTCAAACCCACGAACTGTCAGATCTGAGCAGAAGTCAGACACTTAACCAATCGAGCCACCCAGGTGCCCCCAGTCTCATTTTGATCAAATAATCCAAAGGCAGATACTAAGTCTTCTTACTTGTGAAAGAGGGACGAGCACCTTATTCCATGGGTTTTGCCATCCCTGTCCACATTTGTAATCCTCATTTCAGTGTCTTTTCTCCCTCTTCCCTGCCGTCCCTGGAAGAACCAAGATGACAGGCTTTGGTGGGTTTGGTGAATCACTTGACTTCTTGCTCTTCCTGCTCTACGGGGGTCTGCATGGCCAGAACCTGTTCCATCCACTTTCTCCGCCATCTACAAAATGTTAAAATCTTTTATTCTCCTAAGTCTTTACTGATGCTTTTATTCATGTGAATCTTTTTAAAATTTTTTATTATTTATTTTTGAGAGAGAGAAAGACATATGAGCAGGGGAGGGTCAGAGAGAGAGGGAGACACAGAATCCAAAGCAGGCTCCAGGCTCTGAGCTGTCAGCACAGAGCCCAACGCGGGGCTCGATCCCACAAACCTTGAGATCATGACCTGATCCAAAGTTGGACACTTAACTGACTGAGCCACCCAGGCGCCCCTATTCCTGTGAATTTTTAACTTACTTTATTCCCTTCATCTCCTGTGATTAACACTCCCTGAGGAAAAGCCAACACCCTTTTGGCAACGACACTTACCGTCAGTAGGTCTTAACATGGTGTGTTAAATAAAATTGGTACAATAGTTGCACCAGATACGTAACAATAATCCCTTACCATCACCAATTATCTAGTCAGTGTTCAAATGCCCCCAATTGTACCATAACTGTGTTTTACCCTCTTTTTCCTTCCAGTGATAGCCTTTTTATTCTGCTTTAAATTTTTTTAAGGTTTATTATTTATTTTGAGAGAGAAGGTGCACACATGCAAGAAAGAGACCAGGGAAGGGATAGAGACAGAGAGAGAGGCAGAGACAGAAAGAGAATCCCAAGCAGGCTCCACAGTGTCAGTGCAGAGCCCACTGTGGGCCGATCCAAAATCAAGAGTCAGACACTTAACTGCCTAAGCCACCCAGGCGCCCTGATTCTGCTGTTAAAATAAAACAATACATATACAATTAACATAGTTTTGTGTCAGTAACTATTAATCATCATCCTAAGGAAGGAATAGAAGTTAGTGTGTGGATAAACCAAAAATGATGTCAATATTTGCCATTAGGTTACTTCAGATAAAACCAGAATGAACGTACGGGTAGCTAAATGTTTTTACACATTTCTCCTCTTACGTCCTATTTCTGCAAATGTAAGCAATACACCAAAGAACATGCCCATGTTCAAAGTAGTAGATGCGTTTGGCCACTCTTCCTGCCTGAGGTTGTATGTGAGCACCCATTTTCCTGACCGCACTTGCTTTATTATCAGCATTTTGGGTTTTTTCTTTACTTACTTGTACAGGAGAAAAGGGCACCTCATTGTTACTTAGTTTTTATACCCCTTCTAATGAGGCTGACCTCTTGGACGTATGACCGTTAGCCATTTGAATTTCTCCTTTTCCCCCCTTAAACTAGGGGGGGATTTGAGTGTCAGGGAACGAAGCCAACACGCTCAGGCTAGGGACGTGTTAAGTGCTGCAGTCGTCTGTGGATAGATGGGTGAGGTTTTCCGAGAAATGAGTCTGCCATCACTAGAGGTGTTCAAGGAGCAGTCTTGGCCCTTTGGTGGAAAATTGCAGGACAGATTCAAGACTGAAACGTGAGAATGAACCAGTCAGTTGCGAGGCTTCTTGCCATCTTAAGATCTTTGTGTTCAGTTGAAGAGGTGAGACTAGAAGACCAGGTCCCTGATTCTCCAAAACTCTGAAAATTGTAGAACTTTTATCATACAAACGACAGCTTCTTAGAGCAGCTGGTCACAACCCCGCATGGTTTTCAAATTAACGTAACAATAAATCAGGCTTTTTCACATAAAAAGTCACTGTAATGTATTTCACTGATAAGATTGTTTTATTTAAGAGAGATGATATAAAAGAGTAAGGAAGACAGAGAGGGGGAAGGAGGGGGAGGAGGAAGGAGAAGAAACGGAAGAGAAGCAGCAGGCAGGGAGGAGGGAGGAGGGGGAAATACTTCACTCAACACTGGTTTGGGTCACTGGATATAAATTTGAATTTAGCGTTTGGTTAAACCTTTCTTTACCCTCCCAGAGTAAAGTGGCAAAGTGGCAGATTTCTTTAGCTTCTGAAAATATTTGCACGGAACGGTGTCAGCTGAGTTCCATTGTTCAATTCCAAGGATAGCATCATAGTCTTGAATTAAAACCCTCTCAAGGGTGGCTTTCCGGAACACTTCTCAGAATATCAGCAAGAAAACAGCAGACCCAGAGTCTCTGTTTGCAAGGGGCCCTACCTAGTTCTCAGAATGTATTAACCTTCCCGTTGCACTTGCAGGAGGTGTGCATTTCAAGGGTTATTAATGATGTCACTGAATGGTGGTTAATGCTGTCCTTTCCCAGTGCTTGGGCGAAAATAAGGAAAAAAAGTCAACAGACAGGCCTGGAGCAGGTGAGTTAGGCGCTGTATTACATTGTTCATATACAAGTAGGAGAGTGATTTTATCTCAGAATCTGGATTTTCAGTGGTTACAGCCCCTTTATAAAAATGCCCAAGCATATGTTACCAGTCAGGACAATCATTTCCGCTCTGCTAATCAAACAGGGACCTTGGGATAATGACTAGGTTTGAATACCATAAACCTAACAAGGATTAGCAACACTCCTGCTGAAGAAAAGCAACCAAATATAAAATAGTCCTCAGTGAATCGTGCAGAACAGGTTCACAAAGGGAGATGAGTCACCTTCCGGCCTTAACTTTCAACTTCTGTTTTAGGACATAATCGATTTAAAAAGCCTTTGTGGGTTTTTCTGTTATACATGTATCTTCTAAAGGAAGTCGTGGAAGGATTCTATACTCGAGAATTTTCAAAATGTTATTTTCAGAGGGGTAAACAAGAATCTCCAGTGGAATTTTTTAAATGTTTGTTTTGTGGGGTCAGGGGGAGACTAGGGGAGGTGCAGGAAGAGAGGGAGACACAGAATGTGAAACAGGCTCCAGGCTCTGACTGGTCGGCACAGAGCCTGATGCAGGGCTTGAACTCACAAACCACGAGATCACTCACGAACCTGAGCTGAGGTCGGACACTTACCCGACTAAGCCACCCAGATGCCCTTTTCCAGTGGAATTTTTAAAAATTAGCTGGCACAAGTCTCTAACATTCTTCACTGAGTAAATATTTGTATCACCTGACTGGCCACTGATTGAGTCCCTTTGTTAGTTCCCATGTAGAAACGTGGCTCACTGAAAGACACGCGGAGACAGGTCCCCAAACCCAGCCACCTTCCTGCTCACCTGATACTGTCCAACCCCCACTAGGCGGTGAAACATAGGATTTTACCTTTGTCCACACCCTTGCCCTTCTGTTCAGAGGAAATCATCCCTGAGTCGTTCTGTGGTTTCTTCTCCATTTGGGGATCCAATTCTGGGGGAGGGGGAGAAAAATGAAACAGAAATCGTGACTTTTTGGTGAACACAGATGACAGATGGCTCCATAGGGTCCAAAGTAGATAAAACTGTCTCCGTTCGCAATTCCCCAAAAGCAGACCTGGAGAAAAACAATTCAAGGGCACGTCGTTTAGTCAGGAGTGGAAGAAAAGACCAGACACCAGAGAGCAGGTAAAGAGTTAAGGTAGACAAAGGAGGTTAAGACGAAGCGTACACTGTCGAGTCAGGCACGCAGCAGGGGACTGGAGATGAATCTTCCGGAGACTCTGGTAGCCAGTGTCGCCCCATCTGAGGGGTGAGGGTGCTGGGGTGGTCACACACCAACTCCTTCCCGCCATTGGCTGAGGGTTACTTGGGAGCAGCGTTGGTCCCGGGGTCTTCCAGCCCACCACACAGTGGGCAAAGGGGGCTTTGGTGGCCAACGTGAGCCCCAGGCCATCGGGGCCTGTGCATTAAAGGGGAGGGGATCCGGGCAGGGCATCCACATCCGTTCAGAGGGCGAGCTTTGGCGTTTCTCCAGAGCGAGATCATAATTGGCCTATTTACATCTTCAGTATACCCCTTCTCCTCTGGGGGATTTGTTTCATCGTCTTTATTATTTTATTCTATTTTATTTTATTTTATTTTATTTTATTCTACTTTATTTTATTCTATTTTATTTTATTCTATTTTATTTTATTTTATTCTACTTTATTTTATTTTATTTTATTCTATTCTATTCTATTTTATTTTATTTTATTTTATTGTAAGAGAGAGATAAGGAGCAAGCTGGGTAGAGAGAGAGGGAGACACAAAACCTCAAGCAGGCTTCACTCCACGCTGTCCACCCAGAGCCCAATGTGGGGCATGAACTCACGAGCTGTGAGATCATGACCTGAGCTGAAATCAAGAGTCCAACTCAACCAAGTGAGCCCCCTAGGCACCCCTGTTTCCTCATCTTTAAGAAAAAATTAAGTATCTATTTTTGAGAGAAAGAGAGACAGAGCTCAAGTAGGGGAGAGGCAGAGAGAGAGGGAGACACAGAATGCGAAGCAGCTCCAGGCTCTGAGCTGTCAGCACAGAGCCTGATGCAGGACTCAGACCCATGAACCACAAGATCATGACCTGAGCCGAAGTTGGATGCTTAACCAACTGAGCCACCCAGGCGCCCCTATTTCTTCATCTTAAATGGGAATGATGGTGCAGGATAAGGAAGGCACTGGAACGGACTTCAATGAGATCCTAAGTTCACATATCCCTACCGTCCCATCCCTCTGAGGCTTGGGCATGCGTGTGCAGATCACTCCCAACAATTACCTCCCTGACTTGCTTCTCCAGCTAATGGATAACTGTGAAGATCATTCTCCAAACTCTTGATTACGATCTGAGACTCATCAATCTCTCCCCCTGGATTAAAGCTCCCGTTGCCTTCCGCAGCCTCGCGAAATTGCACCTGAAAGTAACAAGATGAACATCAAATGACTTTACCACATGGCACAGTGTTGCGTGTGCGTGCGTGTGTGTGTGTGTGTGTTCAGATGCAATCGCCAGTTCAGTCATGTTCGCGTTTGTGAAGGGAGTGCTCTGGTAGGCAATGCACTTTAGGAAATGTGGAGGACGATAAACTCAAATGGAAATATATTATCTCAGCCTCGGCCGAATTGCACTTCATTATTGTTGTTGCCATTTGCGGGCACGGTTCTCTGTCTTATAATTCATTCGTGAAAGTGGAGACAACAAAGCTGAGACTCAGAAGCAGTGGAATGCCAGGCTAGCAGAGCTGCTGTGAAGGTACCGCACCCCCATTCGGGGGCTGCAGCTCTGTCTTTGACAACACGAGGCGCCCGGCTCAGCCAGTTCCCTTGCGTCTTGTGAGTGAGGCAGCTACTTTGTGCCTCTGGCGAGAAGAACTTTCCTGCTTTCGTAGCCTGGCTTCGTCAGATGAGACTCACAGCTTGGTATTTGGCCACCTGACCTCTCCTCTGGGATCCCTTGCACCTGCTACATGTTTGCCGAGGGAAACACACACAACACACCGTTGCAACTTGTTTTAAAAACAAGGGTACGTCTTACTATATACATGACATACCCAATTGGATATCTCTTGTGGCTACACTTCATCTTTCTCCCCACCCAGGGTTTCTTTTTTTTTAATTTAAATTTTATTTAGTTAACACACAGTGCAACATTGGTTTCCGTAGTAGAATGCAGTGATTCATCACTTACACACAACACTCGGTGCCCACCACAGCACGTGCCCTCCTTAGGACCCCTCACCCAGCTACCCGTCTCCCACCCACCTTCCCCCATCAATGCTTGGTTGGTTCTCTACTATTAAGAATCTCTTGTGGTTTGTTTCCCTTTTTGCTCTTCCCTCTCCCCATGTTTATCTGCTTTATTTCTTAAATTCCACATATTAGTGGAATCATAGAGTATTTGTCTTTCCCTGATTGACTTACTTCACTTAGCATAATAAGTTTTAGCTCCATCCATGTCATTGCAAATAGTAAGATTCTTTTAGATGGCTGAGTAATATTCCTCTATTTCTGTGTGTGTGTGTGTGTGTGTGTGTGTGTGAGATATCTTCTTTATCCATTTATCAGCAAACTTCATTTTTAAAAGTTTTTTATGTCTTTATTTTATTTTGAGAGAGAGACAGAGAGTGAGCAGGGGAGGGGCAGAGAGAGGGAGAATCTGAAGCAGCCTCCAGACTCTGAGCTGTCAGCACAGAGCCCAACATGGGACTCGAACCCACGGACCGTGAGATCATGGCCTGAGCTGAAGTTGGATGCTTAACCGACTGAGCCCCCCAGGTGCCCCAATAGACTTCATTTTTAATGGGATTGAAACTGGCATGCACGACGTTATCTCAGACTCAGCTCAGAGTTTAGGGGGAGGTCGAAGGGCAATCTGACAAAGGGGAGGATGTTCCCTGCCACAGGGAGCAGGGCAGAGAGCCGACAAGGACACCAGGGCACCTCCATACAGTGACACACAAAGGTGGCCCTGACCTCACGAAGCTTAATGCTTAGAGACATGCATAAGGCAGAAAGGGGAGACTTGTGCATACTTTAGCTTCATTAAGAAAGAACAGGCAGGGGCGCCTGGGTGGCTCAGTCGGTTGAGGAGCCGGCTTCGGCTCGGGTCATGATCTCACAGTTCGTGGGTTCGAGCCCCAAGTCGGGCTCTGTGCTGACAGCTAGCTCAGAGCCTGGAGCCTGCTTCGGATTCTGTGTCTCCCTCTCTCTCTGACCCTCCCCTGCTCGCGCTGTCTCTCTCTGTCTCTCAAAAATAAATAAAAGACATAAAAAATATAAAAAAAAAAAAAAAAGAAAGAACAGGCAATCCCAGCATGGCAGGTACTCAATAGCAAAATTCAACTGGGTAATAGTTGAAGATCCAGTTGGCTTTAACGATTCATGAATCGGGCAATCTCCCATCTAGCAAATAGGAAGGAGCACCGTGAAGCAGTAGAAAGGGACAAACTTTGGGCACCTGGGTGGCTCAGACAGTTAGGTGTCCAACTGCAGCTCAGGTCATGATCTTGTGGACCATGAGTTCGAGCCCCATGTTGGGCTCTATGCTGACAGCTCAGAGCCTGGAGCCTGCTTCAGGTTCTGTGTCTACCTCTCTCTCCGCCCCTCCCCTGTTTGCACTCTGTCTCTCCTTCTGTCTCAAAATAATAACTATTTTTTTATTTTAAAAAGAATAGGAAAAGCTTTTAAAGGCAGGGAGAGTGTAGGGAAAAATAGAAATTATTAGCAAAAAATACATTGTTTTAGGCAAGGTAACCCTCCTAAGGGCAAAGGAGGGGGTCTACTGGTGAATTTCCCAGTGCTGACCAGGAAATTGCATACTGACTGGTTAAAGCTTACATTCCTGGGGGTTGAAACTGCAGTCAGGCTAGGTGTTAAGTCTTGGTTTGCTGATATGGGGCCTTAACCTACGTGACACCATTTTGGACCCGTCGTTTTCCCTTTTCCGTGTGATAAGTCTTCAGGCCAGTAGGAGTAGAAGGGGAAATAGTATAGGTCAGAGAGGACCTCATAGAGAAGATGACTTCTGAGCTGAACCTATGTGAAGAGAGGGAGCGGGAAGGTGTGTGGGCAGAGAGAGCACAAGAGTGAGATCCCAGAGTCAAGGCAACCTGTGCATTTTTTCTATTGAGCTATGATTGACAGATAACATTATAGTAGTTTCAACTGTACACTGTACTGATTCTGTATTTGTATCTGTCTACGCTGACCACCACATGAAGCCTAGGTAACACCCATCACCACACAAAGTTACACATTTAATTTTCTTTACGGCGAGGACTTTTAAGATTTACTCTCTTAGCATCTTTTCCAATATACCATACAGTATTATTACCTAAAGTCCCCAGGCCATGCAGGACATGCCCAGGACATATTTATTTGTAAACTGGACATTCATACCTTTTGACCCTCTTTGTCCATTTTACTTCCTCATCACCCCTGCCTCTGTGGACCACCAACGTGTTCTCTGTATTTATGAATTCGTTGTTTTGGTTTTTTGGAAAGAAAAATCACACAGTGTCTTGCGTGTATGCATTCTTATGAGAAGGGTCATATTTCACCGTGGCTAAAGCATTGTCTTTCCTGTAGCTCTTCGAAGGGGCAGGTAGAGCTAGGAAGTTCAAGTGATTGACCAAGGTCACAGGGTTACTAATGCCCTGAACCCCCACCCAATGGTCCTTCCACTCCACCACCTCCTCCCTGACCCTGCGGAGCCCCCGCCCACCAGGACCCACATTGCTGACTCCTGTTCAGCTGTTACCCCATCTTCTGCCTGAGTCCCGTAGGACGAGTGTGGACTTGGACGGGAAAGGAAATGAAACCTCCCAACTAGGGGCAAAGGCACCATATGTCTTCTAACTCATGGGCTCAATGGGGAGTCTCTTTAATGACTTTCCTCATTCTACTCCCCCCCACCCTGGCATCTCCATGTTGGCTGTCCATATGGTGCCTCTCCCTTCCCGAGGAATTGCTTCCACTGATATCATTTCCTGTCACAACCTTAATATTCTTTTAATGTACTTGCCTCACTTGCTGCAGAGCTAATCTGTTATCCCTTGTTATGGAGGCCTCATTCCAAATGCCAGAGCAGAGAATCGTGTCTCTGAGCTAAGAGCAGCATCTTCTTTGTGCATCTGTCAGTTCCGATTCTTGACTTCTAAATGATGGACATACTTCGTGAAATTTTGAGTGTGTTTACGGCATGAGCATACTAGTCGGTCTGGGTTGTTTACCATTACTAGTTATGACGGCAAGAACAAAAATATATACTGTTTCAAAAATTAGTCTACATAAATGCCAAGCCCAGCTATAGAGTAGACTACTGGTAAAGCTGGAGCAAGTAGATAGATCACCAGGATCACCAAGGACCACGTTTTTTTCCACCCCTCCAGTCTGCCTTCCACAGTGTTATATTTTTCCTTAGCGAGGCACAAAGTTGATGACAGAGTGTTTGCCAGCAGTAACAAGGATTACAAGTTTCCTAGTTTATAACAAGCAAGAGAGGAAACTTCTCCATCCAAAGGTCCCAGAAAACGTCTCGGTCTCATGGCCTGAGGTGCATCGTGTGTTATCTGTATCATGCGACCAGGGTTAGGAAATGTGTTAATTAGCTTAAGACCAACCAATCAACACCTCTGGTTCAGACCTTTAAGGATCACAGTAGATGAGGAGAAATGAGTGCTCGAGAGGGCTTGGGCTTTGGAGAGTCATTAGAGAAATTAGAACTTAGAACCCAAATGCCTACTTTTAAATATCAGCCCCTCACTTATCACTTGAGTAGTTTTGAAGAAGTTACTTAATCTCTGTATATGCCTCCTTTTCCATGTCTATCAAGCAGAATTACTGTAAGAGCAAGCTAACTAACTTTCACAAGGCAAATTCTTAGTGAAACACCTGGACTGTGTTCAGCCATCCAATAGCAACAAGAGGCAGGTAGAGATGAGGCCATTACACCGTCTTACACATGACAAAACCGGGGTTCAGAGTCATTCAGCCATTTGCCTGAGTTGAACACACAAATCAATTGACAGAGTTGGTCTGGGCTCAGGACCCTTTCCAATATGGATGCAAGTATTTGAGTCCTTGATGTCTTTCTCAAAGTGCTAGGGCTGCACAGTCTAATACCATATCCACAAGCCACTTGCATTAAATTTGCATTAATTACTTTTTCATAAAATGAAAACATCAGTGCCTCAGGCATCCTAGTCACATTTCAAGGGCCCAATGGCACCTATAGCTAAGGGATACCGTGTTGGTCATGACAGATGTGAAACATCTCCAACACCACCGAAAGTTCTGTTGGTTGATCTAAAATAAAATACACAATGAGTGCTTAATATCAGGGTGCTTTTTCATAGGCAGTGATGAAAGTGATACTTAGCCAATATGCCTTCATTGCCCTGGATAGGTTAAAATGCAGGTGTATTCAAATAGTCATAGGATTTAACCAGTTGAAAGAATCAATAAAACAGAGAGGATACTGCTGATCACGCAGAATCCTTTCTGTGGGCAGCACATAGGTGTCATAATATTGAATATTAAAGTAAAATAAGGAAACAAGAGAAACTGATTCCAGGAAAAGCAGATTCCACTTTAGAAAAGTTTCAGGGGGCGCCTGGGTGGCTCAGTTGGTTAAGCATCCAACTTCGACTCAGGTCATGATCTCCTGGTTCCTGGGTTCAAGCTCCGCATGAGGCTCTGTGCTGACAGCTCAGAGCCTAGATCCTGTTTCCGATTCTGTGTCTCCCTCTGTCTCTACCCCTCCCCCCTCACACTCTGTCTCTCTCTCAGAGATAGATAAACATTGAAAACAGAAAAATAAAGCTTTCAGACTCTGTTTTCTTCCTAGCTCCATCTTTCCTTTCCATTCTTCCAAAATCCACTGTTTTTTGGTTTTTTTGGGTGTATTTTTTTGCAACAAGGAAGGTCTAGCATATAGAAATGGCAAGCAGAAGGGGCTTGGCAATTTTAATACACCCACTGAAAGCTACCAGGAACCTGGCATCCTACTTTAGAATGTTTTGGAACCCTCCTGCCATTTCCATGCCAGACCATGTTTTTATAATTAGCTCCTCTAAAAAGGACTCTGTCCTCAAAGCATGTTGTAATTTGGGGACATGCCGCAAACAAAGAGGTTCTGTTTCAAAGGAAACATTACAAGGCCTCTTCTGTTTATATTCCCTTCCTTTTCTCCTTGGCTTATCTTCCTCCCGGGGCCTTAAGATGTGTCTTCCATGTATATAGGGGGATGGGATGAGGGGGGTGGAGGTGGGAAATTGAACAGGCAAATGGAAGTGTCATTGAGCGAAAGGAAAATTTCCTCCTGTTAATCTATGATCTGGACAGCCACGGCCATCACTGGATGACAAGCACTCAGCCTCCGTTTCCCTGAAACGACACCTGTCTCTCTGGCTGGTCCCCTCCTGTACGTGTGCACAGTGGCAGTTGGGTCTCTCGGGCTGGTGACAAGCTCTGTGTTGCTCGCTCTCTCCAGGGGCCATTGACTTGGGCTCACCTTTGACCTTTGGCTCACCTCCATTCATTTTTCATGAAGACTTTATGTGTCTCTGATCTCCCCTTAAGAAAGAAAGGATGAGGCAAGTGAATTCCTCATGTGCATCTCCTATGTCTGTATGCAGTGATTTTAGAGCTTCTGGTGGGCAAAGCAGGACTTTAAATTTCTCTGTATCGGCAGTGGGAAGAAGTGTGTTGATCTGAAAAAAATGTCATGCCAATGGTCTGTTGTCTCCTGAGCGTTTACAGACTATTGCTCTTTAAATAATCCTGGACAGAAATGTGACATCTTTAGGGATAAACAAATAAAAGGAATTACAAAGCAAACTCAGCCAACAAAAGTATGTCTTAAGAATCCCGCTTATCAATCCCCCTTAGAACTTTAAGACAGCTGGACAGAAAGAAGTAGAACCCCCATATAATCATGGTAGCTGGGGGTGTCCTTGCAGGATTCCATTTGGACAAAGCAGGCATTCTGTGGAAACTTTAGTCACAGACCTTCAAGCAAACCAATGCTTGCCTCTTCTGCCATTGGATTGGCCACCCAGTACTGTATAAAATGAACTGGTGGCCCAGTTTCAATGAGCAAATCTGTTTATTCATAGCTGAGTGACCTTCTGTTTTCCACTGTTGTGGACGTCTGGAGCCTGATAAGAATTCAGATTCTTCTGAATTTCTGGCTTGGATGTAGAGTGGAATTTGAAATCTCAAGGATTTGGGGTCTATTCTAATAGGGGGTCTGTTTGAATATACATACTCCTAGCACTGTGCTAGAATTTCCACAGAGAAGTGAACATGCTTCTAAAAGACACATGTCACAGCGAAATGACTTTTAAAGAAGTAACACCCCAGGACACAACACCCAGTATCTTTCACTATGAACCTGACTTCAAAAGACATTGACTACCTAACACAAGATCTACCAGGACAGAAGGAAACCTTTGAAAGTGATGGCTGTGTTCATGCATCCATAGTGGTGATGGATTTGCAATTGTGTACTTATTATGTCCAAACTCATCAAGTTGTGCCCATAAAATGTGTACAGCTTTTTGTATGTCAATCATATCTCAATCAGATCAGTTTTTTTTAAGACATCGACCTACTTTGGAAAAGAGCTATACAAATAACAGATATGTAATATTTAAAATTAAAGTAATAATTTTTTAAATGTTGAACCGACACTTGATTGGAGAATGATGTGACACGTTGAAAAGATACACCAAAGGAAAGCCGTGATCATTGGTCGCTCACCTCTGGGATAGAGTCCATCAGGCTGATGGGGAGAGAAGTGTGAAGCTGATCTCCTCCTCTTCTTTTTGCTTCACACCTCTCTCCCTGTCATACCTACCCTCAGGAGGCTTGCTGGAAGAGAGGGAGAAGTCACGCTCTTGGATGCAGCTTCCTCTCCATCTATGTTAGAGACCACAGAAGAGAATAAACCCTGTGCACCTCCTGCTAGGAAGCACTTCCTTCCCCCTCTCTGTGTGACTCAACAATGTATTTCCGTAAGTGAAAGACATAGGGGCAAATTCATTCTTGTATCACAGTACTGGTATTTCTATTCACAGGGACAAAGAACCTAGTATATTGAATAGTAATAGCAATAGAAAGGATCTTGGATTCAGCCTTTCTAGAGAGAATGGATTTGTTCTAAGATTCATAGTAACTGGAGACAAAATTCCCAGTCAATAGCACTCCAGCTGCAAAGAGGTGAAGCTCTTAGGATTCAGTGATCAATCCACTCGTTTACTTATTGGTTGATCCATGCACCTAACAAATACCTACTATGGCTTATACCCTGTTCTGGTCTATAGGATTCCCCCGAGGAAAAATAAACATTCTCTATCCTCAAGAAACTTACTGTATGGAAGAAGAAGAAGAAAAGTATGCATGTGTGCGTGCGCACCCACACGTAAATAACTGGCTTCTCCATGAATAAAGATTGTAATAGAAATATGTCTAAAGTATTGTGACTTAATGAGGAGCTGACGCTGATGATCTAGCCAAGAAACCAAACAGCACATTTCCAACCATAGTGTCCTCTTGCAGACTGTGAAGAGCACTGATGGAGCTGGACCAAGACCTTGCAAAGGAGAAAATGCCAAGTGGGCCAAACAGGGAGCTGAGGATTTGGGTGGAGGCAGGGTGCACCCCACTGGGGCAGGTGGTGGGAATCAGAAGAGGAGATACTCGATCTGCTTCCGAAAGGATCTCCAGAACTTTCTAGCAGACACAGAGCCTTGGGGTGCCAAGCCCAGGAAGATCCCATAGCAAATAAACAGTAACACATTCGGTTTGATTTTGTCCCTGGCTTCTTGATGCACATGGCATTATTAAGTTTCTAAACACAAACATATTCCTTTTAAAATCCATCTTCAAAGCAGACCAGAGTTCCAGGCCCACGGAGACTTGACATATCAAAAGGAACTTGCTGACGCAAACCGCAGTACAGAGCTTGATCTATCCTAATATACAATTTTAATGTTTCTCATTTTGCAGCCTTGCCAGCTACCATCTATCATCTGCTGTCACATTTAAGTTTCCTAAATTACTGCTTTTTAACTTTTGTCACTTATTCAGCAAAGAGATATATTCCAAAGGCTGGCCTCCCTCCAGCCCACCCCTGAGATGGTGTCTTAATATTAATCATGAGAGAAGGAGAAATAGAGATCTTTGCTCTATTCCGAATAAGGCGGGCAGGGTTTGTTTTATTTTCCCCAGTTTTCAAATTCAAGCGTTGATTTGATTATGTCACCTCTCAATGGTTGAGGGTGCAAGAGGAAGAAACCAGTAAGAATCGGGAGAATAGGAGGTGTTGGGAGTTGTAATTATGGAAATAACAGAGAGAGTGAGAGAAGAGTAGACTCTTTAGAATATTTGTGGCCAAGGGATCAAAGGAAATTTTTTGCACCTTTTCAGGATGTGGGTGAGGAGGAGCTGGACACTAAGAAAGAAATGAGGGTGTTGTCGCTGTGTGTAATGGTCTTCCGTCTCTATTTGACCTCCTGCTGTCCAACTTGATGCTGCCGTGGGGTCAGGGGTGACTTTCTGGGCTCATTTGGCCCTTTTCAATCAAATGGGAATGCCAGCTGGTGGGCAAGGCTGTAAGACAAGCATGAGGTGGTGCAAAGTTACAACGACACTCATCATGAGATAGCATATTCTCCTTTCCCCCAAACCAGCTCCAACTTCCTCCATCTGCCCAGTGTCCAATGTGCCACGTGATCGGCATTCCCCGTACTCTTCAGAGTGTCCTGGTTTGGGGCCAGCAGATGATATGGTCACCTGACTCATAGGTGAAGCACTCTTAGCAAACAGAGCCAGCAGGACAGGAAGTGCTAATTGGCATTGAATGATGTTCTGGTGTTTGTGGACACAGGCAGTCTGAGGACGAGAGACAGTTTCTGACCAGGTTGCTCTGTGTGAACAGTTTGGCATCATTAAACCCGAGAAGGTGCTTGACACAGGCGCAATGCTTTTCAGAATGGTCCTTCGGTGTTCTTATTGAAAGAAACTCATCTGTGGCAGTGAGACATGTCCAGTGAGGCAAGTACACTAAATGATGAGCTCCTGATTTCTGTTCATCTGCTCCATGAGAGGCAGGGCAGTACCTGGATGGCTTAGTTGGTTGAGCATCCCACGCTTGATTTTGGCTCAGGTTATGACTTCAGGGTTGTGGAAGTGATTCCTGCATCAGGCTCTACACTAAGAGTGGAATCTGCTTGGGATTCTCTTTCTCTCCTCTGCCCTCTCCCTCTCTTGTGCACTGTCTCTCTAAATAGAATGGAATAGAACAGAACGGAACGGAACGGAATGGAATGGAATGGAATGGAATGGAACGGAACGGAAGAGAATAGAATAGTGAGGACTTCTAGTTCCAGCTAAAATGAAGTAAGCACACTCCATCTATCTCCCCTGTTACTTACACCTCAAACACTCCAAACAGAATCCATACCTAAAGAAGCTATCGGAAGTCTCTAAAAAGTAAATGATCATAGGAAGATTATTTTTCTTAATTGAAAAAGATGACGTTCTTTCACACCCCTCTCACACACATATTGTTATTGATTTGTTAATATACTTTTAAAAATGGTATCAAACTATATCTTGCTTCAAGGACATTTTCCCCCCAAATGATGCTCCAAAGTCTAACCCCTGGTGATTTATTTAGCATTTATTTTCATCATGGCATGGCATTTCACAAAGTTTTTATATATTTCCTTTTTCTAGAATTTAGGTTGTTTCTAGTTTTATGTGCTTATGTTTTTCTTTTCACAATCGATAATCCTGCCATGGACATTCTCGTACTATGTTTTTGGGGTGGGGGGACACATGATGACATTCTACCTAGAGTGAAAATGTTAGGTGCAAGATTGCCAAATTGTGGACTGTATGCAAATGTTATGAGATAATGCCAGTTTATTTTCCAAAGCTCTTGGATAAAATGGTACTCCTATTGGAAGAGGTGAACAATCCTGCTTCTGATACCCTGGTAACTGTTAGAATTTTCACCCCCAATCTATTGGGTGTAAATATTATTCTCATGGAGACTTGATTTGACTGTAACTGCCCTCTAACTCTTTATATATCATGGAAAAACATTAAAATTAGAATATTGAAACCTTATTCTGTAATAAGTTACATTAAGGTTTCTTTCATCTGGAAGTGACTGGCCCAAGAGATCTGGATGGACCTTGCAAACCATGTGTGAAAATACCAAGTGTTAAGGGAATCAATATTTTGTCCCACTAATAAAGTGTATAAAGAATAAAGCAGAGGGGCACCTGGGTGGCTCAGTCGGTTAAGCCTCCAACTTCGGCTCAGGTCAGATCTCACGTTCATGGATTCGAGCCCCGCATCAGGCTCTGTGCTGACAGCTAGCTCAGAGCCTGGAGCCTGCTTCTGGTTCTGCGTCTTTTTCTCTCTCTGCCCCTCCCCTCTCATGCTCTGTCTCTCTCTGTATCAAAAATAAATAAAACATTAAAAAAAAGAATAAAGTAGAGAGGGCTCTCTGGGAGAACAGGAGAATTGTGTAAATGGCTAATCAATTACCTCCATGTGCACAGAGATTATTTCCGGTATGAGTGGAAGTTCAGAAGATCAAAACTCCTTCAAAGGAGGACATCTTTTTCACTTTGGTCCTGCTAAGTATGGTGGAATGTACAGTTGTAAAGGATGTGGGTCCTTCACATCACTGAGGCCCTGGTTTTCCCATCCCTAGAGTCCTTGTTTCTTGAGAAAAATAAATATATATTTCTCAAGGCTATTGTTAGTGGGGTCTTTTGCAGCATATAACCCAACTTACTGCAACTTGATGTAGATCTCAGTATTTGTTGGGCATTTACTATTGCCCTGACACTGGATAATTTATATCAATGGGGGAAAATAGTATAAAAAATCACTGTCGCTAAGGAGTGATATGTATTGGAGGAAAGATAATGGTAATAATAATACCCATCACTACTAAGAGCCTCCTTAGTGTCAGATGCTTTATACTTATCACCTTTAATATTCCAACATCAGGGACGAGGGCAGCCTAGACAAGTCACTTGGTGCGGAGCCTCATGAGTTCTCTCTTACTTAGATCACCCAATAAATCAGCCGTGGAACTGGTGTGTGAGACAAGTGGTCAGGCTTCCACCCCAATACTCTTCCTCCTAAGACTTCCCCATCCGTCTGCTCTCCCATTCCCCTGTCCTTTGCCTCACCTTGCTTAGCCTAATGGAAAAAATAATTCTGAGATGATGAGATGGATTATTTGAGATTATATCTGGGAGGAATCTAGAATAAAAGAGAGATTCTGATGCTGATAATTCAAGACAAAAGCTACTGACAAGATCTGTGCACTAAGCACAAATGGCACATGGATATAGGGTAACTATCTCCATGCATTCTGGCTTCTCTGGAACAGTCCTGGTTTATACCTGTTTTCCCACCCATTTAGTGGCTCTACTAACTCTCAAAAATGTCCCAGTTGACCATGCAAAGTTTCCCTTAATACAGGAAATGCCAGGATGATATTCTGTCTGAACGAATCTGTTCTGGACTGATGTTTCCACTAGTTGTCATCAACACATTTCTTCGGTGTTTGTTGTGAAGATAAAATGGCACTGTGGGTGTTGGCATGTTCTCTGTTTTTCTGATTTTGTCAAGGAGAGAACAGGGTGTTGGGGATTTTTCTTTAGTTGGAAATTATTTGAAGGTGCAAGAAACTCCTCAAAGAATTGATTTAACACTCTAATCACAAATGAAGGATTGCTACTTTGCAATCAGCTACACAGAGTCTTGAAGAATTTAAGGAGCTGGAGATTTCCCAGAACAGCATCATTTTGAGGTGCATCCAACATGTTACTCTCTTTGATTCTGAAAGACAGCAAATACATGGGTCATTGAAAAACAGAGAAAATACCGAGCACATATTTCAGTCTTACCTGAAGCAATAGAACATACAGTTATGTGTCATACTCGGATGTGAGATTAGAGATATAGAGATAAGAGGATTATATCACCCCTTGGGGTTAAGAGGGTGGTTACTGAGGCACCAAGGTGACTCATTTGGTTCTGTATCTGGCTCTTGGTTTCAGCTCAGGTCACGATCTCACGGAATGTGAGTTCGAGCCCCACATTGGGCTCTGCAGCTGGCAGCATGGAGCCTGCTTAGAATTGCCTCTACCTCCCCCACTCTCTGCACTGTCTCTATCTCTCTCAAAGAAATAAACTTTAAAGAGGGGGGTCCTCCTGAAGTCAATTGCCTGGGTTTGTATTTAGAGTCTCCCACTAACTGATTATGTGACCTCATCCAAGTTATCTATCTCACCTATGAAATTAATCAATCTGAAATAGAAATTATAATAAGACACAGAGACTGGAGTGAAAATTCTCTGATAGAACACAGGCAAAACACTTGGGACAGGAGCTGATTTACCGTAAGGACTCATTGTTGCCACTGTTAACTTAAAGACAGAAGTAGCCAGAATAACTGAAGTCTGGATTCTACGGATGAGCTTCCGATTCTGGGGAAAGTCAATATAAATATCACCCTCTCTATTCCTATACAACTAGTTGGAAATGAACATAAAAGTTCTCCTTTCAACCTCACCCAGTCGTCCCCATCACCTGTTGGCAGTCTGGTGTGAGTACTTCCACCCCATACCTTCCTTGCAGTTCACTATGAACAGAGTGGCCAAAGTGGCCTTTGGAGAAGTAAATGTGGTCGTGATACTCTACCGGGTGAAGCCCGTCATTAGCTGGCCAGTGCCCTTCCATGCGATCGACAAGACCATGGGTGGCCCTGCCCTCAAGCCACATCCTGTGCCAACTTACCCTTTACTCTGTACACTCACTAGACACAATGCTCCCAACTCTTTAGTCAGGCCGAAGTTTCTTCCACTGAAGGACCAAACACATGTTCCCTTTGCTGTGTCTCTGTTCTTCTCCCATTTACGTCTTAGTCATTATCCAAGTCTCAGCTCAAAAGGTACTTCTTCCAAGGACTACCACTCCCCCCATTATCACTCAGATTAAGGCACTTCTCCTGCCATGTGGCTTTGAAGCTGAATTTCCTACACACCCATTCCTTACTTAACCTAATACAAACTAGTTTCTGAAAGTATTCCCATAACAAGAAAAAAAGAAATAAAAATTAATTTTAATTAATTTTAATGGGAAAATTATTTTGAGTTTTGTATCTATATATACAATATATACAAGTAAGTTTCATGCCTAGTGTTTAAGAACGTGCATATTCCTATGTATGAATGTATATGTGTATGTCTATATATGTGAATTGATATAAATGTGACGAATAAGCAATAGGTTGCAAGTAAATAGTCTGCAGGTGAAATGCAACTAATGGAATCTATTGGAGATTTCACTGGACAAAGGAGAAAAAATATTTGATAACACGTAGTCGTTGGGAGAGTAGTTAGAGAGAAGGGGCATCCTTTGGAGGAAGCATTCTTTTCTCTGTATTGATGTTCTCACAAGTGGGGAATTCATAGGTATCCTTCAGTCAAACGGTACTTTAAAGTTATACCCCAGAAAATACATGTAAAGCAAAATAAAAGCTAAACACAAAAGTGCTTTATAATGCACGGAAATAGCACTCATGTATAAAAGATGGATTATGTCAGATGCTACCTCTTTGTCCCTCTCGCCTGGTATATGCAAAACGTTTGGGGTTTATCTGGACCCGGGGCACAATTCACGTTTGGTACACATGACATTCTGTGACTAGGAACTCTTGGAGACAGCAACTTGACTGTAATATCTTAACATAGTTTCATATAGCATACTTATGTGCTTTGTGTGTGAAAATCCATTACACGGGGAAAAGATGTCATTCATCTAAAGGTAGTATGAATCTTCAAAATGGCGTCATTGTATAAATTACAACTGCGTTAAGTAATGTTTGTACCTAATTGTATAAATTGCCACATTAACAGGGCCGTCCTTCCATAAGGTAATTCTCATTGCACACATTCTTGCCTGAGTGTTTAATGCACTGTCTCCACCACTAGAGAATACAGTCCATGAAGGGCGTCTCCTGTTGTATCCCTAGCACGTGGCACCTTGCAAGGAATGATGTCTTGGGAGAGCGTCTCTGGGATGGATATGAGCGCCAGGAAGAAACAAAGTTGAACTGAGAGTAAGAAGCAAGTGAGTGGAGGGAGAAATGGAGAAAGGGAACACCCCACACCACTTCTGTAAGAGGAAGGGATATAAATATGTGCCAGACACATGTATCACGTGCATCGTTACCCCTCTAAAGTCGCAGGAATATAGTTCATTGCTAGATTCCCTAGATTCAAAACTAGGGAAGATGTCACCAGATCTAAAAATCATGTTCATCTTTTTTCCCTCTGTCCTTTACTCCCGTAACATTTGATCACATTGGTCATCACAGGGAGTAAAATGACCCGACACATGTCTTGAGTGTTTCACAGGCTAATTTGCCACTTAAGTTCCATAACCTGCTGTGTGTGCATGTAGCCCAGAGTGTGACACCACAGCTGCAAATATGCTGAATAATTTGTGAGTCTCTTAGTGTCTTCTGTCCTGGTTCTAGCATGGAGGGCATGGATAGCTCCTTTTGAATGTACTGGTTTGGTCTTTCTGAGCAACAAATTCAATTATATTCAACAAATACCCTCTGTGTATGCCAAGATCATTTTAACACGAGACCATGCTAGAGAAAAACCACAGGCTGGTGTCTCTTTGTACTGAAACAAAATGGGCAGAAACTTTGAAAGTGACCTTCTTAATGAGACATTGGAAGCAAAGTTTTATTCAAGCACCTTTCAGATTCTTAGCTGGCTTCAATTGAGTTAAATCTCCCCATGCCCCGCCCCAACCCCCACCCAAAGAGAAAGAAACAAGTTTGACCTATCTTGAGCCAAAGTCACACTGTTCTGGCTGTTAAGAATATGATTAGCTTCTGAAAGTGACTGATGCCCTGGGTTTTCAATCATGTTAGAATTCTGGAATAATGGAATTTCTTATGAGGTCTACAAAAAGGTCTGATAGACTTTCAACAGCAACTTCCTCCTCCTTCCTGGGAACTGAATTCACTTCTGCCAATCAACTCCTGTTTACTGCTGTGTGGATATACAGGTTTAGAGTTTGGTCTCTGTCAAACAATCTGAACATTAGTGGCACATCCAATAACTCTTTTGAGTTCCAATGTCATTTGATCTTTCTTTGATAGAGCTTCATGGGTTCCTCTAGCATTAAGATTTTAGACACATTCAGTTTTTTAAGTGGGAATTGGTATCAGTCTAGAACATAAGTAAAAGTAGGATCACCCTGTCAATATAGAAACCTAGATTTGAATCCAGGGCCCTCCACTGACAAGCTGGGTGAATTTTGGCATTGCTTTACCTATAAGAAGAGTGTTATAGTAATATATATCTACTAAGGCAGAATTCATGACAATCCAGCTGTGGTAGAAGAGAAGTTATTGATGTTATGCTTGCTGTTACTGTTAGTATTTTTGAGCCTTTGAAACAAAACATAAAAGTGCAAAACCATCTTCCAATGAAGAAATTGCTTTGGATGACTATTCTAGCCTCCCTTGAAAGGGGCAGATTTGCCAAGTTATGATTTTATTTTCTTTAAAGGTAGAGGCATATTGTTGATAAAGAGAAAACACCGCCATCAGGTTTCCAACTTACATGTGCAACAACATTAAATGCTACACTTCTATTTTGAGCACACTCTCTGGGATAGGCCCTATGCCTTTATCAAATGAAGTTGTAATTTTGGGTTTGCATTTTGGTTGACTCCATCACCCTGTCAGCAACTCGAAACACAGGGTAATGTTAAATCTTCAAGAAGGCATACTCCAGATTGGGTTCCAGTATGACTTACCTTCTCCTATGCAGACCTTACCATAAATAATAACTATAGACTCTAGATAAAGTAAAAACACAACTATATTAAAACACTTGGGAGCATCAAAGTAGGTGGATTCTTGAAAGTGGTCACCTCTTGAAAAAAGGAAAGTACATTGGGTGAGTTTCCCAGCTTCACAGAATCTAGCAGATGGCAGGCATCCTTCTGGGCATGTTGGATGACAGACAGTATTCTTGCCTAAAAAGTCAGAGGAGGGAGTTTGGACCAGCTGCAGCCATTGAAGAGTAAGAAGGGGTCCAGAAAAAGAGAGAACATGAGAGGCAGAAGATGACATCCTGTGTATAAACTTTGCCTGGGTATCTGAGAGGGTGGATACCACACCACCAAAGTAGACAAGATGAGTGGAACAGAAATTCGATTTGCTTCCAAGAGGTAGAGTTTGTGCTGTGACTCCAACCAGGCTAATTTTCTGCTGAAACAAAAAATAAATCAACATGCTTTGGAGGCATACAATAGAATTTAGAGTCACAGTAACACAATATTTACAATATCTACACCAAAAAAGAAAATGTGACTGTTTAGTAAAAAAAAAATTTTTTTTTAAAGACAATCCCTGGAGACCAACTTGAAGTAATATGTTGGAAGTAGCAGAACTATTTTGTTAAAAATAAAATTTCTTCTTCAATATCACTTTGGCTATTCCGGGGTTTTTTGTGGTTCCATACGAATTTTAAAATAGTTCTATCTTTGAGAAGAATGCTGGTGCAACTTTGATGGGGATTGCATTGAATGTGTAAATTGCTTTGGGTAATAATGACATTTTAACAATGTTTATTCTTCTGATCCATGAGCAGGGAATGTTTTTCCATTTGTTTGTGTCTTCTTCAATTTCCTTCATAAGTTTTCTATAGTTTTCAGCACACAGATCTTTTACATCTTTGGTTAGGTTTATTCCTAGGTATTTCATGATTTTTCATGCAATTGTGAAGGAGATCCATTTCTTGATTTCTCTTTCTGTTGCTTCATTTTTGGTGTATAAGAATGCAACTGATTTCTGTACATTGATTTTGTATCCTGCAAATTTACTGAATTCATTGATCAGTTCTAGAAGGCTCTGGTGGAGTCAATCAGGAAACCAAAACAGGAGGCATCACAATCCCAGACTTTAGCCTCTACTACAAAGCTGTCATCATCAAGACAGTATAGTATTGGCACAAAAACAGACGCATAGACCAATGGAATGGAATAGAAAGCCCAGAACCGGACCCACAAGTGTATGGCCAATTAATCTTTGACAAAACAGGAAAGAGTATCCAACGGAAAGAAGACAGCCTCTTCAACAGGTGGTGCTGGGAGAGCTGGACAGCAACATGCAGAAGAATGAAATTAGACAACTTTCTGACACCATTCACAAAAATAAACTCAAAATGGATGAAGGACCTGAATGTGAGACAGGAAACCATAAAAACCCTAGAGGAGGAAGCAGGAAATAGCCTCCTTGACCTCAATCACCAGCAATTTCCTCCTTGACACATCCCCAAAGGCAGGGAATCAAGAACAAAAATGAACTATTGGGACCTCATCAAGATAAAAAGCTTCTGCATTGCAAAGGAAACAATAAAAAAAACTAACAGGCAACCGACAGAATGGGAAAAGATAGTGGCAAATGGCATATCAGATAAAGGGCTAGTATCCAAAATCTACAAGGAACTCACTAAACTCCATACCAGAAAAACAAATAATCCAGTGAAGAAATGGGCAGAAGACATGTATAGACACTTCTCCAAAGAGGACATCCAGATGGCCAACAGATACATGAAATGATGCTCAGTGTCATTCATCATCAGGGAAACACAGATCAAAACCACACTGAGATACCACCTCACACCAGTCAGAGTGGCTAAAATGAACAAATCAAGAGACTATAGATGCTGGCGAGGATGTGGAGAAACGGGCACCCTCCTGCACTATTGGT